>NC_140197.1:925697-1315697 GCF_965226575.1 Pagrus pagrus | reverse complement strand
TCGACACACCACATTCATAATACAGAGAAACCAGCTAGTTTGTGTTCACACAGTGGACAACAAATACCTGAGGCATGTAGGTACATCCCTAGGCATGATCACGTCAGACGAGTGCTTGGTGTGGAAGGAGGAGGTCAGGCAGACTGTGTTTGTGGAATCTGTACTCAATCTGCATCTGTGGCTGCAATCCCAAACCATGTGGCTCATGAGTCACCATGGATAACACATTTCAAGCAGCTGGACTGTTGTTGAGCTGTCACCCAACTGTTGTCTGGTTCTCACTTAGTGCTGATTGGTACAGAGTAGGGTTTGACCGACAGGTTTTTGTTGTTCCATCCAAGAGACCGATAACCGATATTTGGAACCAATATACATTTGCAGCAAAAATGAAAATCTTAGTGTCAAAATTTAGAATTAACCAGTGATGGAATGTAATTGACTACAAATTACTCAGTGCAAATTTGAAGAAATGTACTTGAGTATTTTCATCTTCTGCTACTTTATAATTCCACTCCACTACATTTATTTGATAGTTACTAGTTACTTTGCAAATTCATAGTTCACTGTTGATAGGCAATTATGTGTGATGTATAACCAATCAGATAGTGTTGTTGGCAGTGTTTGAGTGAGACCACAGAGTCTACTACAGACAGAGAGGCTGCTACGTTAGAGCCAAAGTAGCACATTTTAAAATTATATTCTTAATAGTAATGTAATGTTGATGATTTAACATTTAAATTAGCACTCAACCTTCAGCTATTACTATTGTAAAAATGGCAGAAATTACAAAAAAAATCAACAACCTTAACCAGTAATGTTCCATATACAGCAAAGCTTACTTTCACATAGCTAACAGCCACCATTAGCTGCTGGCCGCACCAGTTCATGCTCATCCATAGCAGAAATAGTGTACTGAGCTGAGCAACAGTGTGTTGATTGCTTATGAACTTTAGCTACTTTTCACCTGTAAGAAGAAGAATGTTTTATCTTCTCTTAAAACATGAGAAATTCTGTTGGGCCGAGGAAAATATAGCAAAGCAGAGATTTGACCAACTGACTTTTTGGAAATATTACACATTGAAAGTCACTGAGCTCTTCAGCGCAACAGTTTTACTCTAATATATTGTCAATGTAGATTCCATGTCTATATGCTTGACTTTCAGCTCCTGTTAATGGACAGCAGAGTCCACTAATTATAAAGGATCCTTTTCCACTGCAGGGACTTCTGACCCCTGTATCGTGGGGCTTCACACAGTGTGTACAGAATGGGAAGAACAGGAACACCCCCTGTTGTTTTGACTGGTAGTGCTCACTCATTATTCCAAGATGTTTACCTGACTGCTAGCCTCATAGTCACATATCATATAAATAGCCTGAGTGAACTACTCTTGGGGGGGACATATTTGCAGCTGACCCCACTAACAAGTGAAACTAGATAAAACAGCATATAGCATCTTTTTCATTAGTCGATTTGTTGTATTAGTGTTGATATTAGCTTTTATTCGGATGTAACTGGAATTTATGTCGGCTTTGCAACCATCTTGTTTGTTAACACTCCTTTTGTTCATTCCACAGAGTGGGACGTATCATAGCTGTCAGAAATTCCAGACTGTTGCTCATTAGTATGGGCTGAACAATAAGTGAACATGGCATTGTGGGGCATTCCCACTGGTATTTTATTTACAACCACAATGTTTTTAATATACTTAATTAGTCCCACTGACATTTGATTTTTGAGGCTGATGCCGATATTAGGGAGTAATAAATTCCGATTTTGATATCGGCCGACATACACATTTTTGCAATGATCACTCAAACACTCGGGGCAAAGATATGTGACAGAGGCCAGACATTTTACTGTTTAACAGTAAAATAAGTTAAAAACTTTATTGTCTCAAAAAACAGCAGTGCACTGAAACTAAAATTATTATCATTATGAATTATCCCAAGCATCTTCTTCTGCTTTATAATCTCTAAAAAATAAAAGTTTTCATATCCAAGCGTAACAGACAACAATGGCAATACGATCTATCTATGATACGCCAATATTGGCAGATATTATCATACAACCGATATGATAAAACTCACACGCGTCCTTAACGACTCTGTGAAGACACTCCCCTCCAGTTAGTTAGAACTGAAGAAGCTTCAGCTACACTTCCTGTATCTGCATGGATGCAGACGCTTTTCTGCTTGCTCTCGCTTCTGCTTTCCTTTGTCCACTATCATTCATTCAGAAAGGGAGCATAATTAATTGGAGATAAAGTATATTGCTGCCTCATTTCAACATTTTTTCCGAACTCTTCAGCACTTTCTGAACGAGGCCTAACAAGGAGCACAAGCCTGTTAGCAGCTAAGGCTAACTAGCACCAGCTGTGCTGGAAACCAAGGTCCACCAAATAGAAGTAAATGTGGAAGTGAACGGACTATATGGGAACGAAACTACTCTTCCATGGAATCAGAACAGCAGACAAGAGCCTGCTAACACATGGCTAATTAGCCCCAACAATGCTACAACGGAAGAGGAGTACTGTGGACTGGATAATAAACCCAGGAATATTCCTCCTTGCTGGAACACTCTTGGCGCAAAGCCTAAAGATAAATCCTTCACATAGGATATGGGAAAACGAGTAACAGGCAGAGCCCAGCGCCCTGAGATTTGTGATGCGACTGGTTGGCCTGCACTATCATCTGAAAGGAGTGCATCCTCAACCCCCGTACCAAGGAGGAAACAGCCGTGGACAGCAGCGAAAACAAAAAGTAAGAGCAAGCCTACCCAAATAACAAAAATACATCTGAAGAACAGATTTGCTCCACTCTCACAAGAACTCTCACAAGACCTTGCAAGCTCTCCGTCGCATGACCTGAAAAACACCAGGAAAAAACACAAAAAATATGAGACCAAATTCAGAAGTGAAGGGCAACAGAGAGAGCTAATGACTGGGCCTCAAACACTGATCGTGGGTGATGCTGCTGTGAAGGAGGTAAACAGCTTTTGCAGCAAGAAGAACACCAAAGTAATCTGTTTTATCAATGATATGGTCTCTGACATCTCAGGAAAAATTCTGGACATCCGACAGCGAAATCTCTCATCTTACACACAGGGGCCTGTGATGTTGTGAAGCAACAATCTGAGGTATTGAAACAAGACTTTATTGATCTGTTGAGCAAAGTCAGATCTCTTGATACTGTGGTGTTTGTCAGCAGTCCTCTACCAACTGTCCGAAGAGGTGATGAGAGATTCAGCAGGTTGTTGATGTTGAACAGATGGCTCAAAGCTACATGTGCCGCTCAATCAGTGAACTTTATTGACAATTTTAACATTTTCTGGGAACACAGACACCTCTTTAAGGCAGATGGATTTTGCCTCAACAAGTCAGGAGTAAGGTTGTTAACCTCCAACATATTTTACTCTGTGCACCACACATCAGTTCCTCCTGCCAAGGACAACAAGCGAGACAAACCAAAACAACTGATAAGTCAGCACTCGGGAGGAGAACTACTACTGCCTGAGATAAGCTTCAAACAGAGAAGACAGCTATGCCAGGAGGAGGAGTCTTCACCGCCGCCATCTTTGCCCCCCAAAGAGGAGTGCCCTCTGGTCTCAACAAGAGGGAACTTCCACTCTCCACCACCCCGAACCCCACCCAACTCTCCGCCCTCTCCAGTAACCCTCTCCCCCTCCTCCCCCCTCCTGGATTTCACAGATGAGATGAAAAAGCTTGTCAGTGCTGGAATCAAACTCACACCATGTCCAAATCCCATTTTCTCTCCCCTGAATCTCTCTCACCACCCGGCCCCCTTCCCACCGCCACGCTTGAAACAACCATCATCGAAATGTCATCGCGCCCCTCCACCTCTCATCCTCTGTCTCTACAGTCTGATAGCAGCAAAGCACATCGTAACTCTAACTGATATGTGCCGGGTCCAGGCTACGAAGTTGATATCGTTAATGTCTTCCCCCCAGAAAAGCCGGGGCCCCTTGGAGTTCAGGAAGCTTCCTCAATTCCTGTGTTTACAGGTAATAGAAAAATGGTGAATTTGCTGAGAAACAGGAAGTGCCTTAATAAATCTGCCAATCTATTAAATTGAGCTTCCATTCCTCATCAGCCACAAGCTGTAACAAAAGATTGCACAGCTGGTTTTGACTCTTTAAATTTAGCTTTATTAAACATCAGGTCTCTGGCAGGAAAACATGATTTTATCATCAAACACAATCTTAATTTTATATTTTTAACTGAAACCTGGTTAGACCAAGATAACAGTGCAGCTGTTCACATTGAGTCAAGCCCTCCAAATTTCTCTTTCATAAGTGAGACTAGAAAGCATAAAAAGGAGGCGGTGTAAGTATTCTGTTTAATGAGTTGCTCAAATGCAAGCAAATGTTTTACTTCTTTTGAATATGTGGCTCTTCAGTTATACTCATCTTCTCGGGCTATATTTCTAAACATCTTACTTACTTACTTAGACTTAGTTCCTCCCGTTCCTATTGGAACATTGGCAATGAGTCCCCTCCATTTGTTCCGTTCTTTGGCGGCTCTTCTTGCTCCGTGCCAGCTGATACCCATCTCGCTCAGGTCTTCCTTGGCTGTCTGCCTCCACGTCTTCTTCGGCCTCCCTCTCTTCCCCACTCCACCTTCTGGCATCCAGTCCATTGCCACACTTGCCGGTCTCTCTCCTGGCAGTTGGAGTACGTGTCCCGTCATTCTCCTTCTCCTTTCGGAGACAACTGCTACACCCGCCCTTCTCATCACCTCCTCGTTGGTGATGTGGTCTCTCCAGGAGATCTTCAGGATGGATCTGAGGCATCGTCGGTGGACAACGTCCAGCTTGTTGGTGATGCTGGCTGTCTTCATCCACGTCTCACAGGCATAAGTCGCTGTTGGTATGACCACTGACATGTAGAGACGTAGCTTGATGGCCGTTGTGATGGCTTTAGACGACCAGATGTTTTGGAGCCGTTGGAACACTCCTGCAGCTTTGCCAATTCTGTTACTGATGTCTTTCTCCACGTCTCCTGTACTTGAGATGTTACTTCCAAGATAGGTGAAGTCGTCAACATACTCTATGTCATGTCCACCTATAGTGAGTGGTGGAAGGTGTTGGACTTGATCAACGGCCATGGCCTTGGTCTTTTCTTGGCTTATCCGTAGTCCGACTTTTTCTCCGTGCTCATGGAGGTTGTTGGTCATCTCCTGGAGTGCAAGCTGAGTATGACTAACCAGAGCCAAGTCGTCCGCAAAGTCCAGGTCAGTTAATCTGCCCCCTCCCCACTTGATGCCAAAGTTTGCCCCGGTGATGGACTTCTTCATCACAAAGTCAATGACAATTATGAACAGTAATGGTGACAGGATGCAACCCTGTCTCACACCGGTCACAATGTCGAAGTCGTTGGTTGTGCCATTGTTAGTTTTGACTCTGCAAGTAGAGTTGTGGTACAGCGACCTGAAGATGTTGATATACTTTGGTGGTATGCCATATAGCTGGACGATCTGCCACAGTGATTCCCGGTGGATGCTGTCGAAAGCTTTCTTGAAATCGATGTAATTGACCATGAGGAGTGTCTGATGTTCTTGGCACTGTTCAATGATGTTGCGAAGTGTGAAGATTTGCTCGGAGCAGGACCTCCCCTTCCTGAAGCCAGCTTGTTCTTCCCTTAAGATGTTATCCACCTCGTCCTTTAGGCGTTGGAGCATCACACTGCAGAATACCTTGCCGGGGATAGACAGCAGTGTGATTCCCCGCCAGTTATTACAGTCCCCGAGGTTTCCCTTCTTAGGCAGCGTCACAATAACCCCACGTCTCCAGTCGGCTGGAACTTCTTCAGCATGCCAAATTGCATTGGACAAGCGAGTGAGGCTCTCCACAACGACCTCCTGACCGTGCTTCAACAGCTCAGCTGTCACCTCATCAAGTCCCGGCGCCTTGTTGTCTTTGAGGCTCTTGATTGCTCTAACAACCTCAGTCCCGGATATCTCATCTGAAGTGACGTTGAGAGTTGGAGCTGGTGGGGCACCTAAATACTGTATGGATTTTTTTGATGACCTTGTTGAGTTACTGTCTCTTATCTGCACTGACTTTGATTGCGTGTTAATTGTTGGAGACTTTAACATCCATGTCGACAAACCTGAGGACAGATGGACTACAGAATTGTGTTGTGTCCTTGATAACTTTGGACTCACTCAGCATGTGACGCAGCACACACACAACAGGGGCCACATCCTAGACTTGGTTATCTCCAAGGGTCTGAACATTTCTAAGGTTCTGGTATCTGATGTTACTCTCTCTGATCATTACTGTGTTTTCTTTGAGAGTGATATATGTGTGTACACAAATGTTCAAACTGAGGTCGTCTCAAAGTGTCACTGAAAACACCAGGGACATATTCACTGAACCTCTCCAGGTTCTCAGTCAATGACCTTGTAGATCACTTCAGTTCTAAAGTTACAAATGTTATTGATGCCATTGCACCCACTAAAGTGAAGGTGGTCTCTGGTAAGAAAAAATCTCCTTGGAGAAATGCCGTGCTGGTCAAAATGGATAAAAAGGAATGTGGAAAAGCAGAGCGCAGGTGGTGAAAAACAAATCTCCAGGTTCATTTTGACATTTATAAAGAGAGACTTTACATTTTTAATTTAGAACTGAAAAAGTCAAGGCAGTCCTTCTTTTCAGACATTATCACCAAAAATAATAATGCACATGCCCTGTTTGCTACTGTCGACAGGCTAACAAACCCTCCTGTGCCAGTAGCCTCTGAACATCTATCTACCAGGGCCTGTAATGAATTTGCATCCTTCTTCACTGACAAAATTCAGAAAATTAGACAAGCGGTCTCTGCCACCGTACCAGGTACAGGAGGTGTGTTGTCCATGTGTCCACCTAAAACAGACTCTAACACCATGACACAATTTGACCAAATCAATGACAAAAACCTGCAAGAAATAATACAACATTTGAAATCTTCCTCCTGCTGCCTTGATATTTTACCAGTAGGGTTCTTCAAAAAAGTTTCAGACTGCATGACTCCAGATCTGCTACAGATTGTCAACATGTCTCTTCTCTCAGGCGTCTTCCCCCCCAAGCCATGAAAACTGCAGTTATTGAACCTCTCCTGAAGAAGAACAATCTAGACACATCAGTAATGAATAATTATAGGCCCATATCAAACCTCCCTATTTTAAATAAAATAATTGAAAAAGCTGTTTTTCAACAGCTGAACAATTACTTAATAGTAAATGGCTGTTTTGATGTCTTCCAATCAGGATTTCATCAGGACCACATCACAGCACTGAGTCAAGGTCATCAATGACATTCATTTAAACACAGACAGTGGCAAAATTTCAGTCTTAGTACTACTGGATCTCAGTGCTGCGTTTGACACAGTCGACCACAACATACTACTGGACCGACTGGAAAACTGAGTGGGACTCTCTGGTACAGCACTAAATTGGTTTAAATCCTATCTAAATGATAGAGACTACTTTGTGTCTATTGGTAATTACACATCTGAGCGGATGAAAATGACAAGCAGAGTACCCCAGGGCTCCATTCTGGGGCCTCTACTATTCAACATTTACATGCTTCCTATAGCTCAGATAATGTAAAACAACAAAATATGTTACCATAGTTATGCAGAAGACACACAAATTGACATAACCATATCACCAGGGGACTATAATCCCATGCAAACGCTAAGTAGATGCGTTGAACAAATCAATGATTGGATGTGTCAAAGTTTTCTTCAGTTAAACAAAGATAAGACTGAAATAATTGATTTTGGAGCCAAGGAAGAACGACTCACAGTCTCTGCTCAGCTTCATTCTGTAATGTTGAAAACTGCAAACCAAGCAAGAAACCTTGGTGTAATCATGGACTCAGACCTGAATTTCAGCAGTCACATTAAGTCAATTACAAAGTCAGCCTACTATCATCTTAAGAATATATCCAGGATAAAAGGATTTTCTTGGCAGGATTTGGAAAAACTTATCCATGCATTTATCTTCAGCAGACTGGACTACTGTAACGGTGTCTTTACAGGACTCTAAAAAATCCATCAGACAGCTGCAGCTGATTCAGAACGCTGCTGCTCGAGTCCTAACAAGAACCCAAAAAGTAGATCACATCACTCCAGTTCTCAGATCTTTACACTGGCTTCCTGTCAGTCAAAGAATAGATTTCAAAATCCTGCTGTTGGTTTGTAGCCCTGAATGGTTTCGGGCCAAAATACATTTCTGATCTGCTGCCACGTTACGAACCATCCAGACCTCTGAGGTCATCAGGCTCAGGTCTGCTTTCAGTCCCTAGAGTCAAAACTAAACATGGAGAAGCAGCGCTCAGTTATTATGCTCCACATATCTGGAACAAACTCCCAGAAAACTGCAGGTCTGCTCCGACTCTCACCTCTTTTAAATCAAGGCTGAAGACCTTTCTGTTTGCCACTGCCTTTCACTGAAGCAATTTTAAGGCTTTGAACTGCACTGTGCCTTTTATTTTCTATTCTTGTCAATTTTTCTTTTTTTAATTGAATAGTTATTTTTGCTGGATTTCTGTTGATCATTGTGATAGTTGGGCGACTCGGACCAATTCAGTAACACCGGGTTCTGGGAACGCCGGAGCTAATAGGAAGAAAAGGTGTTTTTTCCTATTAAGCTGTTTTACCGCTGGATTGGGGGCCAACTCAGGGCCGTGTGGAACCAAGTGGAGACAAGGGGTCACTTGGGGTTATCGCCACTGGTTGGCTGCTTTTTTTCAGAATTTGTAGCGTAAACAAACTGAATTCACGGTGACGACCGGGTCTTAAGGATGAATATACAGTGCACTGGGACGAGTGACAAGTAGAACAATGGGAGGTAAATCCAGCAAAAACCAGGAAGCTGGCGTAGGAAAGATTTCTTAACTTGGTTTAAGGTTTTGTTTTAATGTATTTTAAACTGAATTGTACAATATAAATAAACGTGCCTTGCCTTCTGGGATGAGAGGTGAAACGTCTTCAAGAAACTGAAACTAGTCCAGTTGCCTACGATACAGCACCTAGATTTACCATGACCTGGATGACTCATCTACAACCGATATAGTTTGGCTCCATTACTATGACTATGACTACTGCTATTAAGGGACTGACTTATGTCGGGCAGTACTGAGGCTGGAACAAGGCAGTGGGAGACCCATAATGGCGTTCAGTGTTGATCTACAACAATGAATGAATTGCAATTCTTTTTATCTCCACCAAGGAGGAGTTATGTTTTCACCTGTGTCTGTATGATTGTTTGTTGGTTGGTTTGTCATCAGGATTACACAATGATGGATGGAGGATGGGTCCTGTGACCAGAATAGACCCTAATAACGTTTGGTTTGGATCAAGATGAAGTGACAGATCCAAGAACTTTTTCTCAGGTTCTTTAACATTGTTAGATAGGGCATCTTTCAACATTTCCATTCATTTCTCAAGGAAATGCCTTATTCCCTTGATGAAAAAAATCTGGTGTATTTAGGTGGCTGGGATCTATGAGTGAGTACAATTTGATGCTGATCCTAGATCTGCTGAGTTTAAATTATGGTTAAGAACTTATGGGTGGTTTAAGATTTAGAGTGATACAAGGCTATCGAGTCTAATATTGGGTTGACTTGATTGAATTAAAGGAGACTGTTGGGACTTGGAGGAGGTATTCCCTCTACTGAGTGCCATTTTCGAGACTAGTTTCAATCTTATTTTGTGTTCTTTCATCTTCCTCCGTTTGGCTGTGTGTTGTATCCCCATATCAGATGGTAGAGATGTTTGTTGTAGTCATCCTTGTTGCACAATTTGCATTTGGTGTCACCTCCTGAGCAGAGCTCAAATGTATTTCCCAGAACTTGTCCACAAAGTAGGCAGAGAGCCATGTCATTGACTGATTGTGTTTTTTGTTGTTTTTCTGTTGTTAATTTCCTGCATTGAAATGGTGCTAATAGTGTACCAATGAGCTAAAATGAACCTGGAGCCACTGAGAACTTTGAGGGCAAAAGACCAGACCCTAACCTGCTTTTCAATCCTTGGCATTGTAAACGGCCAGTGCCAAGAAAAAAGGTGAAATAGGGTCTCTGAGCCCTCCACCTTTGGATTTATGGTCCATCTCTCTTGGTCACAGCAGCCTGGGGGAGTGCTGAGTGCTGCTGAGTCACAGATGCCAGACTTCACTTTGAGTTGTTGTTCTACCAATGAGAGACATGCAAGTGGGCTTGGTGTACAGGCTTAGCGTTATCGTTTTTTCATCTGACACACTTTGCTTAAAGCAACAAGTACTGGTTCATCATCACAGCACAATGAAGAGAAACAGAGGGCAACAGAAGGAAGAATGTCATCTGGATAAAGCATCCAGCTCTCAGCCAGTAAGGAGCCAGCAGGAGAGTGAACAGAGCCCACTCCCTGAACACAGCTTCCTCTGGCTGAGCCGGGATCAAATCAAATCAAATCAAATCAAATTTTATTTGTATAGCCCAAATTCACAAATCACAGTTTGCCTCAGAGGGCTTTACAATCTGTACAGAGACGACACCCTCTGTCCTTCGACCCTCGATTCGAGTGAGGAAAAACTTGCCCCAAAAAAGGCCCTTTTAACAGGGAAAAAATGCGGAAGAAACCTCAGGGAGAGCCACAGAGGAGGGATCCCTCTCCCAGGACGGACAGACGTGCAATAGATGTCGCATGTACAGAGCAGATCAACAAGATCACAATGTATTCAATTATAAGCGATGGTTGACAGGAGTGAAAGTACACAAAGATGTATTACAGCAATAATGATGAAATGCACATGGAAATGTGATTACTAGTGATAACAGTAGTAATGATCAATGGCAAGGATGGTATGTAGCAATGCAGTACGATAATAGTAGTGGAACGTATGTAACAGAGATGTGACTAATATTAGCGACAGTAGTGGTGGGTGTCAGGCAGGGTCATGGCAGTAGGTGCATCCACGATCAGGCAGGGCCATAGCAGTAGGCGCATCCACGATCAGGCAGGGCCATAGCAGTGGGCGCATCCACGATCAGGCAGGGCCATAGCAGTGGGCGCATCCATGATCCACGACCCGGGCGCGGCCAGGATCCAAGGGAGCCTGTAGGACTAGAAAGCACAAGGACTCCGGGGAAGAAGCAAGTCAGTGACATGCAGAGATGGGGCATGTATACAGGCATAATGTATACAGATGGAGAGGAGAGGAGAGGGGAGGAGAGAGAAGCTCAGTGTGTCATTGTCCCCCGGGCTAGGCCTATAGCAGCATAACTAAGAGCTCGTCCAGGACAGGCCTGGGCCTGTCCTGGACCAGCCCTAACTATAAGCTCTATCGAAGAGGAAGGTCTTAAGTCTACTCTTAAAGGTAGAGAGGGTGTCCGCCTCCCGGACCAAAACAGGAAGATGGTTCCACAGAAGAGGAGCTTGATAACTGAAGGCTCTGGCTCCCATTCTACTTTTGGAGACTTTAGGAACTACAAGTAATCCTGCGTTCTGGGAGCGTAATGCTCTAGTTGGGTGATAGGGTAATATGAGCTCCTGGAGATATGATGGTGCCTGACCATTAACAGCTTTGTAAGTTAGGAGAAGGATTTTAAACTCTATTCTTGATTTTACAGGGAGCCAGTGCAGAGAGGCCAGTACAGGAGTAATATGATCTCTTTTCTTAGTTCCTGTCAGTACACGTGCTGCAGCATTCTGGACCAGCTGGAGACTCTTTAGAGACTTGTTAGGGCAGCCTGATAATAGAGAATTACAATAGTCCAGTCCATCAACAAGAGCCACTGAGTCCACTGAGTTCCTACATACACGGAGAAACAAACTGTGCTCACTACGTCCCTTGGCATCTATCACTGAATCCCCCCCTCAAACACACACACAAACACACACACACACACACACACACACACACACACACACACACACACACACACACATCTTAGTTCATCCCAATTGAAATGACTGTAAGGTCTGACATTGTATGTCTCATGTCCATATAGGACAGCTGACTCATCATCCCCTTTCCTCATCTGTCTGCCTGTGTGTTTGGTGTACAGGTGAAGCGATCATTTGGCCTTTGCAGTCTACAGCTGACATATTTTGATGAGGAGAATGAGGAGGTGAGACTCTTTCTTTTGTCACTCTAGCATTGGATGTTTTCATACTTGACGGACAGGCTGGGCAATATCAGCTAATACCAAATGCCTTTTTTTTTTCTTTTTTACATTTGACGCTTCTATTGAGGTTTTTAAATGAAGCTTTGAATGTCTGCTGTTAACGTTTATGATGTCATCGTCCCCAAAAACAAACTCTTGAACTAAATTCACAATTTAAAAAAAGTGATTCATCATCAAGAATCTTAAAACGCTTCCAAACTGTCAATTTGTTCAATGGTTTGATGGAGCCCCGAGCAAATGAAGATACATCTAATGACTTAAGTAGTTTGCTACTATAGTGTTAGAGCTGAAATAGATGTTTTGGTATTGTGGTTATACAGTAGAAGTAAGGGATAATGCCTAGTGAGAAATTACTTCCTGATTATGGACACCTCTGAGGATATTATCACTCTTATACCATGGTCTGCTGTCAGAAAAACAAAAACTTTTGTTTTAAAAATTGTATGCATTTTGTGATCAAAATCTTATGTTTTCACAAACTGTTTCCCTGGCAACACCTGTGGTGTTCATAGGATGATGCATTGAAGGACTACACTCTGTGTTGTAAATAAGATATTCAGATTAGATACAGGCTATATGCATTGAATTAGAATGGTGAACAGACAGTTTCACTGGAACCATTTAGTAGTTCTATAGGTGTCCATAAATCAGGAGTTAATAGACACACTGCAGCCAATCAGAATTGAGTATTCACCCGGCCCATGGTTTAAATGTAATTCACGGTGTTGCAAGAGTGCTGCATGACTCCTCGCTTTGTGTGCGGGGAGCAGAAGAGCAAACAGTTTTTTGGCTATTTTTTAAAAGGCTAGAAGAAATGACAAATATGAATTGAAGCAGAATATTCCCATAGATGAGAACATGGATGAATTTTGGACATAATTACATCTAATTTGTTTCAATAAATGTTGACTCTCAGACTTAACAATGCTCTGGAGTTTTGGGAAATACTTGGATCCCACAAGTCTGAAACAATCATAAGCAGCCACCACTTGAATGTGGTTGTACAAATAAAATGTGTGGCATTCAAATGTTGATTGTCAGCATTATGCATAAAGCTTTGAAGCTTTGAACTATACAGTGCAGCCCTGTCACCTTAAATCAATCTGTGGAGTTCAATTATTTGTTGTACATGGGTGGAAGGTGGCAGCCTGTTTGGTGGAATGAATTTATCAAACACATCAGTATGGCTAAAATTAAGTTGGTTAGAGAATCGTAATGTCAGATTCAGTTACTGTTAATGCAGTTGCCCAGCGGATCCTGCATTTCCCCTAATGCAACTCAGAGGCATCTTTCTGTAAACCTGTTAAATTCCCACTTGTACCAAGCTCTACACCCTCAGTTTACTGTCTGCTGAATATTATGTAGCCTTCATAACCAGGGGGTGTCACGATAGATAAATACGAATAAACATAAAAACATCTTCCCTTTTCTTCCTCCAGGTGTCCATTAACAGCCAAGGTAAGTAACCATAAACAGTCATAAGACATGGTATGTTGAACAAAACCAGAACAATCTATAAGATTTAGAGTGAGCTGTATATTAATGTTATGTTAATAATTAATGTTCCTGCTTATATTCCAGGGGAATATGAGGAGGCATTGAAGGTAAGCAGATTTGATGTTAAGCTACTATTCACTTTTCCTGTACTGTATATACTAATGGGGAAAAAAGGAGGACATTTAGCTCTGCTCACGTTGAATGTTAAAAACATGACGATGTTAATATTGTAATGACTTTTGACCAATTTTCAGACTTAATCGTATGCAAGACCCACATTTTTGAAGCTGTAAAAATAATTCAGTCATTCACTTTCTGGTTAGAATCAGTGTAGAAGCAGGCATTTTGGAGTTCTGCTGACACAAACTTGATGGGACCCAAGAAAATATGGGCTACCAGGTTGCGTTTAGGACTGCAGATACCGTTTGTGGACTGTTTTCTTGTATGTTACTTGGCGCATGAGCTGATTTTGTGAAACACTCAACAAAACTAAAATTTCAGTATGACAGCCTTCTTCCATTTGTTTTTATTGGCTTTGATTGATGATTCGATCTTCGGGCACTGCATAAAATGTATATGAATTTCATTGTTCTGGTGCACTTTGTTGATCCAAAAATGGCAGCAGGTGAGACTAACCGGTTTACTTGTTTCCCAGAGTGCAGCGAGGCAGGGGAACCGACTGCACATGAATGTGTACGAGACCCGGGGACAGCCTGCGAGGGTCCCCACCACTAAGGCCAGTGGAACAGAGCCCAAGAGGGGCTTCAGACCCCCACAGCACTGCCCCGCTTTGGCCCAGGTAGTCAGCCGCAAAGTCCAGGCTGCAGTGCCAGAACAGGGCATGGTAAGATCATAGCACACTGCAGTTCATATTCTAATCAGCAAACGTAACAAATTGTGCATTTGAAGCCCAGATTCAGTAAGATAAAGGCATAATGATTCCTTGGAGAACGTTGTGAGTGCTCTGGTATCATTGATATCACTTCAGCTCATTTTATGGGATAACAGACAACAACAGTTCCTGTTTGGTTAATTCATATACACAAATTATCAATGTCAGCATACTGTTGGCTGTTGTTTTCTGGAGAAGTGTTAATCCAACAAAATCTTTAGTTCTAATTATCTTACACACAAAACATGAGTCAGTAACATAGATACCATAAAAATGTTTATGTTTGGGCACATTGCAGTGTCCTACTATTCATGCTTATGTTGTCATTCTTATTGCATTTTGCCACGTATTAATTAGAATTAAGATGTCTGTTATGTTTTCAGCGGACCCAAATTCAGAGAACGGAGACGGTACTTGTCAGGTGGTGGCGAGAGTGGGGCGACCAGGCTGGCAGGTTGACAGGCAGGCAGGCAGGCAGGTGGGCAGTGTGGACCGGAGCCAGCAAGGAGGAAGTCGGAGGAGCTGGCAAGCAGGGACAGAGTGGAACAGCATTGACAGTTTCAACGGAGTGGAGGAGACAGGTTTCAGCAGAGACACATGAAAGGAGGGGTGTACTTTTAGCCACCACAGGATTTATCATCCTTTCGATCTCAAATGGGCCGATGTACCTGGGAGCCAGTTTCCGGGAGTCAGTCTGAAAAGGAAGGTCCTTAGACGAAAGCCACACTCTTTGACCCGGGGTGTAGGTAGGAACCGGTGTGCGGTGCTTGTCAGCCAGGCGCTGGTTCCGTGCAGTGGTGCAGAGAAGGGCAGCGCGGGCAGCCAGCCAAACCTGGCGACAGCGTCTCAGGTGGTCCTGCACCGATGGAACCGCCACAGCAGTCTCCTGTTCGGGAAATGGGGGGGTTGACAGCCGTTAGATGCCATGAACGGCAACATACCTGTAGCGGAGCAGACCAGAGTGTTGTGAGCGTACTCCACCCAGGGAAGATGAGAGAGACGGGGTGACTGGCGGACACACAGCCTCTAGGTCTTGGTTTGCCCGCTCCGTCTGGCCTTTAGACTGCGAGTGATAGCCGGAGGTGAGGCTGACTGACGCCCCTATAGCCTTACAGAAAGCCTTCCAAACCTGTGAGATGAACTGCGGACCCCGGTCTGACACAATGTCCACAGGGATCCCATGAAGTCTAAACACATGGAGGACAAGGAGGTTCGTGGTCTCTCTTAGGCTGAGGGGAGTTTGGGTAGGGGAACAAAATGAACAGCCTTAAAGAACCTGTCCACAATGGTGAGTATAGTCGAGTTACCTTCAGAGGGAGGCAGGCCTGTGACGAAGTCCACCACGATGTGCGACCAGGGTCGGTGGGGGACAGGCAGTGGTCAGAGAAATTCGGCAGGTGCACGGTGGGAGGCTTTGCTGCGAGCGCAGACGGCAAACAACGCTTTTGTGTCGGCAAACAACGTGGGCCACCGAAAATGCTGTCGGACGAGAGACGGAGTCCTCTGAAAACCCGGGTGACACGCCAGCTTATATGAATGCCCCCACTGGAGCACCTGGGACCTGGTGGTGTCCAGGACAAACATCCGGCCGGGAGGACAGTCACTTTGGGGAGGCTGCGTGTGCTGCGCCGCTTTCATGGACCGCTCAATGTCCCACCTGGCTGCAGCAACCACACACCGGGGGGGGGGGATGATGGGCTCGCCACGCCCTCCTCATCTGAGATGGAGAACTGACGAGAGAGGGCATCAGGTTTGGTATTTCTGGAGCCTGGACGGTAGCTGAGTGTGTAGTGGAAACGGCCCAGGAACAGCGCCCAGCAAGCCTGGTGGGAATTCAACTGCTTGGCCGAGCATAGGTAGGTGAGGTTTCGATGATAGGTCCAAACGAGGAAGGGGTGAGCTGCTCCTTCCAGAAGGGTGAGGACAACAGCTCCCGATTACCCACATCATAATTTATCTCGGCCGGGGAGAGACGCCGAGAGAAAAAGGCACAGGGACGTAGCTTGTGATCAGAGGGGGTTCGCTGTGATAGAACAGCTCCAACTCCGGTGTCTGAGGCATCGACCCCCACCACGAACTGGAGACCGGGGTCCGGGTGTGCGAGGACCGGGGCTGAGGAGAACAGTTCTTTTAATCGGGCAAACGCCCCCTCCGCTGCAGGTGTCCAAAGGAAGGGGAGCTTGGTGGAGGTGAGCCGAGTGAGTGGAGCAGCCACCCAGCTGTAGTCCCGAATAAAACAGCGATAAAAGTTAGCAAATCCCAGGAAGCGTTGGAGATGCTTTTGGCTTTCTGGGACCGGCCAGCTGGTCACCGCCTGCACTTTAGATGGAGCCGTCCTCAGCCGCCTCTTCTCTATGACAAACCCTAGAAAATCCACTGAGGTCGAGTGAAAAAGACATTTCTCAGCCTTAACAAATAGTTTATTCTCCAACAGCCTTTGTAGCACCGTCTGAACATGCTGAATATGTTCCTCAAGGGTCCGGGAAAAAATTAGTATATCATCCAAATAAACAAAAACAAAGCGATTCAGCATGTCCCTGAGTACGTCGTTCACAAGGTTTTGGAAAACAGCTGGGGCATTAGTGAGACCGAATGGCATGACGAGACATTCAAAGTGGCCCAGAGGTGTATTGAAAGCTGTTTTCCACTCGTCTCTCTCGCGTATGCGTACCAGGTGGTACGCATTGCGCAGGTCCAACTTGGAAAAAAATGGCGGCTTGGTGCAGGGGGGCAAAGGCTGAGTCGATAAGGGGTAATGGACACTTCTTGATGGTGATCTCGTTTAACCCTCTGTAGTCTATACAGGCCCTCAGCGATCCATCCTTTTTCCCCACAAAGAAAAACCCCGCCCCGACAGGTGAAGAGGATGGACGGATCAGACCGGCAGTGAGGCAGTCCCAGATATAGACCTCCATGGCTTCCCGTTCTGGATGAAAGAGATTATAGAGACGGCTCGACGGGAGAGGAGCACCAGGTAGCAGGTCTATGGCACAGTTGTAAGGCCGGTGGGGCGGTAATGAAAGTGCTCGATCTGTACTGAACACGTCGCCTAAGTCGTGGTAGGGGACGGGGACAGAGGTGAGGTCGGGAGGTGTCTGGACGGTAGGAGTGACATTTATACAGGCAGGGGCAGCAGAATGAAGGCAATTAAAGTGACAGTGAACACTCCAGCCTCCAATCTTGGCAGAGGACCAGTCAATCTGGGGGTTATGTAACTTTAGCCATGGAAGCCCAAGAACTACAGGTGATTGGGGTGAGGGAATAACGAACAGCTGAATCCTCTCACTATGGTTGCCGGACAAGAGGAGAGTTCTTGTTGTTTTTGAAGTGTTAAAGAACAGAAGTTTTGTTTTATCTGCATTTAGGACGAGTAGCAGTTGACAAAGTTGTTCTTGTGCTCAATCAAATGCATGCTGAGGAACGCAAAAGCCTTAGCAGGAGTAGGTGCAAAGCAGTAAATAACCGTATCATCAGCTTATAAAAGAAATGTTACGCTTACGAGAGACTTGTAAGAAGAGAAGACTAGTTCTTCTTCCTTGTTGGTTTGTTCTCTCTCAGAGTGACACCATCAGAATTGGTGTTTAGCGACTCTGCAACTGCCAGAGACTTCATACATGTACATTTCTATATTTCTATTCTCCTGAGTGGAGTAATGTAATGTGTCAGTCTTATAATGAAACCCCTGGTTCTAACCAAGAACCTGTTAAAATATACTAAGTGTTGAAATTTTCTGACAGTTGCAATTTGGACTCATACAACCGTGATTCCAAAAAGTTTGGACCCTGTGTAAAACAGAATGCAATCATTTGCAAGCAAACTGTTTACTGATGACAGTTTCACAAAGAGTTCCTGAGCCCATGTAGTAATCTCCTGTATACAATTATGTGCTTGACAAAGTGTTGAACCTCGCCTCATCCTTGCCTGTGAATGACTGAGCCTTTTGAGGATGCCCCTTTCATACCCAATCATGATACTAATACCTGTTACCAATGAACCTGTTTACCCGTGGAATGTTCCAAGCAGGTGTTTATGGAGAATTCCACAACTTTCACAGTCTTTTGTTGCCCCTGTACAGACTTGTCTGAAGGTTGCTACATCAATTTCAGAGTAGGCTTATATTTACAAAAATCAATGAGTGGATGAGGTTAAACATTAATTATATGGTCTTTGTACTGTTTTCAATTGAGTGTATGTCAATATGGATTAACAAATGAGTCAGGGTTATAGACAAGGGTTAAATGGAAATGCAGAAATAACAAAATATTTATGTGTTGGTTTAATGTCTAAAGGCAAATAATACATCTAGGTTATGCATGCAAAAATATGATGCCAAAATAAATAAATAGAGATGTCTGCCTTCTCTTGAATCTGCAGGACATAGATCAAACTCTGCTTGTAGCTCTCAAAGTGCCGAAAAAATACATAAAAAAAAACTCAACATGTCCCTTTTCAGAAATCATGGCCAGGTTACTCAAATCAAATCAAATCAAATTTTATTTGTATAGCCCAAATTCACAAATCACAGTTTGCCTCAGAGGGCTTTACAATCTTTACAGAGACGACACCCTCTGTCCTTCGACCCTCGATTCGAGTGAGGAAAAACTTGCCCCAAAAAAAGGCCCTTTTAACAGGGAAAAAAAAATGCGGAAGAAACCTCAGGGAGAGCCACAGAGGAGGGATCCCTCTCCCAGGACGGACAGACGTGCAATAGATGTCGCATGTACAGAGCAGATCAACGAGATCACAATGTATTCAATTATAAGCGATGGTTGACAGGAGTGAAAGTACATAAAGATGTATTACAGCAATAATAATGAAAAGCACATGGAAATGTGATTACTAGTGATAACAGTAGTAGTGATTAATGGTAAGGATAGTATGTAGTAATGCATTACAATAATAGTAGTGGAACGTATGTAACAGATGTGACTAATATTAGCGACAGTAGTGGTGGGTGTCAGGCAGGGTCATGGCAGTAGGCGCATCCACGATCAGGCAGGGCCATAGCAGTAGGCGCATCCACGATCAGGCAGGGCCATAGCAGTGGGCGCATCCACGATCAGGCAGGGCCATAGCAGTGGGCGCATCCACGATCCACGACCCGGGCGCGGCCAGGATCCATGGGAGCCTGTAGGACTAGAAAGCACAAGGACTCCGGGGAAGAAGTAAGTCAGTGACATGCAGAGATGGGGCATGTATACAGGCATAATGTATACAGATGGAGAGGAGAGGAGAGGGGAGGAGAGAGAAGCTCAGTGTGTCATTGTCCCCCGGACTAGGCCTATAGCAGCATAACTAAGAGCTGGGTCCTGGACAGGCCTGGGCCTGTCCTGGGCCAGCCCTAACTATAAGCTCTATCGAAAAGGAAGGTCTTAAGTCTACTCTTAAAGGTAGAGAGGGTGTCCGCCTCCCGGACCAAAACAGGAAGATGGTTCCACAGAAGAGGAGCTTGATAGCTGAAGGCTCTGGCTCCCATTCTACTTTTGGAGACTTTAGGAACTACAAGTAATCCTGCGTTCTTGGAGCGTAATGCTCTAGTTGGGTGATAGGGAGTTATGAGCTCCTGGAGATATGATGGTGCCTGACCATTAACAGCTTTGTAAGTTAGGAGAAGGATTTTAAACTCTATTCTTGATTTTACAGGGAGCCAGTGCAGAGAGGCCAATACAGGAGTAATATGATCTCTTTTCTTAGTTCCTGTCAGTACACGTGCTGCAGCATTCTGGACCAGCTGGAGACTCTTTAGAGACTTGTTAGGGCAGCCTGATAATAGAGAATTACAATAGTCCAGCCTGGAAGTAACAAATGCATGGACTAGCTTTTCTGCGTCTTTTTGAGACAGGATGGGCCTGATTTTTGCAATGTTACGTAGAATTTTTGCAATGTTACTCAAGATGATCCTTACAGAAAGAAACCTGCATCTACTCATGGACCAGAGGCTTTTGCTCATGACAGTGGGGAATGTAAACATTAATGGCATTCTCCTTGGCAGAGCTGTAACATTAGCTAGCCTATTTAGCTTATTTAGCTAGCCTCTTGTCCATGAGTAGCTGCAGTGATAAGGTGGAGAAAGTAGTTCATACATAAACTGCTCACAACAACCCTAACCCTGCTGTTGAATTTTTCAAATGTATTTATTTGGCGTTTTGAGTACCATTTAGTGGCATTATATTAGAGGGAATGCAGACATCTCAACAACTCGCATCAAGACAGTCTAGATGGATAAATAGCACTACAGGTTAGAGGAAGAATATGGATTTTTGATTTTGGGGAGACCTGTCCCTTTAAATCTTAATGTGCATTTTAAAATAGATTGCCAAAATGAAGAATTAATCCACAATTTGCATGTATTGTATTTGAACTTGAATTTGAATCTGAATCCGTGGAAAGCAGTTTGACAGGTCAGGTGTGCAGCAGGTTCATATGATCAAATCCATCAGAGTAATTTGAAAGATGATAAAAGTCACATAAAAATTTGACACAAAGTTGCCTCAGCAGTAATTTTATTTCTGCTAGAGTGAATGATATGTGAGCTGGTTGATAGTGAAATTATAATGCATGCCTGTATGGTCATTCACATTGAAAATAATGTAATACAGATGCTGAAATGTATGTTTTACTTAATGAATATTTTCTCTCTCTCTTGTGATCAGGTGATCATGAAAGAAGTGAAGGGGACCAAAGAAGAAGACAAGACTCCTCCAGCCTGGTTCACCTCTTACATGGAGAAGGTAAGAACAACCTGATGGAGGTAACACGTGTCCCTGAGCACAAGTTAGGTTGTTTTGCTGGAGGGACTGACTGAGACATGGACTGATGAGTAAGCACTAAACAGATGTAACAGAAGCACTAAAACACCTCATCGAATCTCCCCTTTTCTTCCTCCCCCCTCTCTCTCCCCCTTTCATCCTTCCAGTTTAAGGACCAGGTGGTTCGCGAGGCAGTGGAGAAGATCTGCCGGGAGTTCTCTGGACAGTGCTGCATCCACAAGCCTCTGGGAGGAGCAGCAGGAGCAGCAGCAGGAGGAGGAGGAGGTAGAGGGGAAGCAGCAGTAGGAGGAGCGGAGGCCCAGCAGGTCCCTGAGGTTTCGTCCTCCACTCTGCCTGGAGCGCCATCCTCCTCCACTCCTCCCTGCTCCTCCTGCAGGGGGCAGACCACTGGAGGAGGTTACCAGTGCAGGTATGTGTTTTCTGCCACTGACGGCTAATTGATGCAAAATAATCTGAAGTGATGTGACATTGTTGCATGCTGTTCTGGAAGTTACCTGGCTTACTGAGTAATCCTGTTTGGTTTCAGGAAGGCAGCTGTCTGACTGACGGACATTGTATTCAACAACAAAGCTGATATTCTTTGCACTTTCCTGTATAGCGGCATATTTAATTTTTGTTATAATTTCATATCATATGTACATATGTACACAAAGTACTTTGCCAAACTAGATTATTCCCTCAGGTAGCTTTGGTGTCCCTCAACGTCTTACAGTGTGATTTAATCAGTAGTTTGCATGCTTTCAAAGTAGCTTCCTCAACACTACTAAAGACAAATCTTTGACATTTTATCACGTTATAAAGTAATATGTTTTGGCAAACATATATATATATATATATATCCAACATGAGCAACATAAGCATTCATTTGTAGTCATGTATGTGTCGACCTGATGAATTAAAGTCCAATTTTCACTATCCTTTTGGCTCTAGTTTGGCCTCCAATTCCTTAGAAAACTAGCATAGCACTTAATAGAGCGCATACCTCCGCCAAGACCTAACAGGCCCCATTGCATTTTTGACCATTTCCAGAGGTCGTACTTGAGCGAACTTCTCCAATCCATATCTCAAATTTGGTTAGGCAGACAAGACCTTAATGATGAAAAATTCTTAGTCTGAGTTTTTGGTGAATGGCCTAGTGGTGAATTCCTGGATCAGCCCCTTGCTAGATTTGCAGCAAGAGTTAATGGGGTCTCTTTTGGGCTGAGACCCATCCTCCATCCAAGTTTCATAGACATTTGTAGTTTTAGTGTATTCCTGCTGACAAACAAACCAACGAGCGGGTGAAAATATAATCCCCCCTTTGGAGATTAATATCTGACTCTTTATCTTTTAACCTCTTGCTCACCAAGTTCACCAGCTAGTCTCTAACTGGGTGTTTGGTGCGAAGCAGGTAGTGTGCAGTGGATTTACCTGAAAATGTCACTAAAAACAGCTACCTGCCTCTGCTGCAAACAACGCTGATGAGAGCAGAGCAGAGAGAGAAAAAATGAGCTAAAACAGGCTGAATACTCCTTAAAGCTGAGGGTCACTGCAGAGTTGTTGAGATTTTTCTGTTGGTTCATCATTACAACATTACAATGATTTACCATTCTGCAGAAAGTCATATTTATAGTATCACTTAAGTAATGTACTGTAATGTAATGTACTGTAACGTAATAAATGTACATCATTGTACATCATGTCTTATTATCATTTTCTGCTGTGAAGGTGTAGTCAGAGACAAAGTTGGACCTGAAAGGCATGTCAGGAAACTGAAATCTACCATTTGAGAGAATGAAAAGAGAGCAGAGAGGGGACTAGGGTGAAGGAACAGTGTTGACACAGCACAGAAATGTTTATTTTCCTGATATCTGTAACTTAACAATGAGAGTCACTTTCTGTTTACCTGAACATCATGACTCTACGCTCTGCTTTCACTTTTCATATGTCTCGGCCTCATAGAAACGCAACAAAAAGTCCTCAGGCTCTGTCATTGGACAATGTTGTAGACTCTGAAGGGTTTTAAGTATTTGCTGCCTATTCTACATCATGGTGTCAGTTCTTTAGTTGGAATTACCCTTTCTCTCATCTCTCTATCTCTCTCCCATTCATGTTTCACCATGCTGTCTCTCAACCCTCTCTCAATCTTTCTTTTCCCATCACCTTTCTCCCTGTCTCTGCTCAGTGTGTGCACCTCCTGTACTCTGTGTGAGCCCTGCAGCTTCTCTCATGATCCCAGTCACAACCTGGTGAGAGCCAGGACTCCCCTGTCAATCCCAGAGCACGGATCACCTGCCCCAGACCACAGCAGGTAGGACAGAATTACTTTTTAACTTTATTAATAGGAAATAGTTTCTACATATGTAGCCATTGTACTATAACATGTTTCATTAGCCTGAACAGCTTACTTTGTCAACAGACCTTGAATTGTTAAGTGTTTTGACATGACGTGGACGAGACTATGGAGGGCTGAACCAACACAATCAGAGATAACTAAGTGCCTCAGTAAATAAATAAATATCCCATTAAATGCGCTAAAATAATATTGCAGACAAATGTAGATATAAATTAATTTGATGTGACATAGATTTATATTTCTGTTTTGATTTGTCTCCGTATTAATTTCCTTTGTATTAATTCAGCTATTCATTTTCTTTAACATTTAATTTAATACATTATTTATTTACTCATTTTTAAATGTATTTATTTGTATTTATTTTCTATTCTTTTCCATATGTCACTTCTGTTTATTCCTACAATTATTTATTTCTTTTTACTTCAGTTGAAGTTATCCAAAGTTAGGTAAAATACAGAGACAAATTAAATAAAAAATGTCAAATAATTAATGCCTACATTTATTTTAGATATTATATTTGCTGCATTTATTTTATTTTATTTTAATTATTGAACCCTTTATTTACTAATTTCTGATTTGGCCCATTTCAGTCCTCCATAAGAGATGACCAGTTTTTATCATATTCAATTAGACCTTATTTTAACACATAAGGCAAAGGCAAGGCAAAGTTTAATTGTATAGCACAATTCAGACACAAGGCAACTCAAAGTGCTTTACAGGTTTGTACTTAAAAGTTACAATAAACTAAATTAAAAATTGCATTTAAAATACATTAAAAACAAGCAGGAAGACATCAAGAAACAAAACATTAAAACAAGTTAAGAAATAGGAAATGAGGCTAAAATAGAATAGGTTTAAAAGAGACAAGACCAAAAAATAAAAGTCACAGTGCAGTACAGGAGTTTGTTCCAGATATGTGGTGCATAATAACTGAACGCTGCTTCTCCATGTTTAGTTTTGACTCTAGGACTGAAAGCAGACCTGTACCTGATGACCTCAGAGGTCTGGATGGTTCATAACGTGGCAGCAGATCAGAAACCATTCAGTGCTTTATAAACCAACAGCAGGATTTTGAAATCTGTTCTTTGACTGACAGGAAGCCAGTGTAAAGATCTAAGAGAGAGAGTCCTGTAAAGACACCGTTACAGTAGTCGAGTCAAGTCCTTTTATCCTGGATATATTGTTAAGGTGATAGTAGACTGACTTTGTAATTGTCTTAGTGTGGCTGTTGAAGTTCAGGTCTGAGTCCATGATTACACCAAGGTTCCTGGCTTGGTTTGTATTTTTCAACATTACAGATTGAAGCTGAGCAGAGACTGTTACATTTACATTTACATGTAGGGCATTTAGCAGACACTTTTGTCCAAAGCGACTTACAATAAGTACATTTGTCACAAGAAAGAAACCACAACATATCACCGTCGATAAAGTAGAAAAGAAAAGTTTTCAGTTTTCAAGCCCTCATCTGAGCAAAGTAGATGCTATTTATCAAGGATACCTTAAGTACATAAGTGCTATGATTTAAGTGCTAATGGTAAGAACATACAAGTGCATTGTTTTTGTTTGTTTTTTTTTTCTGGTTGGGGGGGTGGGGAGGGAGTCATGCTATGTGGGGTCGAGGTGACGTCTGAACGAGTGAGTCTTGAGCCTTTTGCGGAGTAGGGCTGCCCCCAAATAGTCGACCAAGCACTGGTCGACCAAAAAATCATTAGCCGACCAAAATTTCATTGGTCGATTGGTCGCAGGGAAAAAAACAAAAAACATCTGGAGCCGTGTCTTGTAAAAATTAAGTCAAAGTCTATGTGCAGGGTTCCTACGCAAGTATGGATAGTATGGAAAAGTATGGAATTTGATTTTATAAATTTCCAGGTCTGGAAAAGTATGGAAAATTTAAACTATTGTATGGAAAAATATTCATGTTTCCAAGACTTTTATCATTGTTCTGTTTTCTAAAACATAGAATTATGAATATAAAAAAAAGAGAAATGGATCGATCTGTTTTTTTAAGGCGCTTGGCAGTGCAGCTAAAATGTTTGTGTGAGAGAGCACACAGAAGGTTACGCGTCCCAGAAAACATTTGGGTAGATTGAAAAGTTGAATGCTGCTCAGTAGGTGGCGGTAATGCTCCCTGAAATGGGTAGCAAACTGCGAAGAAGAAGAAGAAGAAGAAGAAGAAGGTAAACTGGATGCAAGCCGCCAAGAAGAAGAAGGTAAACTGGATGCCAGCCGCCAAGAAGAAGAAGAAGAAGGTAAACTGGATGTCAGCCGCCAAGAAGAAGAAGAAGAAGAAGAAGAAGAAGAAGAAGAAGAAGAAGAAGAAGAAGGTAAACTGGATGGAAATGACACAGCGCCCTCCACCTCCACGGCATCCTCCACTTCATCAATGACGCAGCAAAAGCTCGTTATGAATATATATATATATGCGTCGATTAGTCGACTAATCAATCCTTGGTCGGGGGCAGCCCTAGTCGGGAGTTCGTTCCACCACTGGGGCGCCAGAGCAGAAAAGAGTTGTGACTTCGCTGAGCGGCCTTTGTTTGCTCTCAGCGATGCCGGTACCAGCCAGCCAGCTAATGTAGTAGAGCGAAGTGCTCGCGCTGGGGCCTGTGGTCTGACCAGTGTTTGGAGGTAGATGGGTGCAGTTCCGTTGACGGCCTTGAAGGCCAGCACCATGGTCTTGAATCGGACGCGGGCCGCAACAGGAAGCCAGTGGAGGTCATGGAGGAGGGGGGTCATTTGGTTAGATTGAAAACGAGGCGCGCGTTGGAGGCAGCGTTCTGGATACGTTGCAATGGTTTAGTCGGAGAGGCTGGGAGTCCAGCCAAAAGCGAGTTGCAGTAGTTCTATAAGTCGTTCTTCCTTGGCTCCAAAAACAATTATTTCAGTCTTATCTTTGTTTAACTGAAGAAAACTCTGACACATCCAATCATTGATTTGTTCAACGCATCTACTCAGCATTTGTATGGGATTATAGTCCCCCTGAGATGGTTATGTAAATGTGTGTGTCATCTGCATAACTATGGTAACATATTTTGTTGTTTTCCATTATCTGAGCTAGGGATGCTCCGATCAGCATTTTTGGGGGCCGATCCGATCACCGATCACAGGAATCATAAATCTGCCGATACCGATCACCGATCACAGAATGGATTTTTGTTTGGCGCGTTCTCAAATGGCGGATGAAGTTAGTTGTATTAAATTGTCGTTCTTGGTTACCACCTCTTGGAATTTCGGCATTGCATGTCTTGCAAACAGACAAAACAAATACTCGACCATCTGCAGAACTTTTCAGTACGCTATTTTTCTACTTCTTCTTCTCATCATCATTATCATTAATTATTATTATTAATAATATTGTTTAAAGTGAGCCTCTTATCGTTTAACAGAAAAATACATCATACAAGCAGCAACTTTTGCAGCCTCGTCAGTCTGATGGCGAGTTATCACCTTTCTGTCATCACTAACATACTGTTAATAATCAAAGAAGCTCTGAGGCTTTGTTCTATATGTTATAATACAAGATTTAAGCATTGAGCTACAATCAGGCAACATTCATGATTCTGTACAGTCAAACTAACCAAAAACTTCTTATTGATCATCATTATAAAGTTTCAGGGCGTTCCTGTAACCATGGTAACTCACGGTGCCAGAGGGGAGGGAGAGGCGCTGAATGAAGCCGTTTACACAGATACACTGCAGACAAAGTCCAGACTATAGTTGTTATTTCACACATGTAGCACACAACAGGAGACTCTCCGTGTCAGACGAGTTCTCACGTGCTGACTAAACTCAACTGATAACGTAGCAGCGCAACGAGTCCTTGCTAGCTAAGCAGCTAAACTTCAGCGCCGCTCCGTGTTTAGATCCCGCCCTGTGTGGGTCACTACACTGTCATCGGTCAGGCGCACACACGCTGTTAACGGTTCAACAGTTCTCCTCCGATCTACATTGATCTCACAAGTCACCTCTGTTACGTTTGAATGACGGAAATCCGTCGTAGCGACAGAGAACTTTAATCCATGTATTTATATGCGATCAGCTTTTCTGATCTGCACTTTGAGAGCCCACCGATCAACCTGTTTAGGGTCCATATCGGCAGATGATGATCGGCGGCCGATCGATCGGAGCATCCCTAATCTGAGCTATAGGAAGCATGTAAATGTTGAATTGTAGAGGCCCCAGAATGGAGCCCTGGGGTACGCCATGTGTCACTTTCATCCGCTCAGATGTGTAATTACCAATAGACACAAAGTAGTCTCTATCATTTAGATAGGATTTAAACCAATTTAGTGTTGTACCAGAGAGTCCCACCCAGTTTTCCAGTCGGTCCAGTAGTATGACGTGGTCGACCGTGTCAAACGCAGCACTGAGATCCAGTACTAATACTAATACTAAGACTGAAATTTTGCCATTGTCTGTGTTTAAATGAATGTCATTGAGGACCTTAACAAGAGCTGTCTCAGTGCTGTGATGTGGTCGAAATCCTGATTGGAAGACATCAAAACAGCCATTTATTATTAGTAATTGTTCAGCTGTTGAAAAACAGCTTTTTCAATGATTTTACTTAAAATAGGGAGGTTTGATATGGGCATATAGTTATTCATTACTGATGTGTCTGGATTGTTCTTCTTCAGGAGTGGTTTAATAACTGCAGTTTTCATGGCTTGGGGGGGAAGACACCTGAGAAAAGAGACATGTTGACAATCTGTAGCAGATCTGGAGTCATGCAGTCTGAAACTTTTTTGAAGAACCCTACTGGTAAAATATCAAGGCAGCAGGAGGAAGATTTCAAATGTTGTATTATTTCTTGCAGGTTTTTGTCATTGATTTGGTCAAATTGTGTCATGGTGTTAGAGTTGGTTTTCGGTGGACACATGGACAACACACCTCCTGTACCTGGTACGGTGGCAGAGACCGCTTGTCTAATTTTCTGAATTTTGTCAGTGAAGAAGGATGCAAATTCATTACAGGCCCTGGTAGATAGATGTTCAGAGGCTACTGGCACAGGAGGGTTTGTTAGCCTGTCGACAGTAGCAAACAGGGCATGTGCATTATTATTTTTGGTGATAATGTCTGAAAAGAAGGACTGCCTTGACTTTTTCAGTTCTAAATTAAAAATGTAAAGTCTCTCTTTATAAATGTCAAAATGAACCTGGAGATTAGTTTTTTCGCCACCTGCGCTCTGCCTTTCGGCATTCCTTTTTTTCCATTTTGACCAGCATTTCTCCAAGGAGATTTTTTCTTACCAGAGACCACCTTCACTTTAGTGGGTGCAATGGCATCAATAACATTTGTAACTTTATAACTGAAATGATCTACAAGGTCATTGACAGAGAACCTGGAGAGGGGAGGTGTGGAGGAGAAAGCCTCAATGAATATCTCACTGGTGTTTACAGTGATGTAACGCTTTGAGACAACCTCAGTTTGAACATTTGTGTACACAGATATATCACTCTCAAAGAAAACACAGTAATGATCAGAGAGAGTAACATCAGATACCAGAACCTTAGGAATGTTCAGACCCTTGGAGATAACCAAGTCTAGGATGTGGCCCCTGTTGTGTGTGTGCTGCGTCACATGCTGAGTGAGTCCAAAGTTATCAAGGACACAACACAGTTCTTTAGTCCATCTGTCCTCAGGTTTGTCGACATGGATGTTAAAGTCTCCAACAATTAACACACAATCAAAGTCAGTGCAGATAAGAGACAGTAACTCAACAAGGTCATCAAAAAAATCCGTACAGTATTTAGGTGGCCTGTAGATGTTTAGAAATATAGCCCGAGAAGATGAGTTTACTGAAGAGCCACATATTCAAAAGAAGTAAAACATTTGCTTGCATTTGAGCAACTCATTAAACAGAATACTTACACCGCCTCCTTTTTATGCTTTCTAGTCTCACTTATGAAAGAGAAGTTTGGAGGGCTTGACTCAATGTGAACAGCTGCACTGTTGTCTTGGTCTAACCAGGGTTCAGTTAAAAATATAAAATTAAGATTGTGTTTGATGATAAAATCATGTTTTCCTGCCAGAGACCTGATGTTTAATAAAGCTAAATTTAAAGAGTCAAAACCAGCTGTGCAATCTTTTGTTACAGCTTGTGGCTGATGAGGAATGGGAGCTAAATTTAATAGATTGGCAGATTTATTAAGGCACTTCCTGTTTCTCAGCAAATTCACCATTTTTCTATTACCTGTAAACACAGGAATTGAGGAAGCTTCCTGAACTCGAAGGGGCCCCGGCTTTTCTGGGGGGAAGACATTAACGATATCAACTTCGTAGCCTGGACCCGGCACATATCAGTAAGAGTTACGATGTGCTTTGCTGCTATCAGACTGTGGAGACAGAGGATGAAAGGTGGAGGGGCGCAATGACATTTCGGTGATGGTTGTTTCAAGCGTGGCGGTGGGAAGGGGGCTGGGTGGTGAGAGAGATTCAGGGGAGAGAATATGGGATTTGGACATGGTGTGAGTTTGATTCCAGCACTGACGAGCTTTTCATCTCGTCCGTGAAATCCAGGAGGGGAGAGGAGGGGGAGAGGGTTACTGGAGAGGGCGGAGAGTTGGGTGGGGTTCGGGGTGGTGGAGAGTGGAAGTTCCCTCTTGTTGAGACCGGAGGGCACTCCTCTTTGGGGGGCAAAGATGGCGGTGGTGAAGACTCCTCCACCTGTCTTCTCTGTTTGAAGCTTATCTCAGGCAGTAGTAGTTCTCCTCCCGAGGGCTGTGTAATCCGTTGTTTTGTTTTGTTCCGCCTGTTGTCCTTGGCAGGAGGAACTGATTTGTGGTGCACAGAGTAAAATATGTTGGAGGTTAACAACCTTACTCCTGACTTGTTAAGGCAAAATCCATCTGCCTTAAAGAGGTGTCTGTGTTCCCAGATTTTGAAATTGTTAAAATTGTAAATAAAGTTCACTGATTGAGCGGCACATGTAGCTTTGAGCCATCTGTTTAACATCAACAACCTGCTGAATCTCTCATCACCTCTTCCAACAGTCGGTAGAGGACTGCTGACAAACACCACAGTATCGAGATCTGACTTTGCTCAGATCAATAAAGTCACATAAGCAGTATGATTTACAGCCTGAGGGTTCTTAGTTGCGTATGCTAACATTCGACTGAAAGGTTATATTTCAAATTGTTGTGGAGGAATTGTTCAGATCCTTTACTTAAGTAGCAATACTGTAAGTTAAAAAATTATTAAATGTAGAAGTATTTTCATATTGAAAATGTAAACTGAAGTAAAAGTATGTAATTATTATAAGCAAAGTGTACAGAGCATCACAGTAAAAGTATTTGTTCTGCAGAAAGTGTGTGTTATATATTAGAATATTGGATCATTATCACTGATCGATTTCATCGTTGTTACTGGTTGAAGTGCAGTTAATTTAATATGTTTATTATACTGGCGGATAGTTTAATCTGGAACATCTATAACATTAATTTGTAATACTTTATAAACTCATCATATGTTTTGAAGTAAAATCCTAATCTGTAAAGTACCGTAAAGTCTGTAGTGAAAGAATGTAGTGGTGGAAAAGTGTGATATACCAGCAGTAGGGTGGAAGTATAAAGTGGCATAAAATGGTAATATTTAAGTATTTTTGTACTTGAGTACAGTACAAGAGTAAATGTACTTGATAGGTTAGATTCCACCACTATTACAAAATCAGCAAGAAAAAGGCTCTGTGAGTCACAGTGCTAACTGTAGAGCCCTTGTAGTAAAGTAGTTGTTAAAAAGACGATGTATGCCATGTTGACTATTGTAGTTTAGCATGCTAACATTTGCTAATTAGGTAATTAGCTGAGGCTGGTGTGAATGTTCTTAGTTTTGCTGGCATTTGGTCATAAAATAAAGTGTTGGACAAATTTGTATTTTGACCTGATGGTGGCACCAGATAAAAAGTCAGAGGATCACTTACGTTAGAACAATTCATCCTGTTCAAACTGTCTGGGGAGAGAACTCAGTACTGCATTGTTGGTGGGTGATAAGTAATGTCTTAGGCCACCTCCTCTGTTCAAAGACAGTCCTTCCAGTTTGACATAGATGGATTCTATTACTCTTCTTTCAAACCACCTGTCTTCTCTGGCCAAGATGTTTACATTGTTGTCCTCAAAGGAATGATTTGTCTTCTTCAGATGTAAGTGGACAGCAGAGTCTTGACCTGAGGAGTTGGCCCTCCTATGTTGTGCCATTTGTTTATGGAGAGGTTGTTTTGTCTCCCCAATGTCCTAATCTGTGCAGTCCTGGCTGCATTGAACAGCATAAACTACATTACTCTGTTTATGCCTGGGTGTTTTGTCCTTAGGATGGACAAGTTTCTGCCTCAGTGTGTTGGTAGGTTTAAAGTGAACTGGGATATGATGTTCATTGAAGATCCTCCTGAGTTTCTCAGATGTTCCTGCGACATAGGGAATGACCCTGTTGTTACGTTTTCTCGTCTCCTCCTCTCTGTCTGCTCTGGAGCTTTTAGTTTTTGACAAAGGTCCAGTTTGGGTAACCACAGGTTTTAAGTGCTCCCCTGATGCTTCTGTTCCTTCTCCTTCCCCTCTGACTTAGTGGGCATGGTCTCAGCCCAATGGTTTATGGTTCTGATGACCCCCAGCTTGTGCTCCAGTGGGTGCAGTGGGTGATGAGAGTCGAACAGCAAGTATTGATCTGTGTGTGTAGGTTTTCTGTAAACCTCAATGTTGAGGCTTCTGTCTTCTTCAGTGTGTACTGCACAGTCCAAGAAGGGCAGAGTGACATCTTCCCATGTGAACTTGATGTTATTGTCCACAGCATTTACATGTTCTGTGAAGGCTTCCACTTCCCTTGCTCTGATTTTGACCCAGGTGTCGTCCATATACCTGAACCAGTGGCTTGGAGCAGTTCCTGTGAAGGTAATCAAGGCTCTGCTCTCAACTTCTTCCAAGTAGAAGTTGGCCACAATTGGGGATAGCGATGAGCCCATGGCACAGCCGTGCTTCTGTCTGTAGAAACCTTCACTGTATTGGAAGTAGGTGGTCATCAGACAGAGGTCAAGTAAGGCACAAATGTGATCTGGGGTAGAGTTGGTTCTGCTGGACAGAGTGCTGTCCTGTAGCAGGCATTTGTTCATCATATTAACAGCTTCTTGAGTGGGAATGCAAGTAGAAAATGATGTGACATCATAAGAAACCATTGTTTCGCCTGGGTCCAGTGTTATTTCTCTCACCTTGCTGGCAAAATCCTGTGAGTTTTTGATGTGGTTTTGAGTGTTACCGACCAAAGGAGCTAGGATACTGGCTAAGTGCTTGGATATGTTATAAGTAAATGAGTTAATGCTGCTGATGATGGGTCTGAGTGGTGCTCTTTCCATAAATGGGGAGGCAATAGATACATGGGATGGCTTCCTCGGGGTACAGTCTGTAATATAATGGTCTGTCAATGGCTTTGTCCTTTTCCAGTTTTTGCAGATATTCTATATCTTCCTTTTTGTAGCTATAGGTAGGATCTCGCCTCACAGGTGTTAGTAATACTAAGCAGATCAGTGACTTTGGTGTGGTCGTCCGCTGTGTTTAGCACTACAGTGCATCTCCCTTTGTCTGCCGGCAAGATGGTGATGTTCCAGTCTCTTTGGAGTGATGCCAGGGCCTTCTTTTCCTCAGTAGTGAGGTTGGAGGGGGGTGCTTTTGCATTAGCAAGAGTGGCTGATACCTTCAACCATAGCTGTTCTGCCTCTGTGTCTGCCAGTTTGTTTTTTCTGATGGCTGACTCTGTTGCTGTGATGAGATCTACTACCGATATCTGTTCTGGAGCTACTGCAAAGTTCAGTCCTTTGGCAAGGACATCCTTCTCTGGTTGGGTAAGCTCTCTGTTGGACAGGTTTTTCACCCACTTTTCTTGTATGTCTGGATGTGCTGTGTTGTTGATGTTCTTATTTCTCCAGGTGAGAGCTTCTGTTCTATGCGAGTTGCTTTGACGTGCCTGTAAAGTTTGGAATTTTTGTGTCTGCCCTTCCTTACCCTTAGTGTGCTGCGATGCTTTTGCCTTCTCAACAAACTTGGAGACATTTTCCAGGACATTGCTTGGTAGTAGTGATGTTAGTTCCTCAAATGCCTGGTCATTCTTAGTAGTGAGTACATCGATGGTGAAGTTAATCTGTTGCACTCTTTCATTGAGTAGCTGGTTTTGAGGCCTCTGAAGGATCATTGTGGCCCTGTGTCCTTTCACGCTGGAACCCAGGCATAAGCTCTTAGGGATTATCCATGTTGAAGCACATCAGGGGAGCGCTTAAAACCTGTGGCAACCCAAACTGGACCTTTGTCAAAACCACTAAAAGATCCAGAGCAGAGGAGGAGAGGAGGAGACGAGAAAATGAAAAAAGAAACAACATCGTCATTCCCTATGTTGCAGAAACATCTGAAAAACTCAGGAGGGTCTTTAATAAACATCAAATCCTGGTTCACTTTAAACCTACCAACACACTGAGGCAGAAACTTGTCCATCCTGAGGACAAGCACCCAGGCATAAACAGAGTAATGTAGTTTATGCTGTTCAATGCAGCCAGGACTGCACAGATTTGTACATTGGTGAGACAAAACAACCTCTACATAAACGAATGGCACAACACAGGAGGGCCAACTCCTCAGGTCAAGACTCTGCTGTCCACTTACATCTGAAGAAGACAAATCATTCCTTTGAGGACAACAATGTAAACATCTTGGCCAGAGAAGACAGAGGGTTTGAAAGAAGAGTAATAGAATCCATCTATGTCCAACTGGATCGATCGTCTTTAAACAGAGGAGGTGGCCTAAGACATTACTTATCACTAGGCATGGGCCGATATGAGATTCTGACGGTATGATAACCTTAGGCAAAAATATCGAGGTTTCACGGTATTATGATTACAGCTCTAAAATGTGTATTTTGAATGTCTGTATTTAAAAATAAAAAAAGGAAAAAACATTACACATGTGCTTCTCTTCTTCACCTCAAGTTAGAGAAACTAGCTGGTGTTATCCATCTTAGCAATAAAGATTAATGAAAGAAAAAAAGTTATGGATAACTTTTTTTTTTTTTACTGAGGCAGATATGGTAACTAGCATGCTAAGATGGATCTATCTTAGCATGCCAGTTAGCATATCTGCCTCAGTAAAAAAAAAAAAAAAGTTACTATCAGAGATATAGAAAAGATAAGATATGGTAACTACCATCTGCCCCAGTAACAAGCTCATTTCACTAATGTCAGACGCTAATACACTCGTTCATTTCAAGACAACATTAACTTTACCTTGAATTTAGCATACAACGACGGGTGGTGCTCCCGTAGATGTGCTATCATATTTGATGTATTGCCTCTTCGGGCTGCCACTGTCCGCAAGCACATTTTGCACGGGCGACCTTCTTCCTCTGAGCCGTGGCCGTCTGGCTTTTTACGGTAGCCGAAGTATTCCCATACAGCCAACTTCGTCCTTTTAGACGGGGGAAAAGTTTGGGGGGCTCGCTTCCTTCAGCCATCATGCTGTTTGTCACTCACAGCAACCGCAGGTGCACGGGGGGGAGGGCACTTTACGCTGCAGCTGCACGCGGCGTGAGGGACCTCTACTTTCTCTCTGACGAGACGTCACATAAAAAAAACAAAACGCTCATACCGCAGGAACGGTATGACGGAAAATTTTTGTGGTTTTGAAACCTTGACTTTTTCATACCGTGGGGTACCTTGAAACCGGTAACCGGTCCATGCCTACTTATCACCCACCTACAATGCAGTACTGAGCTCCGTCCCCAGACAGCTTAACAACCATTCACACCTGGGATCACCTAGCCTTAGAAACCCACATGAAGGCCGGTTTGACCAACGATTCACAAGTGGCCCTAACGACTCTGAAACTCAGAGCTCACACGTGTCCTTAACATGTCTGTAAGAACACACCCACATGGAGTCTAAAAGCCTGCAACTCCCCTCCAGTTAGTTAGAACATTAAAAGCCTCTTGGATGAGAGGTGAAACGTCTTCAAGAAACTGAAACAGGTCCACTTGCCTATGATACAGCACTTAGAATTACCATGACCTGGAAGACTGAGAACCTTCATCAATATATTCTATTCACCATTTTTGTTTGGTGCCTCCCTTTCAGGTTCTACAGGCGAGGCGACCGCAGTTTCCGGAAGGCAGAGAAGCAGCGACTGAAAGCAGAGAAGCGTCTTCTGAAGGCGGAGGTCAAAGAAATCCGGAAACAGCTGAGGATGGAGAGGCGGGGCATACAGTGGAGCTCCTCCCACAGAGATGGAAGCTCCTCCCCTGTCCTTCTGCAGCCCCGAGCGACGCAGCACAACAGCCCTGAGTAAGTTACTGAAAAAACACATGATCCAAACTTGAAAGGTCATAGCACACACTAGGAGAAAAGAAGTCATTTTCTCATGTCTCAGTAAATGAAGAAATTATTCATTAAAAGTCTGAAGTAACTACCACCAACCACTGCTACTCCTGCAGTTGCGTATATGTATATATGTATTAAAACCACTGACAGGTGACTTGAATAACATTGATCATCTCATCACAATGTGATGTTCTGCTGGGAAACCTTGGGTGCTGGCATTGCTACTTGACACGCACCACCCATCCAAACACTGTTGTGCACCAAGTACACCCCCTCATCACAACAACACCACCCGATGGCAGTGTATGTATGTATACATGCATGTATGTTTATATACATACATATATATTAATCCAACATATATGTATATGTACATATATCTGTTACCCTTGGATCCAACTGCGAATCTCTTGAAGTCCATTCTGCGATGATAGGCTGCTCATATACTCCGTCTTGTAGGTTAATCCAAGGAAGGAGAGCGGAGGAAGAACATTGTCTCCTCTGTTGCTGCGTTTTTTATACTCTGTCAGCTGGCCATCTACTGCTTAAGAGGGAGATTTTGCTTGCGTCCTTTATAAGGCCATGCAGCCGCTTCCAGAAGCACGATGACGTACTGGTCAACTGTTGTTCTTCTTTTTCTTCGCAAACTCATTGTGAAATCTCAACCTTTACCCCACTTCAGCTTGTATATTACTTTTATCTGATTAATCTCTTCGTTTGATTTTGTAACTGTTGTAACTTCATTATTACTTCATTGTTACTTCATTGTAATTATGACAACAATCACTACACATTTGATTATTAATACAGTACACTAATAGCAGAGCTCTTATATATTTCTTAACCACTTGTTAGAACTAGATATAATGTCCTTTTACTGGCCGATGGTATATGGCCAGTGTGTAGATATCTCTAACTCTTTTGACTATATATATACTGTATATATATATATATATATATATATATATATATATATATATATACACATGCTTTTGTGACCTTTAACTTTAACTAACAGTGGCCAAGAAATTTTTTCTTTAAATTACACACTTCCTTTTGTACAAAATCCACTTGTCTTGAACAAGCAGACAAGCCTTGATGTCGAGCCCCAGTACAACTGACAAAAATGTTTGGAACCACTGTTGTAGGTTATGCCTGGTCCACATTTCAAATATGGATTAAATAGAAATTAGCTATGAAATCTGATCTGAAAATTGGTCAAAACATTTTTGAAAGAATAAGAATGTCAAACTTTTTGCATTCCTTGCCTAGGCGTCCAAAGCGCCCCTGTCCTCTGGTGGTTCCAGCCATGACGGCTGCATTTCTGGACGAGAACCTTCCTGACGGAACCCGACTACGTCCTGGGACCAAGTTTATCAAATACTGGAAGATGAGAAACACTGGAACAATCAGCTGGAGCGCTGATACTAAGGTAAAACACTTTATCTATATTATACTATACTATATCTTGTGCCAATTAGATTTTGAAACCTTTTGGCTGCGTGGCACCCAAAATATATAAATATATAAATCACTTTCTGGACACCATAAATATTTTTTATCAAATTCAAAGCAATCTGGCCAGTAGCTGTAGTCTTGAAATTAATTTTTATTAGAATTTCTTCATGCTCAGTCATGCTTTGATAGTGTCATGACCCAGCTCAGGAGGACACAGTAAAAAGGGAGAAACCACCAAGGTTAATGTTCGATGAATGCTTTATTTAATCAAATTAAACCAAATTAGACCAAATGAAATGATCAAATTAATATTTACAACATGGGATGTGGAAATCAGTAAGCCAGTTGGGTATAATGTTAATGAGTGGGCAGGTGTGCAAAACAAAGCAAAAGGTAAACTAAGGATAACATCACCAAAACCAGAACATGGCGTGCCTGTGGAGAGGGCCAGAGCAGAGAGAGAGGGAGAGTCAACTGCAGGAGTTTAAGTAACTTCAGCATACCGGGCCCAGGTGCACAGAGATACTGCAATTAAGCTACCAGCAAGGGAGCATCACAGATTAGATGGAGACACACCTCCAAGATGACACAACCAAGGAACCTCAAAAAGAAGGAAGGGTCTTTACGTCACCGAAACTTGCTTTGTTGCCAGACTGTGGTGACATGGAGAAACACACTAAACCCAACATATCTACGTCGTGTGACTTCTGATGAAGACATGACTCCAGAAAATGAGAGAACACACCACAGTCTGCCCCCAAGGCAAGGCATGGTGAGGCTAAATGAACGACGCATGGTTCTACACACCTAGCAAAGCATGAACAAGTTCGTGACAGGACTCCTACTTAAATGTGAAGCAGAGAATGAATCTATACCAAACGGGGCAACTACCAAACAAAGACAAGAAATCATAACAAGCCATATCTTGACCAGTACAGCAGGTAATAGAGAGAGAGCACGGCTTTTTGTATGTCTCAAAATATGAACTTCTGACACTATGTAACCAAACAAGTTACAACGCCACCTGGAGTCTACGTGTCTGTGCCTTCAAATACTCAGCTCGCTCCACAGTGTAAAAAGACGCACGCTATAGTTGAGGAATGAATAGTTCCTTGTGCTATTGATATTGTTCCAACTATGACTGATGAAGCAACAGCCAGCAAACAGCCATGCAGGTCAGGGTTGTGTAGTTCAACCCTGACCTGTTGTCCACACAGACAGAGCAGAGCAGAGACGAAGCAGTAACATCACCTGTTGACTATGTTTTATAGTGTCCCGACCTTGGACTGTCATTGGCTCAGGGCTACACACCGCTGCCCACAGGCTGATGGGCTAAAAGGTCCTAGAAAAATAAGAAAAAACAGGCAGAGGGCAGGGTCTTAGGCATCGCCACAGACTTCTAATGGGTCAAAAGTGAAGTATGAGTGGGATTACTTTTGTATGAGTTTATACATTATTAGTAGTAAATTATTTATTTTTTATTCTTTTTTTCTTATCCTTTAAATAAACTATCACTGTTAAACGTTCATCATATTTTGCCTTGCTTGCTCCCTGCAGCTGAAGTTCATGTGGGGAAACCTGGCGGTGGGATCTGGGGACCGTTGGAGAGAAGTGTCTGTTCCCTTCCTCCAGCCTGGACAGGTGACATGGCAGCATTAAGGAAGTTTTCATTTTCACTTTTCTTTGGAAAAGTACCCTGAACTTGTTTTCTCTTTGTAGAATTAAACCACATGGAAACTGTCAGCATCAACTGCTCTGTCATTTTCACTGTATTGTACAGGTTATTACCATCGTCTGCCAGTGGGAAACAGTAGCCAGGTAGATGGCTATCAAAGCCCAAACAATTCCATCATACACGCACTTAATTACTGCACATTTTAACGAGCTTGTCTACCCTACATGTATTGAGGTAGTGTAATGGAGAAAGAGGCTTGTTGTGCGTTCCACACCTACACTAAGGGCAATGGGCGGGTATGATTTCAGACTCGCATTCACTTTGTTACACACAAAGCAGGAGAACATTACTCAATGATTGGATAACCAAAAATGTAAACCATGGATACATTGTACTTGATCATATACTGTATATTACTAACAGGCTGGCCACATTGGACGCTTGTGTAGTGCTTGACGGTGATTTTCCTTTACCCCATTGAAAGAGCCTGTTGTGTGTATTCTTCTCATGTCTGTGACATATTCTATAGATACAGACATTAAAACTGTAGAGAAATCAATCAATCAAACGTTATTTATATTGCACCTTTCAAACAAATCAAAATGCATCCAAAGTGCTGTACAAGTGCTTGAAAAGAAAGAAAAAACATGGTATAAAAGCAGGTTTAGAGACTAATGCACACCAATTGCAATAAAATGAAAAGTTAAAATAATAAAAGATAAAGAATAAAAGATAAAACAAGCACTGAAAATAATAATAGAAATGAAATTAAATATTGTATGTAAAATTTGATTTAAAAAGTTAAAATATTATATAATATTATATTAAATAATTATAAAATATGTATAGATTAAAAAGAACAACAGTAGAATGTAAATGAAATCTATATAAGATATACTAAAAAGAATATAGGACTATGATAAAAACAAAATAAATTAAAATAAGTTTAAACATTAAAACCTTATTAAAAATTATAAGAAATTATAATAATTATAAGACACTACATAAAAGCCAGACTGAATAAATGTGGAGCAGCTAAAGGAGAGGAGCCGGAGGGTCTGAGGGGCCTTCCTGGTTCATAATTTAAAAGCATTTGTGTGATATAGTCTGGTGAAAGGCCATCTAATGCCTTATAAACAAATAAAAGAACTTTACAGGCAACCAGTGTAAAGACTTCAAATTAGGCGTAATGTGTGCTCTCCTTCTGGTCTTAGTCAGCACTCTTGCAGCAGAATTTTGAATTGATTGCAGCTGCTTTATTGTGTTCTTTGGGAGACCAGAAAGGAGAGCGTCACAGTAGTCTAGCCTGCTAGTTATAAAAGCCTGCATTAGTTTCTCTATGTTGCTCAGAGAGAGAAAAGGCCTCTCTTTGGAAATGTTTTTGAAATGATAAAATTCTGTTTTTGTGACATAGCGTACATGCGCTTTAAAATTAAAATCTCAGTCAAAGATCATGCCAAGATTTCTGGCTTTTTGGCTTGGGTTGACGCCTAGTTAATTTAGTTTGGAGACCAGTTTCTCTCTCTGAGCCTTTGAGCCAATGTTCATTACTTCCTTTTTGTCCTGGTTGAGCTGTAAAAAGTTCTGTGACATCCAGGCCTTAATATCTAAAATACAGTTAAAAAGTGAGTCCGTCAGCCCGGTGTCATCAGGAGACACGGCCACATAGAGCTGAGTGTCATCTGTGTTGCTGTGGAAAGAGATGCCGTGCCTCCTGATGACACTGCCCAGGGATGGCATGTACAAATTAAAAAGTAACAGCCCTTAAATTGATCCGTGTTGTACCACACAGGCAACCTCATAGCGATTTTAGAAACAGTCGCCTATGGATACAAAAAATGTTCTTCCACAAAGATACAAGTCAAACCAATTTAAAACGATTCCAGACAGGCCAACATGCTCACTTGATCTATTTAAAAGAATCTGGTGGTCCACAGTATCAAGAGCTGCACCAAGGTCAAGTAGCACCAGAACTGAAGGCTTGTTATTGTCAAGATTTGATCTGATGTCTGTCACTACTTTAAGCAATGCTGTCTCTGTGCTCTGATGTGCTGTAAAACCTGACTGAAACATTTCTAATTTAGTGTCTGAGTTTAAAAAGGTACTTAACTGTTTAAAAACTAGGTTCTCTAAAATTATGCTTAAGAATGAGAGGGGTAATATGGCGTTTTGTAACAGTACGTTCTGTGGGACTGTGGGATGATTACAACTGTTAAAAAGATCATATGATCATATGATATAACTAAATCCAGAGTGTGTCCGTGTTCGTGAGTTGCTACATTAACGCGCTGTTTAAAAGGCCAACTACACTTTTGTAGTAAAAGTGTGCGAAGGCACTTGAAACAATAGGCAGAGTTTATATTTTCCTCATATGATGTAGGCCTGTTGCTTTTTAGTGTGTTTTTGCAACAACCTTAGCCCATAAACATCTGTGTGGGACATATGGAAATTGCAGTGCTTAAAGTTGACTTTTCAGTTGCTGTCATGGGTGTTTTTTGTTGTTTCAAAAGAAGCTGTCTTGAAGAAGATTGGTCTTAACAGTGCAGTTCATAATGTGTTTTGTTATCAATTAGTTTGCTATTATTCCTAAACCACTGAAAAAACTCACTGCTCTCTACTCAGCAGGACACAACCCCTCAGCTGAACATCCTTGCATTGTTTTGAAGAAGAGGCTTGTTTGTCGTAAAATGTGCATGCATAGCAAATCACAACTTGTTAATCAAAACTATTTCATTTGAATCTCAAATAAATGTGATTAAGAAGCCGGCTGAACTTAAAGCTGAGGTTGGTAAAGTTGTAGAAACCAGCCAGAGCAAGCTTAATATTTGAAGTGTCCAACTGATAAAATCCCACCCCCTCCCTTCAGGTCTTTCTCCACACCACTTGAATGTGTACTGCCTGACTGCACTGCAAGCCCCATAATTCCAGCAAGATATCTCTGGGAGATACTGTATGTGTGAACGGTTAGTTCAGAGGTAGTATCAGAGGTAGAGTCAGAGGTAGTGTCAGAGGTAGTGTCAGAGGTAGAGTCAGAGGCAGTGTCAGAGGTAGAGTCAGAGGTAGTATCAGCGGTAGTATCAGAGGTAGTGTCAGAGGTAGTATCAGAGGTAGTGTCAGAGATAGTGTCAGTATCAGAGGTAGAGTCAGAGGTAGTGTCAGAGGTAGTGTCAGAGGTAGAGTCAGAGGTAGTGTCAGAGGTAGAGTCAGAGGTAGTGTCAGAGGTAGAGTCAGAGGCAGTGTCAGAGGCAGAGTCAGAGGTAGTATCAGAGGTAGTGTCAGAGGTAGTGTCAGAGGCAGAGTCAGAGGTAGTGTCAGAGGCAGAGTCAGAGGTAGTGTCAGAGGCAGTGTCAGAGGCAGAGTCAGAGGTAGTGTCAGAGGTAGTATCAGAGGTAGAGTCAGAGGTAGTGTCAGTATCAGAGGTAGAGTCAGAGGTAGTGTCAGACGTAGTGTCAGAGGTAGAGTCAGAGGTAGTGTCAGAGGTAGAGTCAGAGGTAGTGTCAGAGGCAGTGTCAGAGGCAGAGTCAGAGGTAGTGTCAGAGGCAGTGTCAGAGGTAGTGTCAGAGGTAGAGTCAGAGGTAGTGTCAGAGATAGTGTCAGTATCAGAGGTAGAGTCAGAGGCAGTGTCAGAGGTAGAGTCAGAGGTAGAGTCAGAGGTAGTGTCAGAGGTAGAGTCAGAGGTAGTGTCAGAGGTAGAGTCAGAGGTAGAGTCAGAGGTAGCGTCAGATGCAGCGTCAGAGGTAGAGTCAGAGGTAGTATCAGAGGTAGTGTCAGAGGTAGTATCAGAGGTAGTATCAGAGGTAGAGTCAGAGGCAGTGTCAGAGGTAGAGTCAGAGGTAGAGTCAGAGGTAGTGTCAGAGGTAGAGTCAGAGGTAGTGTCAGAGGTAGAGTCAGAGGTAGTGTCAGAGGTAGGGTCAGATGCAGTGTCAGAGGTAGAGTCAGAGGTAGAGTCAGAGGTAGAGTCAGAGGTAGAGTCAGAGGTAGTGTCAGAGGTAGAGTCAGAGGTAGTATCAGAGGTAGTATCAGAGGTAGAGTCAGAGGCAGTGTCAGAGGTAGAGTCAGAGGTAGGGTCAGATGCAGTGTCAGAGGTAGAGTCAGAGGTAGTATCAGAGGTAGAGTCAGAGGTAGTATCAGAGGTAGTATCAGAGGTAGAGTCAGAGGCAGTGTCAGAGGTAGAGTCAGAGGTAGAGTCAGAGGTAGAGTCAGAGGTAGTGTCAGAGGTAGAGTCAGAGGTAGAGTCAGATGCAGTGTCAGAGGTAGAGTCAGAGGTAGTGTCAGAGGTAGAGTCAGAGGTAGAGTCAGAGGTAGTGTCAGAGGTAGAGTCAGAGGTAGAGTCAGAGGTAGTGTCAGAGGTAGAGTCAGAGGTAGAGTCAGAGGTAGAGTCAGAGGTAGAGTCAGAGGTAGTGTCAGAGGTAGTGTCAGAGGTAGAGTCAGAGGTAGAGTCAGAGGTAGAGTCAGAGGTAGTATCAGAGGTAGAGTCAGAGGTAGTGTCAGAGGTAGAGTCAGAGGTAGAGTCAGAGGTAGAGTCAGAGGTAGAGTCAGAGGTAGTGTCAGAGGTAGAGTCAGAGGTAGAGTCAGAGGTAGAGTCAGAGGTAGAGTCAGAGGTAGTGTCAGAGGTAGAGTCAGAGGTAGTGTCAGAGGTAGAGTCAGAGGTAGAGTCAGAGGTAGAGTCAGAGGTAGAGTCAGAGGTAGTGTCAGAGGTAGAGTCAGAGGTAGTGTCAGAGGTAGAGTCAGAGGTAGTGTCAGAGGTAGAGTCAGAGGTAGTGTCAGAGGCAGTGTCAGAGGTAGTGTCAGAGGTAGTGTCAGAGGTAGAGTCAGAGGTAGAGTCAGAGGTAGTGTCAGAGGTAGAGTCAGAGGTAGTGTCAGAGGTAGTGTCAGAGGTAGAGTCAGAGGTAGTGTCAGAGGCAGTATCAGAGGTAGTGTCAGAGGTAGTGTCAGAGGTAGAGTCAGAGGTAGTGTCAGAGGTAGAGTCAGAGGTAGAGTCAGAGGTAGTGTCAGAGGTAGAGTCAGAGGTAGTGTCAGAGGTAGAGTCAGAGGTAGAGTCAGAGGTAGAGTCAGAGGTAGAGTCAGAGGTAGAGTCAGAGGCTCAGTATTGGCGAACCGAACCAGTGTGATCGGACAAGTCGGCGGCGCGGAGCAGGTGGTGTTCACTGTCTGATAACTAAACAGATCCTTCACTCAACAAAATATAGAGAAATGTCCCACAAAGCAACGTTACAGGACTAAGCAATAGTAACGTAGTAACTGGTCGTGTCTTTGGCAACTTACATGAGGAAAAAAATACCGCAGTTATTCGTGGAGAAGTGTCTGTCCGACTGACTCTCGGCAAAAAACTTTAACTCACCAACTGTTTGTCGCGGTGAAAAAAAATTACTGCGGCGGTCAGCCCTGCCGACCGAGACTTAGTGAAATTTGTGGATCAGGATACTACAGCTTCAACTGGATTCCAGATAAGATTTGACAAAACAAAAGAAAAAAAGGGGCCCCTACCTAACTGAACAGACTGAACTAACCTCAAAGGAGACAAAGTGACTAAAAACTTTTGACTGGACTAAACTGAACTTGAAGAAGCAATTTTCTTTTATGAGGAAGATCCCACTTTACAGTGGAGGTGATTTTATTTAAGTTAGTTATCTCAAGTACCCGGGTACAGTAATTTACATTTGGAAATTGAAGCATTTTGTTTTTATTTCTTCATTGTGATCTTAGAGAGCTCTGGGTAAACAGAGGTACATGTCATTTCACTTGAACCTGGTTCACTGTATTTTATTTTACCATTTTGTCAAAGCATAACATAGAGGTGAATTAGCACTTATTGAGAGAAGTACTCCTATTGTTTTATGGTGAATAAATACACTTGGATGTTGTCTAAATATTACACTTGTGTTTTGCTTATTAATCCTCCACCTAGAACTTAGATTTTAGATATTTATGTCATACTATTCCCCAGACTAACCTCTCTTACTGTTAGTGTTACACATATGATTATAAACAGTCAGCGGGTACATGTTTAGATAAACAGGAGGACACCGGGAAACATGTTGAAAAAAACACACAGACGTCATCATCATCATCTTTTGGAGCCGCTGCGCCGGCTTGCTGTGTGAATCATACTCTGGTTCGTCTTTTACGCCGGAGCTGCTCGGCTCTGTGTGAACAACCAATGGTGGAGAATTGGCAAACCGTTGCTGCGGCGATAATGCGGCGTCTCTGTGTGAAAAGGGCTTGTCACTGCTGCTGCTCAGTCGTTCTTCATTCTCCATTTTCTACAAATATAACAAAAATTGAATCATAGAAAGACTCATCAACATGGCAGGCAGCGGCTGCATTTATGGAAAGTTCTGATAACTACTTCTTTGAAATGTTGATGATTCCTTCTGTTTGTCCAGGTGGGCATAGTGAGTGTAGCACTGTGTGCTCCCACTGTGGAGGGCTCCTACACCTCCCACTGGCGTTTGGCCCACACTGGAGAGCAGTTTGGACCTAGAGTCTGGTGCAGCATTGTGGTCGATCCTCTGGCCCCAGCACCTATGATGGCTGATGGGATACTAGTGTCACCCTGTGTCACACCGCAGGTAGAGTGAATGGGTGGATGTGTAGACAGGAAAACTAAATAAATTAAATTATTGAATTGATGGATGGATGTCCTCAGTTTCTAACTGAATTTACCCTGTCTGCAGGGTAAGAACCCAGTGGCAAAGGATGGAAAAGCCTGTGCACCTTCTAGGGAGCAACCATTGATGTCAGTGGACCAAGAAGAGTACTACATCCCCTCTGTTGATCTGCTCACTGCACAGGTAATCATTTGCAGTCATTACACTGCTGTACACCTTGCACTGAGGCTGCAACAAAGGTTTATTTTTTTAGGGATGCACCAATCCAACCTGTTCTCACTCTGTACTGAATGTGATAAACCTAAACTGATATTGGCCAGTACCAATCTGATACCTGGGCTCTTTTAGCCATAATGTAAAATGTATAATTCTCTGGAACTGATGAAGATACAGTATGTGGAAGCCTATGAAGCTGGAACAACACATTTTAAGTTTGTGCAAATGAAATGTCTTGTTCAGTATGTTTATGAAATTAGGATATTACCAATCATCAATCTCATAATCACTGTCACACAGTCACATTGCTGTTTAGCATACATCAGCTGTGCGGCTGCCTAAACTTGTTCACATGGGCGCCAACATGAAAAGTAAGAGGTTCTTTAGCACACAAGCACCGCTCAGACAGGCTATGTGGACTGGGTGTTACTCCACTGATTTAGTGTGCACTTATATATAGTTGGGGAACACTAAAGATAGGCACACACACACACACACACACACACACACACATACAAACACACACACACACACACACACACACAAGAAATGGTCAGGAGAAACAGCAGTAGCTGAAATATCCTGACTTTTAATCTCTAGAACAGGTCATACTCCCAAAACACAGCCTCTTACACTTCCCATAATGCAGTTCAAAAGCATCTTTAAAGCCACCCCCCAGTCAGTTTTTCGAATTGGGCCATGGTTAATAGTCATACGTAGTTATTGCAATCGCAACCAGACTGCCGTTCTAGCAAGATCAACATCACTAGCATAGATTAGCGATAGCATCAAGATTGTCATGGATCAGCAGCATGAATATTAGCAGCGATAGTGCTAGCTGTCACTCAAACAGAAGGTCTTCTGTATTTAGGAGATGCATAGTTTATTTATGGTCAAACTGTAACCTGTGCTGTACATTTACTGCCACTAGACAGCTCCTCTGCTAAACTTTACCCTCTGCTCCGGTCACTAACGCCTGAACATCTGAACACAGTCACCGGGAGCTCTCTCACCATCTGTTGTTCGACCACTCACATGCTACGCACTGCCCTGTAGAGGAGCTGTGCTGCCTGTATAACTCCTATTGGAGGATGATGTATGACTCCCAAATTCTACTATAGTCGCATGTTGTTATCTCAGCTTAAATCTATTGACTTTGAGCACAAAATTATTAAAAATATTTGGCACACTGTGGCTTATCAAAATTGTCAGGATATCAAAAATGTCAAAATACACTGGAGGAAGGCTTTAATGAGTTCTCTGTTGTTGCTGATCTCTCAGGATCTTCTGTCCTTCGAGCTGTTGGACATCAACATTGTCCAAGAGTTGGAGAGTGTCCCGAACAACACCCCTGCTGGTAAGGAGACTTCTACCAGTTATTGCTGGTTGGTTCAGGAACAAACTCATACTGATACTGCTGCTTTGCATCAACCAAGTTCATATGATAAAATGCAATAAAATGTTCCACAGATACAGTATACAGTAGTTTTTTTGTAGCAGCTGCTATTGTAAATACAAAGGAACAAACCTGTATCAGTGTAACATGTTGGCAACTGCAGGGAGCTGACTGATCAACAGACTTGAGTTCAGCAGTCATCCTCTCTCCCTCCAGACATGACTCCCTGCATGTCCCCTCAAGATGGCCACCTGCAGGAAAAAGGCAGTCCTTCTCTGGGTCTCATCCAGGAAGAGACTGAAGTCATTAATAGCATCATGGGTAATGGAGTTTCCTATTCATAGCCTAGTTAGCCTACTAATTTAAGGCTCTTGATGGGGTTTTGTTGATCAGTTGGTAAATGAAAGTGATGCCACATTTGTCAACGCATGCAGTGTTTGTGCGTGGGTTTTTCCAAGTAAAAAATAAAATGGTAAATGGAAAATGGTCTTGCATTTCTATAGCGCTTTTCCAGTCTACTGACAGCTCATCTTTATAATACTTGGCACATTCATCCATTCACACACTGATGCCGGAGGCTGCCATGCAAGGGGCCAACTGCTCATCAGGAGCAATTTGGGGTTCAGTATCTTGCCCAAGGACACTTCGACATGTAACTGAGGGGAGCCGGGATTCAAACCAGTGACCTTCCGATTACTAGACGACCCACTCTACCTCCTGAGCTACAGCCGCCCCTGTAACTGGCAATCTGTCAATTGACAGAATTATGCTTACTTAATTGACAGTAGAGTTGATCGGTACATCTGTATTTAGGAATCAGTTTTCCTGCAGTTACATCTGTGTCCCACCAGGGGTTTGTTGGTCCTAGTGGTCAGCAGTGGTTCTACATGTACACACATACAAAAAGAAAGTGATAAATGTAGTTTTATGCATAGAAATGAGCACACACTTCCTGATGAATGAGGTCCGTAGTCTGTGTGGTGTAACATTTGTCTCCCTGTCACTGGTCATCAGATGTCCCTCATGGGGCAGGATCAGGAGCAGAAGGAGGAGGTGTCCCTGCTCAGGAGGAAGGGGAGGATGACATCAGTGGGACTCAGTTTGTTTGTGAGACTGTGATTCGCTCAATGACCCTGGAGGAAGCCCCTGACCACGCCCCTCTGAGATGCTCCCGTTCTGGGACAGGTAAAGGTCAGTCAGATTGCTAGTTGGTTGGTTTCTACATTGTCTTCAAATTTAATTCCAGACATCAGTTTCTGAGGTTTTGATTCATGAGAGTAAGAGCAGAGGAAGTGAATAAATATTTTTGACTTGTGTGTTCAGCTCCAGCAGTAATTCAGATTGAAGCATTTTTACTCTGCCTGCATCTGCATGTGTTTGCATGTGACTGGAAGAGAAAAGTATGACAGTACAGTCTCTGACAGTGGACTTCCTGTTTGCTCTCAGTGGTGCGTCCGGCTGCTCAGGGCGGCTCCTCCTCTTCCTGCATGAAGAGTAAAACGGTGAAATCAGAGGAGAGCCCAGACAGCAGCCCCAGCAGCTCTCAAAATGCTCTGAAACCACCGGCTACGCTGAAAGCTTCCCTCCCTCCCCCGCTGAAAGCCTCCCTGCCTGCTCCGCTGTCTGTGGCCCTGACCCTGGGAGCCCCCAGCTCAGCACCAACTCCGCTCCATGCTCTGCCCAGGACCTCCACGCTGCAGGAGCAGACAACAGGTGACAGAGTGGTCGAGCTGGTCATCAGATAGAACAACAGTTTTTGATTGGACCTTTTTATGTGATAGAGAGCGGTGTTTGGTTAGACAAGTGCATTATTTTGAATAGATAGCTTGTTGCAGAGGTGCGGACCTGAGACAGACTTAAAGGTGCACTATGAGGTTTTGTGGAAGAAATTTTAAAGAAAGATCATTGGCTGATTTTTTTTCTGCCCAAACAAACTAAATAAACAAACTCTGTGTTTTCATGACTGAATAAACAAACCGACCTTAAAGGACAACACAATTTATACGGTTTCACTTTGTTTATATGTGGCGGACCCTGCCATCTTTCTAGCTTCAAACAGTGCTCTGGGACCTTATTGTCCTCTCAGAACAGCTTGTTGATTCACTTATGAGTTTGTATTATTACCTCATTAATGTTGTAAATATTAGAATTCTGAGTTTGAATTTCGTCTCCAAACTACATATTGCCCCTTTATCCTACTTCACTTGACAAAACCCAAATAGACTTTCAACTCGGCTTTGAATTTAAAGTTAAAGGATAACTACCGTTTTTTACAACCTGGACCTTATTTCTAGCAAAATATACGATCATTTACTCACCCAGATAACTTTGGTGTCATTTGGTGTCGTTCGGACGAAATTAGATCCAGTGAGGCGCCGCGTATATCCATATAATGCGAGTGACGGGGCACTGAAGCGCAGCCTTTATGAGCATTATCTGCCACGAAACTAGTTCATTTCACCAATATTTTGTTACGATATGCTAGCGCTATTCCCCTCTGAGTCCGGGCTTGTCTGTTGTCAACATCCGGGGTCTGTAGGCTGTCTGCCGGCTTGTTTACCTGTAGCTGCTACTGCTAGTTTGACCCCGGATGTTGATAACGGACGAGCCCGGACTCAGAGGGGAATAGCACGAGCGTATCATGACAAAATATTGGTGAAATGAACTAGTTTCGCAGCAGATAATGTGTTATATAGAGGCTGTGTGTCGCTGCCCCGTCACTCGCATTATATGGATATATCGGCGCTACACTGGATCTAATTTCGTCCGAACGACTCCAAATGACACCAAAGTTATCTGGGTGAGAAAATGATCATATATTTTGCTAGAAATAAGGTCCAGGTTGTAAAAAAACGGTAGTTATCCTTTAATCTCTTCTAATCTCTGTCTCTTTGTGGTTCGTAATTGAATCATTACTTTCATTATTACGAGCAAGTGGCTTGTGAATGATAAGGAGTGCCAAGTATGCTACAACTATTATTTTATTTAGTCAGTGACCATTATTTATTCAGCAGCTCTTAACTGTAGTGTTTCTGCCTTCTCAGCAAACATCTCAAGCACACGTTTAAGTTCAAGCTCACTTTTGTGACAGATGTAAAGCTAAAGCGACCAGGAGCCTCATTGTGCTGAGCATAAAAAACGTTGCTTAATTAGGTTTTAAGAATCCTACCTGTAAGTTACACACCTGTGATCTATAAATCTCAAATCAACTTAAAGTGACAGCACCTGCCTTGTCATTACTGCAGCATAAATGAGAATTTAATAGAGATGTATCAAAAGAGAAAATCTAATTTTTTGGAAGACAAGATCACAGCGATGGTAAAGATTGAAGCCAAGTAACAAACAAGCCCAAACACACAGCTTGGGTGGGTGTCCCGCCTGTACAAAGTTCATCACAGGCTTGGTGTGTTCTAAACTGCAATACCTGCACTGTGTACAACCAGCAGGAAAATCACTTTTGGTCAGTCTAGAAGGATAAAGTCATTTCCACATCAAAGTAGGGGTTTATAAATAACTACAGTACTTCTACAGTGTTTTCTACTTCGGTCATATTTAAGATCAAACCTAATCTCCTCACATCCAAACCATGTCCATACGCCCACACTCAAAGTGATTGGTTTATTTGATAAAATGTTATGAACTTAACGTACTAAGGGATGTGATAATTTGGCTTTTAAATGGCATGACACTTAAAAAGCAAGTCATAAATACAGATGCTGTAAAAAAATGTATGATTTTGATAAATGTACCAAACTGAGGTGATAGTGAGTCACTGTAGCCCTGTTGTCAATCTGGCCACTGCTGGTCTTGGAGGGTGCGTTGGGTCCTGGTCCGGCTGTGTCCACATTTGTGAATGCTAAGCCCAGTTCCGTTTCCCACCCACCCAGCTCTGGTTCTGGTGCCCATTCCAGCACCGCTCCCCACCAGCATTCCCAAATGGGTCTGTGAGCCTCAGTGCTCACTGGGGAGGGCAGGAAGGAGGAGACAGTGTCCGATGATGAGGGTAACCGTGCTTTATTTACAGGCCGGCAGACAGCGTGGCTCACAAAGAAACAATTAAACATAAAGGAACAGCCGTCTCTCTCTCGGCTGAGGGCTTCTAGCGTCTGCCGTCTCTGCTGTCCTCGCTGCTCAGGTCCCCTCCCAGGACCCAGCCTACTGCAAGAGACCAGAACCAGGTTACAAGCGTGCTTATATAGCTGACTGATTACCTGATTCTGTCCAGCTGTCTGAGCACCGGCTGAGCCACTCCTCCCTCTCCTCCAGCAGCCGGCGCCTCAACCACACCCCACTGCCACAGGGTCCTCCCCAGACCAGGCATTAAAACCTCCTCCTCCCTTGGTGCCCCAAGCTGCTACAGACAGGTTCAGCCAATAGTCTAGTCACATAGCTGATATTTTTTTATTTGTTTGGAGTATGATTTCGACAGGTGGCCAATTTTTACATATTGCACCTTTAGCTAACTGAGAAGCTGTCAGATTCATATTGGCAAGGATACTCACTCCAGTGTGTAGAGTTTAAAAAGTTTCAAGAAATTGCATGGGCGTCATATATTTATGGCCTTGACGTTAATCTGTGGTGTGCTTATAGACTATGCTCTCTGTATCTGTCTGCAACACTTATCTGTTTTCTTGATCCCATCACAGATGAAACTGAGGCGTCTCCCATGGAGGGCGAGAGGAACCCAGAGGAGGACAAGGAGAAAAAGGGAGAGGAGAAGAGAGAAGGGACGAGGAGTCGCTCCTCCTCCACCTCGTCAGAGGATTACATCATCATCCTCCCTGACTGCTTTGACACCAGTCGGCCACTGGGGGAGTCCATGTACAGGTATGTGACTTTTGGCTCTTCCGTAACAGCACGAGCTGCCATGCAGTTCAATTTGTGGCGTCTTGGAAATCTGTGGCGCCTTCAAAAAATGTTGACACATAAAAATAAGAGGCAAGAAACAAGACAACCATCTGACCATCATGCTGAATGTTGTCACACATCCTTTAATTCTCCATTCCTTCTTCCATTGCAGCTCTGCTCTGTCCCAGCCTGGTGACATCCCAGCTAAGAGCCCCACAGACCCCCCTGACCACATGGATAGCTCCACCCCAGAGGGTGAGACTGGTGAGATGGGTGAGGCTGACGAAGCCGAGGTGGCTCCAGGTACAGGGGTGTCTGGCACCAGCAGCGCCAACGACATGCTTTGTACTTCTCAGACGCTGGATGATGAGCCACTGACGCCCGAAGTGGTGGCACAGCCTAAGGCCATCGTCACACCCAGGTCAGTATGAAGGGTGGGATACCAACAGCAGCATCAATGTACTGAAAATGTTCAACTGCAGGCCTTTTGAATTTAAGGTTAATATTAGCGACATGACATAACTTTCAACTTCCTCTGATGTAGAAGTACACTACTAGTCAAAAGTCTGGACACACCTTCTCATTCAACGTTTTTTCTGTATTAGGGCCCGAGCACGAATCTCGTGCGAGGACCTATTGTATCTGTAAGGATTATTTATTATTCTCCTTCTTCCTTCCACTTGACTGCATATTTGGCGGCATGAACATACCCCAAAACTCACCAAACTCGGAACATACGTCACATGTGCGCGCCCACATCAGAATTCAACATGATTGAGGGTGGGTGTGGCCAGGGGACTCCATAGCGCCACCTAATGTCGCTGTGTCCCCGTGACAACTTTCTCGGATCGTCGTGAAATTCGCAAGAGTCATGGGTCTCGAGGATTTAGGCAGGAATGATTTTTGTCGGAATTTTTGCTGCAACAGGAAGTCTGCCATCTTGAATGGCGTGCAGCGATTTTCATTTTTCCTACACTGTTTTTGGGACTTTAGGATGTTCGCAGACTCACCAGATTTGGCCTGTAGCTCCTTACCCATGAGTACGTTAATTCAATACCACAACTGCCCTCATGCGCAGCACGATAGCTCAGTAGCACCCCCTAATGCCCCCTTATGGCTTTCCCCATTCATTTTTTTTTCATTTCTATGCCTCGTACTTTATTTAACTAGTCCGACAGATTTAACGCCACAGACTTCACACTCACTAAGTATCATCCTGAGACCTTGATGATGACACCCTGTCAAAAGCTTTTGCCTCCGATATCCCTGGTGGGCGTGGCGGTGCGGTTAATTTTGATGAGCCCCCTTATGGCTTTTCCAATTTGTACGGACCCAATATGTCTATGCCTCATACTTTCACTAACTCGTCTTACAGATTTAACACCACAGACTTCACATTCACTCAGTAGCATCCTTAGACCTTCAACAGCCTGCGTTGTGCTTGGTGGGTGTGGCGGTGCGGTCAATTTCGATCCTTCGCCATCGCGCAGGAAGTCCTTATAACTTCCAAACAGTGTTGTTTTTGGCAGCCATTTTAGATTTAGTCTTAGTCTTAGTCTTTTGGACTAAAATGCTTATTAGTTTTAGTCAATTTTTAGCTATTTCTATATGTGATAGTTTTAGTCTAGTTCTAGTCGACGAAAACTCAAACAGGTTTTAGTCTAGTTTTAGTCAGTTTTAGTTAAAAAACAAAAGAAGTATAGTCTTTTAACAAATTAATTTAGGTCAATACGTTTTGGAAAGTGCTGTTGGACAGAAACCTTTTATCTCCATATTTCAACTTTTCAACGTTTTTCCAACATATTTTAATTTTTTTTTTTCTTCATGAATTAATGACCTACTTCATCATAAAAGAGTGTCACACATAAGTTGTGAAAGTAGCAGATCTACAAGTTCAACACATTGCAACACATTGTGAGCTTGTAGGTCAGCTATTTTCACCAATAATTACAATAATAAAGGAATGGTTTTAGACATACAAGGTTTCCACCCAACGGCAAATACTTTCTGATCTAAGGATTATGCATTACACACTGATAAAGTGGTAACAGTGGAATCAATGTTCATTACTCCAAAAAAAGCCAAAAACAAAAACATTCTTACTTCAGCAATTGTGGCTTTATTTCTGAGAATGTGCAATGAACATACACATGCCCAAAATATGAGCAATGGATGAGGAACGCATATGCTCATCTTGACTTTGTCTGCATGCATATTATTTGTACAAACAGACATCATACAACCCCGGTCTATCTTTAACTTGTGCAAACATTGTAAAACAAAGTAATTAAATAAATAAAAATTCCTGAGGTACAGTGAGGTAGGTTGTAAGTTATACATACTTGAAAGTATGAAACAAACATGACACTTGAAGTTTTTGGAACAAAATAAATAAGACAACCCTGAATACTGTAAATACTGTAAACACTGTATTGGGTCTTTAAAGCAAATTCAATAAATAAAAACAACAACAACAACGTTTAACAACATTAATTAGAGGGGGGCCCGTCTCACAACAAGAACAAACAGTATATCACAATCACATATCTGTATCTGTACTAATAATAGTAACAGCTTGCTGTTAGCAAAATTAGCCTACCGACCTCGATTCAGATTAAGGAAAGTGCTTCTCTCCAAGATGGCTCTTGCTCTATTTCGACGGCCACAACTGAGGTCACCTGTAATGCTAAAGACTCTCTCAGCAAATGCTTGAGATGCTGGCATGGCCAGAAGATCTAAGGCGATAGGTTTTAGGCTCGGATAAACAGAATCTCTCTGCGCAGCCCAAAATTCAAGGGCAGTCTCTTTGTTTGTAGGCTGTGACAGCTGCTCCTTGAATTTCTTCATTTCCTCCTTGACACATGGCTTTGAGCAGCTAGACCTGGATGGCCGGCTTGCTTTTGACAAGAATTTGAATCTGGGCCGCTTTCTCTGTGGTCCCTCTTTGGATTCTTTTTCTCCCTCCTCTGGCTCCTCTGGCTCCTCATCTTCAGCCTCCTCCTCCCGTACAACTGGTGGCACCAATTGAGCAATGTAATCTTCTGCTTTTCCCAGAAGCGCCTTAATTTGCTCGTCATCATTTTCAAAGAGTGCTTCAGGTGAAACTGTCGGGTCGAGGAAGCATGCAGCAGCAGTGAGGGGTGAAAACTTAGAGTCATTGTGATCAAGAAAGCAGCTGAACCGCTTGTCCATGTTTGCCTTCATCTTCTTTGCCAGGGAAGCTAGGTCCTTGAAGCTACAACCCTGGGCATGGGGGAAATCAGACAGATGACCCTGCAAGTCCAGAAGGGCAGGCACAACAAGGGATAAAGACTGTGTGTTGCTCTGGAGCATCTGGGTATGCTCAGAGAAGGGGAGGAGTAAATCTCTTAGAGCAGTCAGCCTCTGCCACTCACTTGGCAGTAGATAGTCCCAGCTCATCCCATCCGCAACTTGAACTACTGAGTCCTTGATTTGAAGAAGCCGTGATATCATCAGATATGTGCTGGACCATCTAGTAGGGCAGTCTTTGACCAGAGTTAGTTGACACAGCTGAAGCAGTCGCTCAGTTGCCACCGATGACTTGCGGAAGAGCTTGATAAGTGCTCTAACTTTGCCCAGCAGTCGGCTGACACTTGCATCTTTCTGGATCATGTTCACCACGAGTTGCAGTGTGTGTACAACACAGGGGGTTCTATCTATGGGTGCAAACCTAGATACATAAGACAAAAACACAGAGAAAAAGAGCCTTTTTAATCTTATATAGGAAATTCAGTAAATTTGCCATGAACAACACCATGCAATACAATAAACAATAGCTATAAGTGACTATAACCTAGCATAACTCAATGTGACTGACATACTGAAATTGTTAATTACCAGCAAACTGAAATCATTTACCTTTGGTCTTCAACCACCTCAGAGTCTTCAGAGTCACTTGTCTCGAAGGATTCATCCTCGGAGCAGGTGGATCCATCCAGTTCATTAGCTTTGAATGCTGCAATCATGTTGCTTCCATTATCAGTTATGACTGTCAGAATTTTGTGTTGAGGTATTCCCCAGTCCTCTGTGCATCGGTCAACACTGGTTTTTATACACTCTGCAGTGTGTGGGTGGGCGATCTGGTCAAGTCTCAACAATATGTGTTGTGCCTCGTTTTCCACAGTGCAAAAAAAGCATGCACTAATTCCCAGAAATGATGCTGTAAGTCCTTTTTTGGTCCATATGTCCAGCCCAATTGTTATTTTGCGTGCTGTGGCAAGCCTCTCTTTGTACTTTTGTTTTTCGTCATCATAAATCTTGTCAACTAAGTTGTTTATTTTTGTTCTTTTGGGTGTGGTCAGCCTCTTATCAAAGGTTTCCATCATGAGGATGAAATCTTTTGATCATGAGGATGAAATTGGACGTACTGGTCTACCTGCTTGCACAGTTGAGGATGAAATCTTCATCCTCAACTGTGCAAGCAGGTAGACCAGTACGTCCAATCCAAAGAGCGATCACCTATATTCTTTGGCATGTTGTTCCAGAGAATCTGACTTATATTTGGATCCTGCGGCGAAGGCTGCTGGGATAGATGACTGTGCCCTGTCGTTCTTTGGACCACCAGGTTTCCTCTTTAGGAGTTCTGGTCTCTGGGATCTGGTTAAGGAAAAAACAAAGAAGGGATACAATTACTCTATCTCTGTATACAACGTACACCTCCTGTAAAGGTTTACAGGTGAATACAAAACAATCAAATGTAGGTATATCATAAAAATACTTAAAATACTACCATGTTAACTATCAAACAAGCAAAACAAGTACTTAAGCCTTCGGATCTTTCTTTCTGAGCAGCAGCCAAAATTATAATGCATCTGTACTGTTGAGTTTGTTTGTGTGTGTGTGTGTGTGTGTGTGTGTGTGTCCGTCCCAACTTTATTGTAAGCACACTAAACGCACAGGTCGTGGTTGGGGCTGCACAACGTCACATGTGGCTTTTAGGCTAAAGCTAGCAGACTCTACGTATAACAAAGCACATATAACTTGACCTGTTTAACATATCGCAACTTGCTGACAGAACATAAACACTTAAAGAGATGACCACACTGTCACTGAATGTGAACATGCCTAAACATGCTGCGAACGTTACAGAAGCCACATGTGCTCTTCATTTAGACACATGGGGAATAGCAACCGGTCTAAAATGCTTCATTTTCCTTCACATGGGTCAATATGACAACGCATTACACTTGCCAAAAACCCTGCATGTTCTACACGTACAGTAACACACACATAAGCTAAGCTAATGAATTGAGGTAGCGTAACAAAGCTAACTTTAGCCTGAAGTTAGCAGCCCATTTGCGCCAGGAGTATGTGGAAAACTTACTATAAGCTTACTATGAAATGTATCACAAGCCGATTGTCGAGTAACATTGTATGTATATGATATGTTAATGATATGTGGAATTGGAGCTTACTTTCGAAAAAATATCCGCGTGGTGAGCCTTCAGGTGCCGCTTGAGGTTGGTGGTATTCTTTCCACTCACTTTGTGGCCACATTTGCCACCATCTCCCTTTACAGTGCATTCGGGTTTTTTTTCTGCTGGATTATATATAAAATACGTCCATTTATCCTCTCGTCGTTTCCGACCACCAAGCCCCTTTGACGCTGCCGCCATGGTCCAAAGTCTGTGACGAGTGACCGCAGGTGTGTTGAGCAGAATGCGCGCTGCATGCCGGGTGGTGGGCGTGACCAAACAAGGATAGGATGCAGCAGCATTGCAGATACTTTTTAGGTTTTGATTGACAGATTACACACACATTAAGCAGAAATGTCATGCATTTTGAACGTCTGACAGACCACCCACTACCATTTACGTCCGTTCTCGTCTCGTCAACAAAAACTCACAAACGTCTCGTCATGTTTTAGTCATCAGAAAGCCATGTTTATCTCGTCACCGTCTCGTTATCGTCATGAAAAAAAGGGCCCTCAACGAAATAATTTCGTCATCGTCATCGTCATCGTCATCGTTGACGAAAACAACATTGCTTCCACATACAATTTCCCATCTTCACCAAATTGGTCACACATGTAGAGGGGCTGGCCATGATTACGTCTATGCATCCATACTGTGTTAAGTGAAAAGATGGCTCTATAGCGCCCCCTGGAATATTTCTAACTTGAAGCCCCGCCTCCTACATGCATGTAGATGAACAAAATTCGGTATACATATGTATCATTACCAGACGCACAAAAAACCCTCTTGGACGCATACCCTCAGTCCAACGGGAAGTCTGCCATTTTGGTTCAATGTTCAGAACCTCGCCATTTTCACCCATTTAAAACCCATTTTTATGCCTCGTAGCTTAACTACCTGGTCCTACAGATTTGACACCACAGACTTCATATTCACTCAGTAGCATCTTCGTACCTTGAAGATGATGGTTTGTCAAAAGCTTTTGCCTAAGTTATTCCTGGTGGGCGTGGCGGCGGTGCGTTCAATTTCGATGACCCCCTTATGGCTTTTCCCATTCTGTGTGAACCCAATTTCTATGCCTCGTACTTTCACTAACTCGTCCTACAGATTTAACACCACAGACTTCACATTCACTCAGTAGCATCCTCATACCTTCAACAGCCTGTGTTACACCTGATGGGCATGGCGGTGCGGTCAATTGTGATCCTTCACCAATACGCAGGAAGTCCTTATAACTTCAACATACACTTGCCCATCTGCATCAAACTGCTCACTCATGTAGAGGAGCTCACCCTGAATATGTCTCTGCATCAATACTGTGTCATATCTATAACGCCACCCACTGGACACAGGCAGTCACTGAATATTCCACTGTTGTGTTTTGTGTGACACGTATCCCATTTAGGTAGGAAATTTCCAAAGGCAAAGGGTGAGTACACATCTGGGCGCGCGGCCTCCGACGGCGCCACAGCCCAACGTACGTGGGGGGGCGAGGGCCCATTCATCACTGCTTGCAGTTTTAATTATTATTCTTCTTTTTCTTCTTCCTTCCACGAGATTGCATATTTGGCGGCCTGAACATACCCCAAAACTCATCAAATTTGCAACATATGTCACATGTGCGCGCCCACATCTGAATTCAACATGATTGGCGGTGGGTGTGGCCAGGGGACTCCATAGCGCCACCTAACGTCAAGTCATTGACCAAAACCTTCAGAACTTTCAGAATTTTAGCTGCAACAGGAAGTCAGCCATCTTGAATGGTGTGCGGCGATTTTCATTTTTCCAATGCATTTTTAGGGACTTTAGGATGTTTGCAGACTCACCAAATTTGGCCTGTAGCTTGTTACCCATGAGTACGTTAATTCGATACCACATCTGCCACCATGCGTGGCATGACAGCTCAGTAGCACCCCCTAATGCCCCCCTTATGGGTTTTCCTATTCATTTTTTTTTCATGTTTTCGCCTCATACTTTCTGTAACTTGTCCTACAGATTGAACGCCACAGACTTCACACTCACTAAGTATCATCCTGAGACCTTGATGATGACACCTTGTCAAAACCTTTCTCCTCCGACATCCCTGGTGGGCGTGGCGGTGCTTTTGGCTGTTCCCATTCTGTAGGAACCCATTTCTAAGCCTCGTACATTGTTTAACTTGGCCTACAGATGTAACCCCACAGACTTCCCAGTCACTAAGTATCATCCTCATGCCTTGATGATGATATGTTGTGAAAAGCTTTTGCCTACGTTATTCCTGGTGGGCATGGCAGTGCTTTCAATTTCGATGACCCCCTTATGGCTTTTCCCATTCTATACGGACCCAAGTTCTATGGCTTGTTGTTTCACTATCTTTTCCTACATATTTAACACTACAGAGTTCACATTCACTCAGTAGCATCCTTAGACCTTCAACAGCCTGCGTTGTGCCTGGTGGGCGTGGCCGTGCGGTCAATTTAAATCCTTCGCCATTGAGCAGGAAGTCCTTATAACTTCAACATACAATTGCCGATCTGCATCAAATTGGTCACACATGTAGAGGGGCTCACCCTGAATACGTCTCTGCATCAATACTGTGTCATATCTATAGCGCCACCCACTGGACACAGGAAGTCACTGAAGATGTCACTGTTGTGTTTTGTGTGACACGTATCCCATTTACAGTAGGTAGAACATTTCCACAGGCAACGGGCGAGCACACATCTGGGCGCACAGGCCTCCGACGGCGCCACAGCCCGATGTACGTGGGTGGGCGAGGGCCCGTTCATCACTGCTTGCAGTTTAAATTTTTATTATTTTCTATATTGTAGATCAATACTGAAGACATCCAAACTATGAAGGAACACATATGGAATTAAAACTGCAAGCAGTGATGAACGGGCCCTCGCAGGGTATGCTGCTGTTGGGGCATGCTGCTGTCAAGGCGTGCCGCTTACCCGGCCCCATTGCCTAATTATTGTGTATGCATGTCTTAACTGTCCGTGTGTTAATCCGACTGTATTTTGTGAAGATATGCAAGATTGTTGTTCTACATTTTGGGCGTTCTTTGGACAATCAAAATTATTTTGATAACTTTTCGTCAGGAGGGTCCACAGATGCCCTGTCCAAAGTTTGGTGCAAATCGATGAAATTGCCTGGGAGGAGTTTGAAAAAGTAGGTTTGCGACATTTTGCAAGTTTGCAGAAAAAAAGGTGGCGGAAATGGGCGTGGCCTATAACACGAGATTCAACACAATTGACTGAACGCGTGGATATAAGGTGTTTTGAATGTGCAACAAAGTATGTGGGAGTTATAAGCCAAAACGCATTTTCCTTGATTGTAGTGCCACCTAGTGGTGGACATTCACGACGACCATAGATTTTACATTTTCGCCAAGCCTAATGTGTTTGTCAAATGAAATCGCGTTTTCATGCATGTTGTGAAAAATGCGGTCATTTGGGGAGAAGAAAAACTAAAAATAAGAAATAATCACTACAAAAACAATAGGGAACTCCCAGGTTTCCTGCTTGGGCCCTAATTATGTAGTAAACAAAAAAGTGTTAAACAAACCAGAATATGATTTATATTTTATATTCTTCAGAGTAGCCACCTTTTGCTTTGATGACAGCTTTGCACACTTCTGGCATTCTCTCAATCAGATTCATGAGGTAGACACCTGGAATGGTTATTAATTAACAGATGTGCCTTGTCAAGAGTTAATTTGTGGAATTTCTTGCCTTCTTTATGTGTTTGAGACTATCAGTTATGTTGTGCAGAGTTAGGGTTGGTACACAGTTCAATACAGTGAATAACCCTATTCGACTACTGTTCTAATCCATGTTTTGGCAAAAGAACCACTCAGCTACGTAAAGAGAAACGACAGTCCATCATCACTTTAAGACATGAAGGTCAGTCAATCCGGAAAATATCAAGAACTTTGAACGTATCCTCAAGTGCAGTTGCAAAAAATTTCAAACACATGATGAAACTGGCTCTCATGAGGACCGCCCCAGGAAGGGAAGACCAAGAGTTACCTCTGCTGCAGAGGATAAATTCATTAGAGTTACTCAGACCTCAGATTAGAGCCCACATAAATGTTCACAGAGTTCAAGTAGCAGACACATCTCGACATCAACTGTTCAGAGGAGACTGTGTGAATCAGGCCTTCATGGTCGAATTGCTGCAAAGAAGCCACTACTGAGGAAGAACAAGAAGAAGAAGAGAAGTGCTTGGGCCAAGAAACACAAGGAATGGACATTAGACCAGTGGAAATCTGTACTTTGGTCTGATGAGTCCAAATTTGAGATTTTTGGTTCCGCCCACCATGTCTTTGTGAGATGCAGAAAAGGTGAGGGGATGATTTCTACATGTGTGGTTCCCACCGTGAAGCATGGAGGAGGAGGTGTGATGGTGTGGGGGTGCTTTGATGGTGACACTGTTGGTGATTATTCAAAATTCAAGGCACACTTAACCAGCATGGCTACCACAGCATTCTGCAGCGACATGCCATCCCATCTGGTTTGTGCATAGTGGGACCATCATTTGTTTTTCAACAGGACAATGACCCCAAACACACCTCCAGGCTTTGTAATGGCTATCTGACCAAGTAGGAGAGTGATGTCGAGCTGCGTCAGATGACCTGGCCTCCACAATCACCCAACCTAAACCCAGTTGAGATGGTTTGGGATGAGTTGGACCGCAGAGTGAAGGCAAAGCAGCCAACAAGTGCTCAGCAGCTCTGGGAACTCCTTCAAGACTGTTGGAAAACCATTCCAGGTGACTACCTCATGAATCTGATTGAGAGAATGCCAAGAGTGAGCAAAGCTGTCATCAAAGCAAAAGGTGGTTACTCTGAAGAATATAAAATATAAATCATATTCTGGTTTGTTTAACCCTTTTTACTAAATAATTCCATATGTGTTCCTTCATAATTTGGATGGCTTCAGTATTGATCTACAATGTGAAAAATAATAAAAATAAAGAAAAACCATTGAATGAGAAGGTGTGTCCAGACTTTTGACTAGTAGTGTATATTTTATATTATCATAAGAAGTGTCCTTGTCTTCTGATCTGCCCCCATACTAACTTGCAGTTGATGCAGACTCATCACTTCCTCCCCTGATTAATCCATTATAATGAACATTTACACAGGACCATTTCCATCAGTATGATAACTGAGTCATGTTATACTCACAACTCTGCTGCTCTCACGTTCTCCTGTTAACACACATACTAATTAATTCACAAATTATTTCCTGTGGCATCAGAGTTTTTTCTTTTGTTTTCAAGCTGCTGTCAATGAAGTGCAACTATTGACTGTAAAAAAAGTAAATGGTGGCTATGACGTCAACCATCGGTCTCTGAAGGGCTTGTGTGAAGCTTAAAGTGTAACTAAACCCCCAAACCACTTTTTTCTGCTGAAAACAAATGCATTTGGGTATGAAGTAGTGTTGTTGATGTATTCTGGTCCAACTTTTGACATTTTAGTCAAAGTATTTCAATTTGGTGTATTTTGTTGTAAAAATGTAAGAGTGACTGCCCTCTATGGGTTGAAACCCGGCTATTACAATCAAATTTTGCTATTGGCTGAGATGGAGGCCGATGACGTTTTGGAGGCAGCTTACATCACGAGCCACCACTGTTCGCCCCGCCCCGCTGCACAGAGTGACTGGACGTGTCTTAACTGCTCCTGGAGCCCCGCTCACAATCAAGGCATTTTTTGAATTTCCAGCCCAGATGCACCTCAGCCAAAACCTAGGGGTTTAGTTACACTTTAATGTGGGTCTGCCATCTTGCAACACCTGACTCTAAACTAATCCAAAAATGGGCATAGAGGTGGAGCATTGGTTCGAGCTGAGGCCAACGGAATGAAGTCTTGTTACCGAAACAGGCCATCTATGTGGAAGCTAACAAGCTACTTAAGGCTAACAAGCTAGCTGTGGCCACCCAAAAATAGCAGCAAATTTTGCTTTTCATTATCCGCGTGAGTTTGATTGTGAGATCACTTGTGTTTATGTGAGTTACTCATGCGAGTTTGACAGTGGGTTTCTCGCTCCAACCGGCCAGATTACCTTACTTTCATTAACCGTATGCTAAGAAGCAAGCAGCAGGCACAGAGGATGTTTGTATATGTGTGTTTGTGTTCAGTTTATCCTCTGACTCAAGTCAACACTCACCAGGGACTGTGGTTATTTCTGTTATCTTCCTGTATCTTTTTTTCCCCATCTGCTCTCCATACGTTCTTGAAGTAAAGTACCTTTGCCCTCCATTCAGCAGTCAAATAAGAGAGAATTACTGTAATGTTACATTACAGAGGATTTCAGCACCTCTGCACTCACTGCTGTAGAGGTAGAGCAAGACTGAATATAAATCCACTTTTGAAGTTGTTTTTTACTATGGGGTGGTTTTGGGAGCACCCTTTGTTTGTTGCATTGTTCTTTGACACTTGAAAAATGTCTTCTTTTAATTTTGTACAGCCCAGAGAGCAGTGGAGAAACAGATATTGATCCTGCTGCTGCCAGTGAGGGGACAGAGGGCACTGAGCTGTACCAAACTGAGGATGGTAAGCACAAACACACAAGTGAAATATCATGACTGAGTCTCCGGCCTTGCTATTCTTGTGATGCTGCCAATAACTGTTAGAAGCTGGGAGATATGGAATTGAATACAGATTTTTGAAACTGCATTGATGTCTGATGGATCATGTGATGGTTTTATTATCCCACAGCCTGTGGTCCTGAGCAAACTCAGACAGATGATACTGAAGCTAATGAAGACACAGAGGACAACCCTGAGGACCCCAGGTCACACACACACACACACACACACACACGCATACACACATCTCAAACTCAAACTAGCATGAGTGTCTTAAAGGAGTAGTTTCCCCAAAAATGAAAATCCAGGCATCACCTCCTCCCCCCATGCTGATGGAAAGTCAGGTGAAGTTTCATAGTCCACAAAACATTTCTGGAACTTCACAGCGAAACATTTTCCTAAACAGCTTAAGTGGCTGGAAGCTTGTTACATCTTGTCTGACATAAAGTCCGCAAACCCAGAGATTTCAAATTGATTTGAAAAGACGTGTTTACATCCTTTTTTAAGCTGAAATCTTTACTCTAGCTTGAAAACTAAAAGCGTTAGTGTGTACTCCATCTGATCCGGGGTGTAAATAAACTCATCTAATCAACATCATTCCTCAACCTCCAATTCTTCAACTGTGCCATAAAAATGTTCAATTTAATTACTCATCATACCCAATTAAGTCTGAATCCGACCCAGTAACAGGCATTAAGAATAACTATAATAATTAAAGCTGCAAGCAGCGATGAATGGGCCCTCGCCCCACGTCAGGCTCTGGCGCTGTTGGAGGATGTGCAGCCAGATGTGTGCTCGCCCATTGTCTGTGGAAAGTTTCCTACCTAAATGGGATCCGTGTCACACAAAACACAACAGTGACATATTCAGTGACTTCTTGTATCCAGTGGGTGGCGCTTTAGATATGACACAGTATTGATGCAGAGACGTATTCAGGGTGAGCTCCTCTACATGTGTGAGCAATTTGGTGCAGATGGGAACTTGTATGTTGAAGTTATAAGGACTTCCTGCGTGATGGCGAAGGATCGAAATTGACCGCATGGCCACGCCCACCAGGCACAACGCAGGCTGTTGAAGGTATGAGGATGCTACTGAGTGAATGTGAAGTCTGTGGTGTTAAATCTGTAGGACGAGTTGGTTAAAGTACAAGGCATAGACATTGGGTCAGTACAGAATGGGAAAAGCCATAAAGGGGGTCATCAAAATGAACCGCACCGCCACGCCCACCAGGAATAACGTAAGCAAAAGCTTTTCACAACTTTTTCATCATCAAGGCATGAGGATGATACTTAGTGACTGGGAAGTCTGTGGCGTTAAATCTGTAGGCCAAGTTAATGAATGTAGGAGGTTTAGAAATGGGTTCCTACAGAATGGGAACAGCCATAAGGGGTCACCGCACTGCCACGCCCAACAGGTATATTGGAGGCGTAAGCTTTTCACAAGGTGTCATCATCAAGGTCTGACGATGATATGTAGTGAGTGTGAAGTCTGTGGCGTTAAATCTGTAGGACAAGTAACAAAGTATGAGGCGAAAACATGACAAAAAATGAATGGGAAAAGCCATAAGGGGGGCATTAGGGGGCGCTACTGAGCTGTCGTGCTGCGCATGAGGGCAGTTGTGGTATCAAATTAACGTACTCATGGGTAAGAAGCTACGGGCCATATTTAACACTACAGAGTTCACATTCTCTCAGTAGCATCCTCAGACCTTCAACAGCCTGCGTTGTGCCTGGTGGGCGTGGCCGTGCGGTCATTTTAGATCCTTCGCCATCACGCAGGAAGTCCTTATAACTTCAACATACAATTGCCCATCTGCATCAAATTGGTCACACATGTAGAGGGACTCACCCTGAATATGTATCTGCATCAATACTGCGTCATATCTATAGCGCCACCCACTGGAAGTCACTGAAGATGTCACTGTTGTGTTTCGTGTGACACAGATCCCATTTACATTAGGTAGGACATTTCCACAGGCAACGGGCGAGCACACAACTGGGCGCACAGGCCTCCGACAGCGCCACAGCCCAACGTACGTGGGTGGGCGAGGGCCCGTTCATCACTGCTTGCAGCTTAAATTTCATTTGTTTCTGTAGGTCATAAACAGACATCAGTATTAAACTGAGACTGAGTTTCATAACCAGTTACAAGTTCCTTGTAGTACGTTTAAGTTCACACAATTCACTCCCGTCTCATAACTGTCCTCAAATGATTCCTCTTCTGACATCCATTCTCTTAAAGGTCACTATTGTCAAGACTACTTGCTGTTGTGAAATGACTGAGTCATAGTTCTCCATAGCTGGACTTTGAAAAGATGTACTGCATCCTGAGTCCACTATTTGCTGCAGTGTTTGGGAATTAATTGATTTTGCGGCGAGACTTCTGTGTTTGAAATGCTGGTGTGAGCAGACCTAACACTGTAAAAAAAAATATATTATTGCCTGAAAGGGATGTCTTATTTCTTAAGTGATCTTTAGTGTTGATTCTGTAAATGCATTAGTCATCCAAGGACTTTAGTGATCTGTTTTTATCATTTTCAGTATTGTTTGAATTTACTTATACTAATTATGTAGGAGTTAATGTCTGCAACCTTCTTTTGATGTTAAGTGAATATACTGTGAAGCAAATGATAATCTACTGTAATGACAACATGACCAGTCATGGCCTTGACCAACTAGAGGTTAGTCATGGGACAGATTACCAGTGCAACATTATTAGGAAGTTGTGCTGGGGCAGAGGTTTTACAGTATTATTTGCAAGTGAAACACTTAAAAAAAAGGATTTTTAACTAAATTTGTCTGTCATTCAGCTTTTTAATTTAATACATCATTATTTCTGTTGAAACTGCTGAGTTGGACACGTAGCCAAAGCTTTGACATAATAGTCAAGTTTAATGTAACCTGTATTGTGTGTCCTCAGGCACCCGGGCATCACCAGCGGCCTGATGAAAGGAGCTCTGTCAGTAGCAGCTTCTGCCTACAAAGCCCTATTCACTGGACAAGGCCCCACACAGGTCAGCAAGCACTTTAATTAACTGTCTGATTTAACAGTCTGTGTCTAATTTCACAGCTCTTACATTTATGTAGTCAAGACATTTGCGGTGCTCTTAAAGTAAAACAGGAGATGTCCAGATGAAGTTTATTTTGGCCCTGACCAATCCAGCACCTTCAATTTGAAATATCTGCTGATATCAAAGCTGATCCCATTAATTCAGATACAAACTCCTCCTGCTGCTGTAAAATATGGATAATGTCTGTTTATGACAAGGAGACCAGGATGGCTGCAGGGTAATGCTAACATATATTTGTAGGGTCACTGTGGCAGACTATCATGAAAATGAGTTTGGCTGGGGCTGCTGGAGTATGAACTTCCCCAAATCCATAATCCAATAGAGCAGTACAGAGCTGCTAATGTTAGCTGTAACTCTGATAACATAGCACAGAGGACTGGCTTTCACACATTAGCCGCCTCTTCACAACTGGATGTGTTTTTTTAATGTAACCCAAAATAATGCAGGCTTATATTGCTACTGTAGAGAAAAAGATAATAAACCAGACATGCTAGCACTTGGATCTTACAGAAAAACACACTGTTTAATGCATTTCTTGCTGTATTTCTTATATTTTTCATCCATCCAAACTCTTTGTCTGAGTATCTCTTGTAGTTGGAACTGAGGCAAACCAATATCAGCATGGGGTTTTCTGAGCAGGTTTTAGAGCTCCAAGGCTCCCTGGCATGCACTAAGCTGGGACATCATTGAGGGGAGTTGAATAATGATAATTGGTACAGACTGTATCATTTCTGCATATTTATATCATTATACCAGTCAAAACAATAAACAAATATCCCAAATCCAAATTTGGGAACTTTCCAGAACTTTTCACTACTAAACTGCAACTCAGGTTCAGCCTCATGAAGACCTTACTTTACATGTAATACCAACAACAGCAAAAAAAAAAAAAGTTTTCAGCAGTTCAGACCTGAAAAGAAGTAGATTGATGCATCTCTACTCTTGCTGTCACCCCATGCGCACTGCTTTGCCATGTGGAGAAATCCAAAGTCAGGCCTGCTGCGCCTGGTTGTGGTTACTACTGTATGATTGAAAAGTCACTGTATAGGTGAGGGATTTAGTGAATTGTCCGTTGTTAGTTTGGTCAGTACGCGTATGTTTGCTTGGAAGTTTAGTTTTATATGATCAGTAACAGGTTTTATGGACTTATGAGATCTTGTTCCTGTGCAGCCTCCAGTGGATGTGTCCACTCAGGACACCATGATGGCCGTACTGGTGGAGATGGGTTTTGGGGACCGGTCGCTGAACCAGCGACTACTGAACAAATACAACTACAACCTGCTGGATGTGGTCAACGAGCTTGTTCAGATGACCGACAATGACTGGTACTCTACACGCTACTGACGAGAGAGAGAGGACGAAGTGCAGGAAGGGATAAAAGGGAGTGAGAAGCTGATGCGACACAAGAAGGATGAAGAAAGAACAGAAGGACAGATCAGAAGAGATAAATTCATTTCTGCTCATATACCTTTTTACCTTTCTCACTCTGTCCATCTCTCCTCTGACTGGTCCAGTTGGATGGAGATCAATCTTCTCTATGACCATACAAGGAGACATCAAACTCTCTGGGATACTGTACTAGACCATCAATCACCCTCTGTCTGTAGTATTACTTCCAGCCTAGGCCTTGATGGTGGCAGGGCAGCTGCCTGCATAGAGACGAAAAAGAAAAGAGACATGTTCCCAAAGTCTTAAAGGAGCTATGTGTAGCATTTAGCATTAACCAAAATTAAAATATGTATTTTAATGAGACACAGTGTGCTTTTGTGAAGTTGAGTAACTTTTAAATACTAAACAGTTCCACTTCCATGCTACAAAGTAATTTAATGTTTTCGGTTGATGTGAGATGCAGCTTAGTGCTAAGCAGAGCATCAAAATACGGTTATGATTTGTTAGCGTTGAAATGCTACACATAGCACCTTCTTGTTTGGCTTCTTGGCCGGGACAGTGATGATGTTCAAAGCAGCGAAATAATATCAAGTATTCATTCACACCTGCACTGAGAACTTTAGTGAGGAGATCCATACAACATGTGGTCACATGCTAGTCAGTCACATATAGAAAATCCACATCAGAGTTATGGTATGCTTTAACCATACACCAAACAGCTCAGAGCACTGATATACTTGCTTTTAACTACATGTTTATTTGAGCATGACGGTTCCTTTGTAGAATGGTGTGTGTGTTTTCAAACCTCACATTCCATTAGCTGGCTAAGCTCACGAGCAGGATGCAAGTCAGTGGCAGATCAAACAAATGAAAATAACAAAGACAGAAACTGATAAAGCTTGTTGTTGGTTTTTGTTTTTTTGCCACAATCACAACATGTAACAACAGAGTAAACTTAAAACTGAAAGTTCTGAATGATGACTTTCCAGCGTTGACCAAGGATGATTTGGACCTAATCAGCCTTAGAGTTCTGCCACTCGGGTGCAAGTAACAAATGGCCTGGGTCAGGTTGGCAGGACACCTGGCCCACTTTACATAAGATTTAGGTCATTTATGACATAAATGTTCTGGCTCTACTTGTTCAAATTATTTTTCTAATATAATCCATTAAGAACATCTTCTCTTTTTTACTCAGGCTGTGCCAGTTGTTTGCATGTAAACTGTAAATCATTGTAAAATTGCATGTAAATACTTGCATCACACGACACGGATACAGTGTTAAAGAACCAGAGCGTGAGCAATGCGTTTCATTAGTCGGACAAGGTAAACGGAACATCAGTTGTTGGCTCGGGCCTAGCACCAATTGGGTCTTTCCTTAAATTGCAGTTATGAGCCCGGCTCAGTTCTCTGGTTCTAAGCTTTAGGCCAGTGCAGAACAGTGGAAGAGGGATTTTTCTCCAGTTGTAAAAGGCTGTAACGGGTAAGGTTGGGTAGGTTTTCGGTTTTGCTGGTCCGGTCTGGTCCAGTGTACAGGCTTCAACTAGTTTGATATTGTGCCAACCAACTGAACTGACATTTGTCAGGTGGAGAGAACTAGCAGCATGTGGCTCAGCTCAGCTCAGCACCACAGGTGATGTGGTGCTTATGTCTTGTTATGATGTACTAGAGTTGAGAGTTGTGCACACACTATACTACTCAGTCCAACATCCACAAGAGAAAAACAGTTTATACAGCCTACACTTCCTGTTTCTGTTTCAAATTAAAAGTTCACTAGTGTTACAGTAGACGGAACCCCTTCATTTCTTGACATTTCTTAATCAGGAATGTGTTGTGGAAAACTGCAGCTGGACTTGCAAAGTCTGGGTATGTGGGCTACTTGAAGTGTCGCCACTACGATCTTTTCTCCAGTGTCACTCAGCTGAAGTTTTATATTATTTATCATTTTGATGTTAAACTTAAGAAGAAGGTAAGGTGAATCATTGTTGTGAGAAATGAAAACATGACATGTTGCAGTTGCCCTGATGGATAGTAGTGCTGATACACTCTCATTCATGGGCTTTCATTACATTCCTCGTGGGAGCAGCTAAAGTTTCGTGGGACACCTAGTGGTGAAATTCACTATTAGCGGTCTAAGCTTGTCTGATACAGATCAGTACTGTTATTGAGATATATTATAAGGGCTCAAGCACGAACCATGCAGTGGCCCTATTGTTATTTTACATGTTACAGACAGGCAAATATTCTGTGAACAAAACTGCTTATGTTGGAGACACTGCATTAATGTTGGTAAAGGCAAGTATATCATGAGCCTAAGAGCTTGGTATAGTGATCATCTGTGTTAATATAGGTCTTCTATCTAAGTGTCTTGGAGTATAACGGCTGTATTATTGATATTGGTTTTATTTATTTATATATTTTTTTGTTTGTCTGTTTTATAACCTAGGTCCATATCATTGGAGTGTATATTGGGGTTTCCACAATCCGCTCACTGTTCTGAATGCATAACCCAATGTATATAAATAGATAACTACCAAAAGCAGAATAACATTCCCCTTTAAACTTTAGATCTGGAGATAGTGTTGGCACTTAAAACCTTACAGGACATAGGGACCATTCATTCAATATTAACTTTTTTCCTAATATTGACTTTGCCCGCTTTAACAAACTTAGGTCTTGACTCTCAAGCATCTTGGATTTTATGATATTATATATGACCTAGTATACAGTATGTCTGGACCAAATGAACCAAACCGCAGGTATGACTTCAACCTTAGATAAGTTCTTTGTTTGAAGTGTACTGAGAGTTTAAGTTGAAAATGAATACTCTCCTAACATTTTGTTCACTTTTTTTCTCACCCGTGACACAGATCTTTACAACAAGTCAGTCTGAGACAAACAGCTGCTAAAAGTGACTGTATTTTATTGAGTTATATAGGGTAAGTTTTATGACTTCAAATAGGATTCAGCTATGCTGAGCTAAATCCCTTCAGAAAAGCTCATATGTGTTCATATCATTTTGCACTCCTGTCATCTGTTTTGTACTTCTTCACAGTGGTCACGTCTGACACTCGTAAAGGATGTGTGCTTCCTCCAGTACAGCACATTAAGAGCATGTACAGTAACAGTAAGGTCATTCCAAACTTGAGCTGGAAAAAAACTGTGTAACAATGTGGAAATGTGTTTGTCCACCCCCCCCCCCTTCACAAATGTATGAATATATTCAGAACCTCTTAGTTTGAAGCAATGACTATCAGTTGACTTTATTAGTTTAAGTTATGATTGTTTAAGGTGTTCTTGCTTTTGAATGCTTGAAGGCTGTTTGGAAATATAAGAAATTAGAGCTGTGGATGTTGTGTTTTTAGGCTTATTATGTGGTGGTTAAATCTGCTCTGCTGTATGTGTGTGTTAGTGTTTTCCTTTGAAAAAAAAATTGAGTTGGAGTTGAAGAAATCATCAAATAAAAAAATACTTGATGTAGGATTATAATTAAGGTGAATGTTGTGCATGTGTATTGCACACTGATCAGCCACAACATTAAAATGACTTGTCTGTCTTGTTACAGTTCAATGTTTTGCTACGAAATCTTTGGTCCTGGAATTCCTGTGAATAATACTTTGTCTCATAGCACCCACCTAAATGTTGTTGCAGACTAAGCACCCCTCCCCAATCACAAGGGCACCCCCCAAGGCAGCAGCCTCCCCAGCATGTGCTGTGCCACACTGCAAAGTCTGCCTCGGAATGTGACAAAGTTCCCAAGTTGTTGAATTGGCCTCCAAATTCCCTCGTTCCCAATCTGAAACCAACCATCCACTTGATGCCCCCAAACAAATGTGACACATGGAAGCCCCGACCCCCAGGACCCAAAGAATTGGGTCAACATCCCTGTGTCTGGCACAACAGGACACCCCGGAGGTCCCATGTCCACGCCCAGATGGGTCGGGGCAGTTTTGGGGGTCCTGCCTTTAATGTCGTGGCTGATTGATGTAACTCAGTGGTCCAAAAACCCTTTAGTACAGTTTTTAGTACACAGTTTTGTTTTTTGGTCAAGCTCCACATTCAAATAAAAACCCTGCAATTAATTCAAAAAGGATAGTCCAATATTTTAGGGATTTGCTTATTTGTTTACTTGCCAAAATTTGGATGAGAAGATTGATACCACTCTCAGAGAGTACCAATCTTCTCATCTTACTGTCAGCATGAGAGCGAATAAGTGTATTTCCCATAATGTTAAGCTCTTCCTTTAAGGTCCAGATGTCTAACAAACTTGACTCCAGTGGAATGATGCAGATATGCATCATGATTTGAATTGGACATTGTTTTGTACAAGAGTCAAGTTCTATACAAAGAGATTGCTGTCAGGTTCATACAGCCAGTCTTACCTACAGGTTAATATGACATTAAGAGACATTGAATTGCCAGCAAAAGGATGTCAAATAGTGTGAAAAATATTTCACCTCTTAACCCTAATGCGAACTTGTTTTGGTGACATATATTTAAAAATGAGTTGGTAAATTACCTTTTTTTTTAATGTCTGAATTCACACAGTTCCTGGGGTAGAGTGTTATTCAACATAGTTTATCTAAGCATGGTTTCTTGTACATTTTGCTTCACATTCATTCAACTGAATCTCACCACAGTCCCTCTCAAAGAATCAAGATTTCTAAACTCCACATAGGTAATATGTAAAAAATAAAACCATGCAGCACATCTCTCATGCAAATGGACCCTTGCTGAAATGTGCACTTAATGAAGGTGAAGAGTTTCACATAATGTACTGTATGTCATTTTGCTTTAAGTTAACGTGTATTTGTTCTACGAGAGATGGTCTGGTGAAATATTTATATATTGGGGTAGGAATACAACTGAAGTATTTACGGATGAAGAGAAAAGCTGGATTGTTTTAGCTTTTTTTCTGTGTTGCACTTTATGAACATTGTTATGATGTACAAATCAATCTGTCTCAAATTAAAGTCACTACATTCATGATGGATTTCTGGATCATGTTCCCGATTTTCCTTTTAAATTTAACAACTTGCTGCTGAAGGACGGGCATATGTTACAAGAGGAAGCAATTTCAATGAGGACAGTGTCACTGATGGGAAGCACCACTTTTTACATAGATCACTTGAGTGGGAAATGTGATAAAAATGTTACTTTGATAACAATCCCTTGCCCATAACTCAATATATGGCCAACCCTTGTTTATACACTACCTTGGGGTGACCTTGACATTTCCTTATGTATGAAAGAAAAGCACATTTTCAATTAAAATAGCATTACATGGATCAGAAATACAATCTAGACATCATTAATGTGGTAAATATCTATACAAGCAAGCAATTGCTGGGATAGGTGTACACAGGAAAATTTCTTGTGGTCCAATGGCACAGAGAGGCAAAGAAAAAGCCATATTTGAGACTGGCCAATAAAAGAAAAGATTAAGATGGTTTAAAGAACACAGATATTAGACAGAGGGAGACTGGATAAAGACTCTGTTATGGACAGAGGAAGTTTTTAGGTGTGTGGATCACAGTTGTGTGACGCAGAACAAATTAATTACATGGTGGAGGAAATGTGATGGTCTGGGGGGCTTTGGTGCTGGAGATAAGTCCTGGAGAATTGTACAGGGTTTAAGGGATCTTGATAAGGAAGGCTATCCCTCCATTTTGCTAAACCATGTCATACCCAGTGGACAGCACTTGATTGGAGCCAACTCCATCCTTTGACAAGATAATGACCCAAAGCACAGCTCCAAGCTATGCAAGACCTATTTCGGAAGAAAAAGTCAGCTGGTCTTCTGTCTATGATGGAGTGACCAGCACAGCGATATGAGGAAGCCTGGGAAAGATAGTTTTAACTGCAGCTTTTCAAATTCATTCCATTGTTATCTTTAGTAAAGAGGAACAAACAGTTTGTTACTGATTGTATGAAAAGAGGAAGGGGGGCAGTGTGATGCCTATGGCACAGATACTTGTGCCCTTGTCTTCTCACCATTTGTAAAGGTTGAAGTTCAGTCAAAAAAACAAAGAAAAGTTAAATAACGTGACTGTATCTTCCATAAAAAGACAGGATAGTACTGGAAGCAATGCCTTTTTCAAAATAATTCAAAATAAAAGTGGAATTAAATTTTGGCAATGTTCTGTTCTCAAACTGTGATACTTACACATGGAAATTTTATTTTAACCAAGAAAACGAGAATTCAATAAAAAGTCAGCTCAAATGTTACATTTCTTGTTCTTATATATAGAATGATATATAACAGGTAAGACAGTCTCAGACAGTTTCAGTTTCTTACCATTAGCAGATGTTGAGTAAACTTGGTGAAATAGGCTGCTGTAGGCTGAGATAATGAAACATGATATCCATAGGTTCTACTTCCACCGACCATTAACAGACAAGAAGACATGTTTGAGTCCAGTGGGACGTGAAATGAAGACGTGTTCAACATCTTAACGCAGAATTTCATGCCAGGTAAGCTGTCGGCAGCAGGTGATGTTATCTGACAGCTGGAGGAGGAAATGAAAGTACGACATTTCTATCAGAGTGCTTGCTGCAATCTGTGTCCTTCACTTTAGAAACTAGCTTAAACATTAACAGCAACTAAGAAAGAAGACACATCAGAGAGTAGGTTAACCACTGATTTTTTCCCCCAAATGATTGACAGGGCTGAGAGTATTGTGATCAAACGGGGCAGGTGTGGCTGATTTCCGCTGATAAAACTGCAATGACACTGAGAACAGCAGCGCAAACAGGAGCCTTTCCTAAACTTCATCAGAAGTCACACGACGTAGATATGTTGGGTTTAGTGTGTTTCTCCATGTCACCACAGTCTGGCAACAAAGCAAGTTTCGGTGACGTAAAGACCCTTCCTTCTTTTTGAGGTTCCTTGGTTGTGTCATCTTGGAGGTGTGTCTCCATCTAATCTGTGATGCTCCCTTGCTGGTAGCTTAATTGCAGTATCTCTGTGCACCTGGGCCCGGTATGCTGAAGTTACTTAAACTCCTGCAGTTGACTCTCCCTCTCTCTCTGCTCTGGCCCTCTCCACAGGCACGCCATGTTCTGGTTTTGGTGATGTTATTCTTAGTTTACCTTTTGCTTTGTTTTGCACACCTGCCCACTCATTAACATTATACCCAACTGGCTTACTGATTTCCACATCCCATGTTGTAAATATTAATTTGATCATTTCATTTGGTCTAATTTGGTTTAATTGTATTAAATAAAGCATTCGTCGAACATTAACCTTGGTGGTTTCTCAGTTAAAGTATCGTATTAATCACTCAGTGGACAGCCAGACAACATTAAACAGCTTAAGTTTTGATTATTACAACTGGTGTTTGTCTGTACACATTAATTTATTGCAGAGAACTGTGGTCTCACATAGGGTACCATCAACATATAGGAGATACACTACTAATAAATGTAATTTATTAATCACTTGAGATTAATAAAGCACTCATAAATAGGGGCACCACCTCTCTTCTTTTATCTTTTTGACTAATCTGGAGGAATTAATCAAATTCGACTAGACAAGGTTGACTTGAATCAATATCAATCAATTCTAATCAATATCAGATCAATTTATTCAATCTCACAACTGAAGTAGTGACTTCTACACACAGTTACCTTTGGTTCTCCACATTAAAATAAATCTGCACAGACGACACATGGTTAAATATATTTATTCGGCTAAATCGTTCAGAGTGAATAAATGAAATGGCAGATTAAACAAATGACAAGATTAACAGGTAACAAAAAGATGCTGTGTCTGTAATGACTAATGTAGCGAGTTTATGAATGAAATATGTGCGGATGGTGAAATTGCCGGTTGGGTGAAAGCATTTAAATATTAAGAGAATAATTGAATGCTATGATAACTTGTCATCTTCTGAATGGAGGAACTCAATTAAGACAAGCAAATGCGTAAGATATAGAGTAATACAAATGAAGATAATGTATAGGGCACGGACGTAATTTGGGGGGGACACAGGGGACATGTCCCCTGCACTTTTTCAAAAGGCCGTTTTGGTTCCCTGCAGCTTTTACTGTCCAAAAACAATGTTACGCTATAGTAAACAGAGACTCGACAAGCACTAGGACCAAGCGGAAAACGGCCGCTCAAGCTGAAGCCTGTTTCCTTAGTTTAGACCGCCCACAAGCTCCTCGATTGGCTCTGCCGTTTCTTGTGTGATTGGCCGTCCCCGCTGTCACTCCATCTTGCTGGCACACCGGTCTGCGAGTTGCCCAGGAGTCCTTATTAATCTGCCACGGTAAGTTGGGCGTTTGTTCTGCTGGGTCACGTCAGCTAGAAGGATTGTTACATCAGAGGTTTCATTTACATTAACGTGTGAGTCGGTGTCCATGTGCGTGCATGCGTGTGTGTGTATGTGTGTTTGGTAATTAGGCGCAGCCAGGATGCCTAAAAAAAGAAAAGTGGACATAAGAGACTTCTTTAGAAGTCAAAGTGTAAGTTACTCAAAGAAATGTGTTACACCCATCCTGCAACTGGCTCCCAATAAAGCAGCACTTCAAGATCCTCCTCATCAATTACAAAGCTCTCAATAATCTTGTAAAGTGTCTGTGAGTTTTATTGAAAGTGCTGAAAAATCAAATGTATTGTTATTATTATTATAACTGTCGAGCCTCAACGATGCAAAGATTTTAAAAAAGCTTCTATTTAATGCCAAAGAGAGACACGTGTTTTCATGTATTATTTTTATGTTGAAAGGCAGCAACTGTTTAAAAAACACCAACAATGAAAGATTTAGGGAAAAACTCAATAAAACCTCAGATTACAAATGAGATCTTATAAGTCCAAACTCATGAGAATTGTGAAACTAAGTTTTTTCCTCTATAACCGTATCATCAAAATTGATGATTGTTGCACCCCAAATTGTCCCACTGTTCATGTCAGGCATCAATATATTTTTGCCGATCGGCACCGAACGGACGTCTACGCGCTCATCCCGGGCCGCCGAACCACATATTAACAATTCAGACCTGCACGACTTTTAGAACAAAAGTTTCTCCAAAGCTCTGAAAAAGCAGGTGCTGTCAGACATATGGCCCTCTACACCCTCTCATGCAGCTGGCTGCTTTGATAGATGCTTTTCTGCTTGCTCTCGCTTCTGCTTGCCTTTGTCCACTATTATTCGTTCAGAAAGGGAGCATAATTAATTGGAGATAAAGTATATTGCTGCCTCATTTCAACATTTTTTCCGAACTCTTCAGCACTTTCTGAACGAGGCCTAACAAGTAGCACAAGCCTGTTAGCAGCTAAGGCTAACTAGCATCAAAATGGCTGCCTTTACTGTGGACGACTTTCAGAAGATCCTTCAGAAAATTGCTGTGCTGGAAACTGTCGAATAACGACTTTTCTTGAGTCTTGGATGATCAGAAGGTTCCGAAAAAATCACCAGGAGTCCTCAAAGTAGAGTGCAGTTGAGCTTTTATTGCCGGCAGTAAGAGCTGAGATCACACATAGACAATGTCCATGAACAAGTGATCTGATCTAACGCCCCTGTTGTCTTGTCTTAAACCTAAGAAACAGGGCATGGCCTTTTGGCCTCAACCAATCCCAACTCATTTCTGCTGACGCTGGGTTTTTTCCATGGAAAGTCCCAAACTTTTCTGATGCACCTGGCCGTGCTGCGGACGTGCCTGATACCATTAGCTCATCTTGGTTTTTTTTTAAAAACCCAGGCCCTTTCAAATCAAATCAAATCAAATTTTATTTGTATAGCCCAAATTCACAAATCACAGTTTGCCTCAGAGGGCTTTACAATCTGTACAGAGACGACACCCTCTGTCCTTCGACCCTCGATTCGAGTGAGGAAAAACTTGCCCCCAAAAAAGGCCCTTTTAACAGGGAAAAAAAATGCGGAAGAAACCTCAGGGAGAGCCACAGAGGAGGGATCCCTCTCCCAGGACGGACAGACGTGCAATAGATGTCGCATGTACAGAGCAGATCAACGAGATCACAATGTATTCAATTATAAGCGATGGTTGACAGGAGTGAAAGTACATAAAGATGTATTACAGCAATAATAATGAAATGCACATGGAAATGTGATTACTAGTGATAACAGTAGTAGTGATTAATGGTAAGGATAGTATGTAGTAATGCATTACAATAATAGTAGTGGAACGTATGTAACAGAGATGTGACTAATATTAGCGACAGTAGTGGTGGGTGTCAGGCAGGGTCATGGCAGTAGGCGCATCCACGATCCGGCAGGGCCATAGCAGTAGGCGCATCCACGATCAGGCAGGGCCATAGCAGTGGGCGCATCCACGATCAGGCAGGGCCATAGCAGTGGGCGCATCCACGATCCACGACCCGGGCGCGGCCAGGATCCAAGGGAGCCTGTAGGACTAGAAAGCACAAGGACTCCGGGGAAGAAGTAAGTCAGTGACATGCAGAGATGGGGCATGTATACAGGCATAATGTATACAGATGGAGAGGAGAGGAGAGGGGAGGAGAGAGAAGCTCAGTGTGTCATTGTCCCCCGGACTAGGCCTATAGCAGCATAACTAAGAGCTGGTCCAGGACAGGCCTGGGCCTGTCCTGGCCCAGCCCTAACTATAAGCTCTATCGAAGAGGAAGGTCTTAAGTCTACTCTTAAAGGTAGAGAGGGTGTCCGCCTCCCGGACCAAAACAGGAAGATGGTTCCACAGAAGAGGAGCTTGATAACTGAAGGCTCTGGCTCCCATTCTACTTTTGGAGACTTTAGGAACTACAAGTAATCCTGCGTTCTGGGAGCGTAATGCTCTAGTTGGGTGATAGGGTAATATGAGCTCCTGGAGATATGATGGTGCCTGACCATTAACAGCTTTGTAAGTGAGGAGAAGGATTTTAAACTCTATTCTTGATTTTACAGGGAGCCAGTGCAGAGAGGCCAGTACAGGAGTAATATGATCTCTTTTCTTAGTTCCTTTCTTCAGAATACACCATTAGCTTTTCCTCCTTCTCAGTTCTGCACTTTAAAAATATTACAGTGTGTTACATAATTTCATTCTTTCAAGCATGTGTTTATTATTTTTGTTTGCAATTTACAGTAAATTAAACAGGACATTCTTACAAGCAAGAGACAAAGCAAACTTGTTCTCCCTATTCTCCCTCCCTTCCCTTCTTCCCCTCACTAAATGATTAAAAAATGAAAACTATAAAAAAAATAATAATAATAATAATAAATAAATAAATTTGAAAAAAAAAAAAAGGAAAGAGAATTTTTTGATGAAAATAAAACAAAAAGGATGGAATAATAATAATAAATAAATAAATAAATAAATAAAAGAATATACAAAAGTAGACAAATACTGATAACAGTTATATGATGAATTTCAGGGGTGTTTCTCAGGACATTATATCACACATTCTACTCCCTCAAAGCCTCCTCCTGCTGAAGCAAATTACCAACATTAACATCATGTCTTAAAAAACTTATAAAAGGTCTCCAGATGTCATCAAAAACATGATGTTTCTGTTTAATAATGTACGTTATCTTTTCCAATGCCATGTTTGATGCCATCTCTTTAACCCATCTTCCAATTCTGGGTGCATCAACATTTTTCCAATTAAGGGAAATTATACGTTTAGCTTGTAATATACACATATCTACTAATCTAGATTCTTTACTTTGTAAGTATGGGATAGTTGGATATATGCCCAGAAGGAAAAGTTTAGGATCCAGTGGTAACTTCTTAGTTAATATTTTATCAATCATGTTAATAATATCTTGCCAGAAGGATTTCACTTTCACACATTCCCATATACAGTGGTACATCGTTCCTCTTGCTTCATTACACTTAACACATGTATCAGGGATGTTATTATTAAACATGTGTAATTTGACTGGTGTTATGTATGTACGCATCAGCCATTTATATTGAATAAGTTTCAGATTACTATTAATCGTTTGTTTCTGAGCTTTCCTGCATGCCTCTTTCCAGTCGTGTAGTGATATTTCATCACCTATGTCATCCATCCACAATCTCAATTTATGTTTTGAAGATTCATCAGACCCGGATATGAATAAATCGTACAGGGATGAAATTAAACCTTTATCATAGCAATGTCCTATAATTGCTTTCTCTAAAGAAGAAGTAATAGGTATGTCCAATGAATGATTTTGAGAGGACGATATGAAATTCCTAATTTGAAGGTATTTAAAGAAATGTGTTTTGGGGATGTTAAATTTGGTTGATATTTCTGAAAAGGACATAAATATATCACCTTTTCTGTACATATCTTGTATTTTACTTAATCCCTTTTCAGCCCATATTCGAAATCCTGGGTCGTTGCTCCCTGGTTTGAAATTGCCATTACCCCAAATAGGACTAAAACGTGACCAAGACGGATTAATGTTCAAATATTTACAAGTATCAAACCAAATATCAATCATATTCAATACAATAGGGTTGTCTGTATTTTTCCTCAGACTTTTCCGATCCGCTGAATACAAAAATAAATTCAGTGGTAAGCTAGGTCTTACCGAACAGGATTCCAAGTCTATCCAAGCAGGGGTATTTTCAGAAGAGAAGTAAAACATAATGGAACGTAGTTGAGTTGCCCAGTAGTACCACTGGAGGTTTGGACACTTAAGGCCTCCTCGATCATATGGTAGATATATTAAAGATAAACGTAATCTTGGACGTTTATTTTGCCAAATGAAGTTGGTAAACAGTTTTCTAATTCTAGTAAACAAGGAAGAGGGAGGGGGCAGAGGAATATTTTGAAATAAATACAGGAATTTAGGCAGAATGTTCATTTTTAGGATATTTATCCTGCCAATCATTGAAATTGGTAATGATGTCCAGCGCTCTAGAGACGAAGTTGTAATTTCCTGCAGTGATTCATAGTTCATTTGAGAAATTTTGTTTACCTCAGGAAGGATTTTTATACCCAAATAAGTGAAATTATCTGTGGAGTTAAAAGGAGAGACATGAACATTATCATTTTCCTTATCTGATTCATTAAGTAACTTTATAGAAGATTTTGAGTAGTTTATTTTGTATCCAGATATTTTCCCAAAGTTATCAATAAGACCTACAAGCGCTGGAATGGAACTATTCAAATTTTTAAGGAACAAAATAACGTCGTCGGCAAAAAGTGCTATCTTATGTTCCACCTGACCCTCCAAAATTCCATAAATATCTATTTGCGTCCTAATTGCTATGGCAAGCGGTTCTATTGCGAGAATAAACAGCAATGGGGATAGAGGGCTTCCCTGTGGGCAGCTTCTAGAAATATTCAAGGGTTTAGAGACCACATTATTGGTTAAGACTTCTGCAGTGAGTTCTGTACAAAGCAGTCTGACCCATTTGCAAAATCTATCTCCAAATCCAAAGCGAGTAAGCACTTCGAACAGATAGGGCCATTCGACCCGGTCGAAGGCCTTCTCCGCGTCAAGTGAAAGCAAGGCTGTGTTCTTCGCCGCTCTTTGGCTATGTAGAATATTCAGTACCCGCCTGACATTGTGAAACCCTTGTCTACCTTGGATAAATCCATTTTGATCTCCTCCCACCAGCCGCGGAAGCTGGCCTTCTAATCTCTTTGCAAGAATTTTGCATAGTATTTTTGTATCTGAATTTAGGAGGCTAATTGGCCGCATATTTTCACACTTTGTATTTGGTTTTCCGGGTTTTGGGAGCAATGTAATTAGGGCAACCCTCATGGATGTGGGGAGGAGACCATTCCTGAAGGATTCCTGAAACATCTCCAATAAGGGTGTCAGTAATTTGGACTGAAATGTTTTGTATAGATCTATGGGAATACCGTCGAGGCCTGCTGCTTTTCCAGCCTGCATAGAGCCTATTGCATCTGCTATCTCCTGTTTTGTTATTACTTCATCTAATGTTTTACTCTCTTCAGAAAGTTTGGGGATATTGAGGTCATTCAAAAATGTTGTCTGCTCATCCAAGTCGGAAGAGCATTCACAGCTATACAGTCTCTCATAGAAGACCCTGAAAGTCTAACTAATTTCTTCAGGATTCACAATATTTTTTCCATTTGGAGCTTCTATATAATTAATTGACCTTTCTGTTTGTTGTTGTTTGATGCGCCATGCTAATATCTTCCCAGATTTTTCCCCTTGTTCATAATACGATTGTTTGAGTTTCAATAAGTTGGCAGCTACTTTGTTAGCTGATAGTTCATTATACTGAGATCTGAGAGCAAGAAGTTCTGTATGCTTTTCTGGTGAGCTAGATTTATTTTGATAGAGATCAATTTCAAGTTTTTTAATTTTGTCGTCTAGCGTCCTTATTTCAAGTTGTGCTCTCTTTTTTTTTGAACTGATGAAACAGATAATCTGACCCCTAATGAAGGCTTTGAATGCCTCCCACCTAGTACTAGCCGAAGTTTCAGAAGTGTTACATTCAAAATACAGGTCAATTTGTTTAGCTATGAAATCTACAAATGCTGGGTCCATAAGCCACTCTGGTTGGAAGCGCCATTTAGGGGGGTCTCTTACAAGCTTGACATCTTCATATATCAAGGATACTGCTGCATGATCAGATAGAACTATGCTGCTATATTGGCATTCTTTAATTTTGGAAACAAGTAGTGCTGAGACTAGGAAAAAATCTATTCGTGAATGAGTTTTATGGGTGCTCGAATAGCAGGAGTACTCCAATGCATCTGGTTTTCCATGTCTCCATATATCCAATAAATTTAACTCTTTCATAAAATGATGTATTATCTTCCTTGACCTGGTATGAGTGTTATCAAAGCCCGAAGATCTATCCATTGACGGCTCTAGTGTGCAGTTGAAGTCACCAGCAACTATATAGTGTCCAGAGAGATTTGAAATAGTCAGAAATAAATTATTATAGAATTTGGGGTCATCTTCGTTTGGTCCATAAACATTTATCAGATTTATAGTTTCATATAACAAAGTACCTTGGACCATAATGTATCTGCCAGCTGGGTCTGCTATGGCATTATGAATTTGAAAGGGGACTGACTTATGGATTAATGTCATGACTCCTCTAGCATGAGTAGTATAAGGAGCAGAGAACACTTGACCCTGCCACCTTCTTTTTATCTTAGAGATATCCCCACTTAACAGATGAGTTTCTTGCAAAAAGATTATTTTTGATTGTAAAAATTTTATCCTGCTCATTACTTGCTTTATCTTTGCAATTTTATTCAAACCTCTACAGTTCCATGAGGTGATTTTTAGTTTAAAACTATTCACCATGAGTTACTAGGTTTGTATTGATAATACATTTGAGAAAACACCATCAAAGGAAACATACTGAAACAGAAGACAAAAAAGAAGAAGAAAAAAAAAAGAGAAGAACCCCCCTCCCACCCCACCCCACCACGGCACTGTATTGCCATGGAAATTTCTCCTCTCCTCTCATTCTTCTTAAACAACCGCTTATGAAAAGTGGGCCCGAGCTTGAGACCACTTATATCTCTCTAACTTTTTCTTAAACTCTAACTGCTTTTAGCTATAATACTACACTAACCACTTGAACTCTAGTTCTTAGTTTTGAACAATGCAACTTTAAACTAACTGACAACGGGTGAACAGCAATGTGAGCTGTCACATACCTGTTATTCATGAGTGAGGATGGATACATTTCTCAAGTAACTAAATATTTAGCTGTTGTTGGTCTTTTCTTTTCTTCCCCCCACCCCCCTTAGTCTTTTCATACAGTCCGTTTTAAGTCCAGTCTTTCACGGTGGGGATAAACAAATAAATCAGCCATAAAAAATAAATAAATAAACAAAATGTCCCATCCTCTGGTCCATTCTAATTCTTCAGAGACTGGAGAAAGTTGTCCGCTTCAGCCGGAGTTTGGAAAAGGTGAGATCTGTCATCATGCGTCACCAGGAGTCGTGCTGGGAAGATGATTCTGTGTTTGTTGATCCCCTTGTCGCGCAGCTTCTTCCGCACCTCATCATAGCTGCGCTGCATTTTGTGCACTCCAGCAGAAAGATCGGGGTGAAAGCGAACTTGCTCGTTGTCATAAAGGATTTTCCCTTTAATTTGTGCTGCCTTCAGCACTCGCTCCTTGTCTCGGAAATTCAAGAATTTCATTATGAGAGTCCTTGGACGTCCCATGCTTGAGTTGAAGGAGATGGTGCCAATCCTGTGCGCCCTTTCGATTACCGGAGCCCCCCGCGGTTCCAGCCCCAGGGCTCCCGGCAACCACCTCTCCAGGAATCCTGCAGCATCTTGGCCCTCTGCTTTCTCCGGTAAACCCACCAGTCTCACATTGTTGCGTCTGCTTCTACATTCCAGGTCGTCAACTTTATCGGTGAGAGTTTTCACAGTATTCTCCAATGTGCTGACTTTGATTAATAGCTCATTGACGTTATCTTCTGCATCTGAAATACGCTGCTCAGCATGTGCAATGCGGCCCGTGCATTCCTGCACCTGCTTTTTCACATCAGTAATTGCTAGTTGCACAACGCTGATTTTCTTGTAAAGACCATTTTTCAATGAAACTATGGCTTTCATGATATCTTCGTTGGTTTTCTCGATTGATTTGGATGTTTCGTCGGCAGCTTCTTCCTCAGCGTCACCCTCCATGAGTGGCATGGCGTCTCTCATTTCTTCTCCCTCGGAGTTTTCGTCTCCTTGTTGAGGCTTTAGTTTGTATTTTTTCTTGTCCTTTCGTTGCATTTTTGCGTCCAAATGCTCTGATATTCGCGTTGCTGAAGTTAAAGTCAGGTTCTGGTTAGTTTTGCAGGGTTTTACTACAAGCTAGCAGCAGAGCTCAAAAAATCGTGACTACCTAGCACCTCACCATAACCGGAAGTCCCATAATTTCATTCTTACATGTGTGGTTACATTTTATTCCAAGTTAACACAATACAGTAGTTTAATCATCAATTCAATCAATAGGTGCATGTTTAATTAACTAGTGCTGAGTAGTATATGTCTTAACCATTCATTTACGATTCCTTCCCATTTTGATTAGTTTCTTTAACATCTCAGTTTTATATTACCAGTTGTCACTAACCACTAACTACTTATACATGGTTATATGTTTATATTACACTACAAAACCAAGGTCCACCAAATGGAAGTAAATGTGCAAGTGAACGGACTATATGGGAACGAAACTACTCTTCCATGGAATCAGAACAGCAGACAAGAGCCTGCTAACACATGGCTTATTAGCCCCAACAATGCTACAACGGAAGAGGAGTACTGTGGACTGGATAATAAACCCAGGAATATTCCTCCTTGCTGGAACACTCTTGGCGCAAAGCCTAAAGATAAATCCTTCACCTCGGATATGGGAAAACGAGTAACAGGCAGAGCCCAGCGCCCTGAGATTTGTGATGTGACTGGTTGGCCTGCACTATCATCTGAAAGGAGTGCATCCTCAACCCCCGTACCAAGGAGGAAACAGCCGTGGACAGCAGCGAAAACAAAAAGTAAGAGCAAGCCTACCCAAATAACAAAAATACATCTGAAGAACAGATGTGCTCCACTGTCACAAGAACTCTCACAAGACCTTGCAAGCTCTCCGTCGCATGACCTGAAAAACACCAGGAAAAAACACAAAAAATATGAGACCAAATTCAGAAGTGAAGGGCAACAGAGAGAGCTAATGACTGGGCTTCAAACACTGATCGTGGGTGATGCTGCTGTGAAGGAGGTAAACAGCTTTTGCAGCAAGAAGAACACCAAAGTAATCTGTTTTACCAATGATATGGTCTCTGACATCTCAGGAAAAATTCTGGACATCGTTGCTGAACATCCGACAGCGAAATCTCTCATCTTACACACAGGGGCCTGTGATGTTGTGAAGCAACAATCTGAGGTATTGAAACAAGACTTTATTGATCTGTTGAGCAAAGTCAGATCTCTCGATACTGTGGTGTTTGTCAGCAGTCCTGTACCACCTGTCCGAAGAGGTGATGAGAAATTCAGCAGGTTGTTGATGTTGAACAGATGGCTCACATAACATTTTCTGGGAACGCAGACACCTCTTTAAGGCCGATGGATTTTGCCTCAACAAGTCAGGAGTAAGGCTGTTAACCTCCAACATATTTTACTCTGTGCACCACACATCAGTTCCTCCTGCCAAGGACAACAAGCAAGACAAACCAAAACAACTGATAAGTCAGCACTCGGGAGGAGAACTACTACTGCCTGAGATAAGCTTCAAACAGAGAAGACAGCTATGCCAGGAGGAGGAGTCTTCACCGCCGCCATCTTTGCCCCCCAAAGAGGAGTGCCCTCTGGTCTCAACAAGAGGGAACTTCCACTCTCCACCACCCCGAACCCCACCCAACTCTCCGCCCTCTCCAGTAACCCTCTCCCCCTCCTCTCCCCTCCTGGATTTCACGGACGAGATGAAAAAGCTTGTCAGTGCTGGAATCAAACTCACACCATGTCCAAATCCCATTTTCTCTCCCCTGAATCTCTCTCACCACCCAGCCCCCTTCCCACCGCCACGCTTGAAACAACCATCACCGAAATGTCATTGCGCCCCTCCACCTCTCATCCTCTGTCTCCACAGTCTGATAGCAGCAAAGCACATCGTAACTCTAACTGATATGTGCCGGGTCCAGGCTACGAAGTTGATATCGTTAATGTCTTCCCCCCAGAAAAGCCGGGGCCCCTTCGAGTTCAGGAAGCTTCCTCAATTCCTGTGTTTACAGGTAATAGAAAAATGGTGAATTTTCTGAGAAACAGGAAGTGCCTTAATAAATCTGCCAATCTATTAAATTTAGCTTCCATTCCTCATCAGCCACAAGCTGTAACAAAAGATTGCACAGCTGGTTTTGACTCTTTAAATTTAGCTTTATTAAACATCAGGTCTCTGGCAGGAAAACATGATTTTATCATCAAACACAATCTTAATTTTATGTTTTTAACTGAAACCTGGTTAGACCAAGATAACAGTGCAGCTGTTCACATTGAGTCAAGCCCTCCAAACTTCTCTTTCATAAGTGAGACTAGAAAGCATAAAAAGGAGGAGGTGTTAGTATTCTGTTTAATGAGTTGCTCAAATGCAAGCAAATGTTTTACTTCTTTTGAATATGTGGCTCTTCAGTTAAACTCATCTTCTCGGGCTATATTTCTAAACATCTACAGGCCACCTAAATACTGTACGGATTTTTTTGATGACCTTGTTGAGTTACTGTCTCTTATCTGCACTGACTTTGATTGTGTGTTAATTGTTGGTGACTTTAACATCCATGTCGACAAACCTGAGGACAGATGGACTACAGAACTGTGTTGTGTCCTTGATAACTTTGGACTCACTCAGCATGTGATGCAGCCCACACACAACAGGGGCCACATCCTAGACTTGGTTATCTCCAAGGGTCTGAACATTTCTAAGGTTCTGGTATCTGATGTTAAAAAGTCAAGGCAGTCCTTTTCAGACATTATCACCAAAAATAATAATGCACATGACCTGTTTGCAAGGACGAAATTTTGATTTCAGAGGTGGGGGGACACAAGTATTTTTAATAAAACTCTAACTCTTTCAGTTCACTGTGTTTTCTAGTAGTTCTTCTAGTTTTTTTCTATTGTTACTTTTAAGTTTACTGTTCCCTTTTTTGGTTTGACTGGTTGTGAACTTTTAAAGCTCTGATACAGATTATCATCACCCTAACACTTGTCACAATGCTTAATCTCATGACTAACATATGTTTATTCTTTCAACCTCACCTGTGATCCTCCAGCCTCTCCTCCTCCATCTCCTCCAGCCTCTCCTCCTCCATCTCCTCCAGCTTCTCCTCCTCTACCTCCTCCAGCCTCTCCTCCTCCATCTCCTCCAGCCTCTCCTCCTCCATCTCCTCCAGCTTCTCCTTCTCTACCTCCTCCAGCCTCTTCTCCTCCATCTCCTCCAGCTTCTCCTTCTCTACCTCCTCCAGCCTCTCCTCCTCCATCTCCTCCAGCTTCTCCTCCTCTACCTCCTCCAGCCTCTCCTCCTCCATCTCCTCCAGCCTCTTCTCCTCCATCTCCTCCAGCTTCTCCTTCTCTACCTCCTCCAGCCTCTTCTCCTCCATCTCCTCCAGCTTCTCCTTCTCTACCTCCTCCAGCCTCTTCTCCTCCATCTCCTCCAGCTTCTCCTCCTCTACCTCCTCCAGCCTCTCCTCCTCCTCCTGGCTGCGCCTAATTACCAAACACACATACACACACACGCACGCACGCACGCACGCACATGGACACCGACTCAAACGTTAATGTAAATGAAACCTCTGATGTAACAATCCTTCTAGCTGACGTGACCCAGCAGAACAAACGCCCAACTTACCGTGGCAGATTAATAAGGACTCCTGGGCAACTCGCAGACCGGTGTGCCAGCAAGATGGAGTGACAGCGGGGACGGCCAATCACACAAGAAACGGCAGAGCCAATCGAGGAGCTTGTGGGCGGTCTAAACTAAGGAAACAGGCTTCAGCTTGAGCGGCCGTTTTCCGCTTGGTCCTAGTGCTTGTCGAGTCTCTGTTTACTATAGCGTAACATTGTTTTTGGACAGTAAAAGCTGCAGGGAACCAAAACGGCCTTTTGAAAAAGTGCAGGGGACATGTCCCCTGTGTCCCCCCCCAAATTACGTCCGTGCTCCTTCCACACCAAGCACTCGTCTGACATGATCATGCCTAGGGATGTACCTACATGCCTACAGGTATTTGTTGTCCACTGTGTGAACACTTCATGACAAACTAGCTGGTTTCTCTGTATTATGAATGTGGTGTGTAGACAAACAGTGCAGTGCACTAATACACAGCAGACATGAAGCAGCCGAGTTTTACCAAATGAGTTCAGCCTTTTAAATATCATTCTTAACCAGGCAGCTGGAAATGACATGAGTCTTTCATTAATGAGTGTAAAAATACAAAAACAACAGAAAATAAGATAATTATATATAAATTAACTGATAAAACTTAAATTACATCAGTTTGATTTGGGTTCACAAATTGAACAAGTGCAGATGTTATTTTTCACCTGCCATCTTCACTTGGATTACAAAAAAAGTTGCTTTTTTTTTTTTAAATGGAACTTTGCCAATTTTCAACAGCTTTGTTTCACTACAGTGTTGGTAGTAAATGAAGAATGGTAAACTTCTCTCCATTTTGTCTGCACCCGGAGCCCGCCACTCTTTGACTGGCAAATGACCAAAACACATCATCTGGCAGATTCTAGGATTGTTGTGTAACCAATAATAACAATAAGAATGGATTTACCAGAGTTATGGTAGAAGTTTACTACCTGTTCAGTTTATTTACAACCATTAATTTCTGAACTGAAATGCGTCATTCCACCTTTACACTGAATGCAAATGCTGAAAGTGCAAATCATACAACCACCACTGTAACCTTAACTCTTTATCAATGTGTTGAACAAAGAAAATAAGAAAAACACAACATGCATGAACCTCTGAGCCCGCGATCCCTCAGTAACAAGCAATGATATTGGCTATCGTCACGCTGCTGTAATATGACCCTGTCTTAACTTGTCTTAAAGGGGCACTACACAAAACAATGCTAACAAAAACTCAGTTGGCTGACACTACAGCTGGGTTACATCCTCCCCCACTTAGAAGGTGACGCAAGGACCCTGTCCCCCACTTCCAAAGGCAGAGCGGTCACTTTAGCATCCCAGCGCCGTTTGTTCAACAGCTGTCTTTTCTCAGCATTTCTTGAAGCTAGCTCGTATGCATGTCTCAGTCTTTTCTTCAGGTCACGCACATATTGTGAGTGCGTTTTGGGGTTGTGGCCTTGAGGGCTGATGCCAAAACAGAGGTCAATGGGAAGACGTGGCTCTCTGCCGAACATGAGAAGAAAAGGAGCTTCCCCAGTCGCATCATTTCTTGTACAATTATATGCGTGTACTAGGGGCCTAACATATTTCCTCCATTCCTCCTTCTTCTTCTCCTCCAGAGTTCCCAAGAGATCGAGAAGCATTCTGTTGAATCGTTCTACCGGATTCCCTCTCGGGTGGAAGGGTGTTGTGCGAGACTTGGAGATTCCAGCATGCCTACAAAGCTCTGCTACAACTTCTGGCTCAAAACAGGCTCCTTGATCACTATGTAGTCGGCGGGGAAAACCATAGTGACTGATGAAATTCTCCCATAACACTGTGGTGGCAACAGTTTTGGCCGTCTGGTCTCTTGTTGGATATGCCTGTGCATATTTTGTATAGTGATCAGTTATGACCAGTACATTTCTAGTGTCTCTTGAGTCAGGTTCTATTGACAGAAAATCTATACAAACCAACTCGAGGGGACCACTGACTTTGATATTAACCAGTTTTGAGGCCTTTTGCACTCTAGCTTTCCGTCTAACACATCTTTCACAGCTTTTACATTTTGTCTCAATGTACCTAGCCATTTTCGGCCAATAGAATCTAGCTCTGGCTAGTTCCAAAGTTCTTTCAATGCCCATATGCCCCACTTCATCATGAACACCTTGGAAAGCTCTTTCTCTATGACTCCTAGGTATGACAAGTTGATGAAGAGCTTCACCTCTTTGGTTGAGAACCCTGCGGCACAGCACGCCATCTATCAAGAGTAGTTTTGATTGCTCTCGTAAGAGTAGGGCTACTTCCGGCTCCTCAGTCCTCATAGCCAATGTCTCTGTGTCGATCCCACTTTCAAACATATGAATAATTTGTGCTAGGGCAGCATCCCCTCTCTGCAAACAATGCCAATCCTCCATGGACATTTCAGGCAGAGCAGACTGACCTGGCCCTGGGACTGGATCTTCCAATTCATCAGGAACAGCACTTTCATCACACAATAGTGTTTCGATTGCAGGTACCCTACTATCACCATCCTGTTCATCTTGTGAAACTGCATGAATATTGACACCATGGCGCATGCAAAGAGTGCTCACTATCTGCCCATCCAAGATCCTGAACTCATCAGGTGACATACTGGCGCGATCTAACATGCTGGAGATTCTCCGGTCCATCTCTAGAGATTCCTCATCCTCTTGGGATGGTTCATGAGGTCTCCTTGAGAGTCCATCAGCATCGATATTCTGCTGACCAGATTTGTAATGAATGTCGAAGTTGTACAGTGACAGGGCAGCAAGCCACCTGTGGCTTGTGGCATCCAACTTTGCACTGGTCAACACATATGTTAGAGGATTATTATCAGTCAGCACCTTAAAGCTAGCCCCGTACAAATAGTCGTGAAACTTCTCACTCACCGCCCATTTAAGGGCAAGAAATTCTAACTTATGCACCGGGTAATTTTTCTCACTTTTTGAGAGACCACGACTGGCATAAGCCACCACTCGAGTTTGACCATCCTGGACCTGATATAGCGCTGCACCTATACCCGTCATACTGGCATCAGTGTGGAGCAAATATGGAAGCTGCCAGTTGGAAAAAGCTAGCACCGGTGCCGATGTTAATTTTTCAATGATGAGGTCAAATGCAGCTTGGCAGGCAGCGGTCCATAGTGCCCCAAGTGGATGTGACTGTTTTCTTGGCCAGTGGTTAGAGCCTTTGTGCCTTGTCATGACCGGCTCAAAAAGCCATGACAAAAGATGGAGAGACGTGGATAAGCATACAATTAACCATATTTATTTAAATAAAGGGCACAAATCATATTAAATGCCATGGAGTGTGAACGTATGGTTATCAGTGTGTCTGCCGATGGGTGCATGTGAGTGATGGGTGCGAAGTGTTGTAAAATGCAGTAACCAGGCCGTAGCCAACAAAACCATACAATAATGCCGGAAGAAACCCAGGTCCTTCTGGAGAGAGAGAGAGAGACAGAGCGACTGAGACAGCCTGCTCTTAACACTTCCAGGAGACTGGCCAGGTGCTCCTGATTTCAAACCCCGCCCACTGAGATACCTGCAGGAAGGAAGAGACAAACAACGCAGGCCACACAACAGCAGGGGCCCGTCACAGCCTGGGTGCTAGATCTCCTTTCAACAAATCATTAAGAGGCCTGACAATCCTTGCATACTCTCTCACAAATCGTCGGTAATATCCAGTGAAACCAAGAAATGACCGGAGCTCCTTGGCTGTTTGAGGTCGGGGCCATTCTTTTACAGCAGCAACTTTATCGGGATCAGGTTGGATTCCCTGAGCAGATATCACATGCCCTAGATATTTCACTGAGGTCTGGAAAAATTTGCATTTGGAAGGGGACAATTTGAGGCCGAAATCAGAGATGCGTTTGAGGACTTTCATCACTCTTTCCTCATGTTCCTCCAATGAACTGGAGAATATTATAAGATTGTCAAGGAAAGCAACAACCTCTTGGAGGTTAATACCTTCCATCACTTTCTCCATGGTTCGCTGGAAGGTCGCTGGAGCGTTGGTCAGGCCTTGAGGCATTCTCCGAAATTGCCATATCCCAAAGGGTGTCGTGAATGCCGTCTTTGGACGATCAGCAGGTTCAAGCTCCAGCTGATAGTATCCACTTTTAAGATCCAGAACAGTGAACCATTTTGAGCCTGACAGCAGGGTGAATGTTTCCTCTATACGAGGTAATGGGTAGGCATCTTTTTTGGTTAAATTGTTCAATCTGCGGTAATCCACCACCATTCGCAGCTCTCCATTCTTTTTGCGAACAAGGACAATTGGGGAGGCGTAAGGGCTATGTGATTCCTCTATGATGCCTATAGCCAAGAGATCTTGGAGATGTCTTTTCAAGTCATTGAAATCTGCAGGTGAGACACGCCTTGTTCTCTCTTTGAATGAAACATGAGGTTCTAGCTCTATACGATGAGTGACCCCTGCAACACTGCCAACGTCTAGATCGTGTCTAGAAATAGCACCCGGCACTTCTCTATTGATTCGGGCCTGTATGTGCTCCTTTAATTGTGGTGCTATGGGGCTGTCCCCGAAGTCTAGATCAAGGGTTTCAGAGAGTGGATTAGTCTTTGCGTTATGGGACACCAACAAGGAATGTTTCTGCAGTGGAGCTGCCTCTAACTGCATGTTCTGCTCAGAGGACGAAACAGGCACCGCCCAGTCAATGGGGGAACATTCAGCAATGACAGTTTTTCGATACAAAGTGATGTCGTGTTGTGACATATTTTTGACAACCAGTTTAAACTTGTTGTGAGATTTAGGACTTACATCTGCTATCTGGTCATAGACGATCAGACCACCTGGCATAGGTATCTCCTCCGAGCTACCTACAAGAGCTTGAAACTCATTATCACCTGATCTTGTGTGACAGATGCCCTTCAAAGTACAAAGCTTACCATATTTTAAGCGTACAGGTACTTTACTGCTAAGCTTCACACGCAGAACTTTGGCAACTTTTGTTTGGGAATCAGGCAGTTTGCCACACTCTGTATAAGCCATCAACCAGCTGGCTTGGATTGACAGGATTTCCAGAAATTTTGTTCCACCTTGCTTTATGCAATCTTGAATCATTGGACGTAGGACATTTGTACCAGCGAAAAGAGAATACTTGTCGTTGTATGACTGGTCTGGGCTCACTAAAGCTAAGATGGGAAAACATTGGTCTGTGCCACATTTATCTTTAGGGAATTTAACATTCACTTCAATATATCCCACATATGGCACCTTTTGTCCAGCTGCACCTTCAATGTTAAGTGCATGTTTAATAGAAAATAACTGTCTGTGAGAAAGGTAACAAGAATAAAATGACTGTGATATGATTGATACTTGTGACCCTGTGTCGATTATGCAATCGCATTGGACTCCATCTAACCATGCTTCACTATCACAGGGCTCTCCAACAAGTCCATCTGGAATTTGCAAAGTCTCTGTTTCATTTGGGGGTTCATGCATGCACTGGCTCAAAACAGGGGGACTAATTTGACAATGAGCTCCTGCTTTTCCCACAGCAGGAGCCCCTATCTGTTTAAAGACAGATTTGGCTTGGGGTCTGTCTGTTGTTGGCTTTGTGGACGTTGGTTTTGTCTAGTTTGATGTCTCTCACAAAGTTTCTTTTGCACTAGCACAGCATTAGTCTGGTTTGTGCATAGTGGGAGCATATGCGAATCATCTCCACCGTTATAGCAAAACTTGCCACATTTTATGAAATTTCCTGGGGGCACGGCTTGAACTGATGAAGCTGTGAAGCTGCCTTTAGTCTTCTGTGAGAGCTTTCGTCCGGCTCTGTCCATCTTGGGGAAGTTGGCATTTTGAGCAGAAGCATTTTTTCTGAGCTCAGCCTCCAGCTGCCTGATCCTCTCCTCGTGTTGCTCCTTAGTGTGGGCATCAACCACTGTGGGGACACGGTTACTAAGGGGTTCGGACTCATCATTAGTTAAGTGTGTCTTAGTATAAACTTTGGTTGAGCTTGCCCCCATGTGACGCTTTCTCCTCATTTCCTTTAGTTGACTTTCTTTCTCATAATTTCTAATTTTGAACAGCGACTCTGAGAAGGTGGGAGTGCTCTTTGAGGGATCATTTAGTGGTTCTTTTAGGTGCAGTGTAGTTATTAGATTGTCTTCCCAGCAGCCTCTTAGAAACTGTTTTAATAGTTGAGAGTCAGCATCCTGTTTATCCACACCATTACTTTCAACAACTTCCTGTAGCAGAGTTTGGAGTCGCCGCAGGTAATCAGATGCCCTCTCCCCACTGTTCTGATGTGTCTCTAAAAACTGAATATACAGCTCCTCACCCCCTGTGACATTACCATACGCCTTGTCTAGTTCATGAAGATAGGTACTTGGAGAGGCTTGGGGGCCAATGGAGAGAGCCACATTTAGAGCAGGGGTAGTTAAGCTATCAAGCAGCATGCGGCATTGCTGTACCTCCGAGAGGCTAGAGTCATTTAGCAGTTGTTTTGCTCTAAGCCGCCATATGCTATAGTCCACCTCCGTAGAAGGTTTGGGAGAGTTTCCAGAGAATGGACGACAGCTCCCTTGCAGGGGGAACGTGCACTGGAGAGTCATGTTTTACAATATGTTCCACGATGACCTTCTGAACATCTGCAGGCAGGGGGTTGACAAGCAGGGTGTCATTAGGGGCTTGTTTTGAACTGGATGAAAAACCAGCATTACTGTAGACAACTGGCCTTGGATTAAGGAAAGGCTGTGTTTTAGGTACAGCTGCTGTTTCTGGTCTCTTGTCACCATCACTTGTTCCAGAGATATGATTCACTGCTACCTGATTCAAAGTAGCGGGACTGATGTTGTATGCTAGAGCTAACTCATTTACTTGCTCTCTGAAATTCACAGTGATGTCACCAATAGCACGAGCAAGAGGCACTACATCCTCTCGGGCTGGCTCACTGACTGATTTGGGTGGACAGTACTCATCTATCTGAATGACCTCCCAATATGTATCATCAACTGGATGCTCACATTCTAAGAACATTGGAGTTATTGACTCGCTAAATTGACACAAGATGGTATTGGGAAGGCTGTCAATATGATGTACTCTGACGACGTCATCTAGTAATGCAAAAACGTGTTTTACATCCTCCAGTTTAACTGTAGCTGGAACGCCCTTAAGCATAACAGTGCTCTCTGGGTCAAAACCATACATTTCACAAAACTCCATTTTGATTGCAATGGTTAAACTTCCAAAACAGTTGTACTTGAACGGGCTGTATATTTTAGATGAAATAGACACACTTCAAGTCCCTGTTCGGGCGCCAATTTTTTTCCTACTATTGTTGTAACCAATAATAACAATAAGAATGGATTTACCAGAGTTATGGTAGAAGTTTACTACCTGTTCAGTTTATTTACAACCATTAATTTCTGAACTGAAATGCGTCATTCCACCTTTACACTGAATGCAAATGCTGGAAGTGCAAATCATACAACCACCACTGTAACCTTAACTCTTTATCAATGTGTTGAACAAAGAAAATAAGAAAAACACAACATGCATTTCCCTCTTTCTGAGGAAACTCTGATTGAATTGAAAGTCTCTTTCTCAGCTTTTGAGAACAGTTCAATAGTCTACTGGACGGTCTTCAACTCAAAAATGAGAAAGTTCTCCATCTGTCCTTTAATCGTCTCTTATCAAAAAAATGTTTTGCTGGCCAGCGAAAAAAAAAAGAAAAGAAGAAAGTCATATAGAGCTCTATATGTGAGTGTGAGGTGAATGCTTTGCCTGAAAATTATCAGACGAGATCCCATAGATGGCAGGCGGCAGCTGTCCTCCAGGTAGCCACAGGAAAGGCACCGTCACCGATCCACTGACCACTCACTAGCATGGAAGCATCATATATATATGAGAAGAAAGCAGGCTAACACATAGCACCGTCGAGCAGACACATATGTGACGCAGTACTGCACAGCAGTAATGAACCTCTGAGCCCGCGATCCCTCAGTAACAAGCAATGATATTGGCTATCGTCACGCTGTTGTAATATGACCCTGTCTTAACTTGTCTTAAAGGGGCACTACACAAAACAATGCTAACAAAAACTCAGTTGGCTGACACTACAGCTGGGTTACAGTTGCATCAACTACAGATTGTTGTTGTGCATTTTTGTATGCCTGCGTCCACAGAGACAAAGAGTTTAGATGGGTCGAGCGAGAGCGGCGCCTTCTCTCCTTCTCTCTCTTGGATCGGGTGAGGGGCGTATCTCCAAACTCTGATCAAACTGAAAAACAAGGCAGTGCTGATCCAATATCAACCACCTTCACTGTCTATTCCTCCAGATTTATACAAACATATTAATATTAAACATATTTGAGTGAACTGTTTAGCTCTAACACCATATTGTTTGCTACTGGCTGGGTGCCTTACTGTTTCCTGTTTGAAAACAGACTCCAAGCCAAAACCAAGTGCTGCCCAACTTGCAGTACAGAACCCATCAGCGGGAGTTGGGGATGCACAACATGTCCATCATGCAGAATGAGGCTGCAGTCTTCTCTGCGTCTGCGCTGTTAAACCAGGAATGAACACGTGTAGTCTGATCTTGCTGTTGCTCCATAACACACAACAGTTTAAACAACAGTCACTAGCTAATTGTGCACACACAACCAGTGATCCATTCATGATCACAACTGTTAAAGACATAACCACTGTCCCTGCGCCAGTACTTTCCCTAGGTCAGACTTTGAATGCTGGGGGGAGGAGTGAGAGGAGAGGAGGAGAGGAGAGGAGGAGAGGAGAGGAGAGGAGAGGAGAGGAGAGGAGAGGAGAGGAGGGGAGGAGAGGAGGAGAGGAGGAAGGCCGGGCTGCTGGAGGGCGACACAGCATCACCACTGACCCGGGCTGCAGCACGGCCTTCATCTGCCACTTACATCACAAAGGTATCCTTGATAATTAGCAGCTACTTTAAAGGGGCTTGAATTTTGCTTCTATCTGTTCTACTTTATCAACAGTGATATGTTGTGGTTTCTTTCTTGTGACAAATGTACTTATTGTAAGTCGCTTTGGACAAAAGCGTCTGCTAAATGCCCTAAATGTAAATGTAAATGTAATACAATATTTGGTTCAATCAATAACATCATAATCACTACATTAGAGAGGCAGAGTCAATAAAAAGATCTCGTTTAAAACGTCCCAAAAAATGTCCTAAAAAGTGTTCATAAAGCAGTGTGTGCACATTAGGGGTGTGAATCTTTGGGTGTCTTACGATTCGATTCAGAATCGATTCTCGATTCAAGCGATTCTCGATTCAAAAATTGATACAGTGCATAGTGTGTTAAGGCAAATTATGGCATCAAAACAATACAGTTTGTATAAGATAATGTGATTTTTAAACAAACTGATTCCAATGATGTAATCACACAAAGGCAAACATTAAAAAAAGGTAACATTTATTCATGCTAAACAAATAAAAACTTACTTACTGTACAAGAAATAACTTGCATAAATACAATTGCCTAAATAAAAGCTTAGGCCAGCTGCCTTTTTCTTCCAGAAGTTACAAAAATAAACTGTACACAAATAACACAAATTGGTGTTTTGTGTGATTTTTCAAAATGGAAAAAAAACAAAAAAAACAACGATTTTTTAAGGTTATGAATCGATTCAGAATCATGGATGATTAGAATCGCGATTCTTATGTGAATCGATTTTTTCCCCCACCCCTAGTGCACATGTACACAATGTCGGCTGTGATCAAGTGTACACCTTTTGGGTTCAGTTAGCCTCCATCCTCTCTCTACAGCATCAGTGGATACCTAATCCAATGGACAATTAACTAATATAATTGGCACAGATAGTTGCAAAGGCTAATATCAATGCAACCAGCTACTTCCTGTCATATTTGTACTAAAAGAGTTTTGAAAGAAGAAAATTCAAATTTTTTATAATTTAATATTTAGGCTACAATATTAATGAGGTAATAATACAAACTTTTTCCAAAAGTGACTGAACAAGCTGCTCTCAGAGGACAATACGGTCCCAGAAGCTAGAAAGGTGGCAGGATCCGCCACATATAAACAAAGTGAAACAACGTGAAATTGTGTTGTCCTTTAAGGTCAGTTTGTTTATTCAGCCATGAAAACACAGAGTTTGTTTATTTAGTTTGTTTAGGCAGAAATAATAAATAAAAAACAGCCAATGAAGATCTTTCTCTTCTCGTTAACATTTCTTCACCAAAACTACAGAGTGCCCCCTTAATAAAAACGTTTTAAAATTCATTTTAACACGAACAATTTCAAAATATATTCTATGACAAAGTCTGCTGAATTGATTTCTACTGTGTAAATGTAATTAATTTGAAGTGACAATTACAAAACAGTTAAGAGCACTGTTAAAACAGCAACAGGCTATGCATTGTTTATTGTTTGGATAGAAAGGATAAAGAGCACGATTCAGGTTTCAGTAATAGGTGGCAGAGGGAGATTATGTAACAGTGACTTAAATCACAAGATTAATGGGCAACATGTTGAACACATTTCCGAGGTCAAATATCTGGGCCTTAGACTCTAAAATTTGAGAAGGATGTTAAAATGATGAACACGAGTCAATTACATACATTAAGACTTACGATGGCTCATTTCAATAAGTATGTATGTTAATAAATACATTTCTATCTTCAAAATGATATCAGCTGAGATACACATCACTTATTGTCAGTTCCAAATCAATATCAAACCTCAGTGTTTTTTCTATATCATTAAAAATGCATTACAAAATATACAACGATCAAATTGAAAGTTTGGATATATTTACAGTTATGTAATTTTCCATTTCACACTTTAAAACTCTGCTCAATCAGGACTGTGTCGGTGCAGTCTATCTAGATTTGATTGACAGTGGACCTGGAGAAATAAATACAAATATTATTAAATTCTTCCAACTGCACCCAGCCCACTTCAAATCAGTGAGAAGAGCTCAAGCAAAAGCACAGATACAATCCCTCATGTTTAATGACCAGAACTGAGCCAACTTTAGTGGAAAATAGTGGAAAATATGACATGCACTGCCGTTCACACATCCAACAGTAAAGACTCCTGCTTCCCAGCAGCTTCTCCCCCTTGTATCCCAGTGCTGCACTGACACAGTGGGGAACAACACTGTGTCACTTTTACAGAGCGACAGCAGATAGAATAGAGCTCTGCTGGGGACAGGCGGCTTAAAAGCAGAGTCAAATAACTGCAGCAGCACCAGTGTTGCATTTAAACAGATAAGCCTGTAGATGGCGCCCTCAGCATGCCGGGCAAACACTTCTATGTTGGTGTGTACATGTAGAGGATAGTGGAGCACCAGGCCCAGTTTCTCCACACTCCATAGGAGATCAGCGCCTACCAGCTGGAGGCACAGCTACAGGAAGAGAGCCAGGGAGAGGAGGAGCAGGGAGCTGAGCAAGTAAGAAACGCAGGCCAGCATCATAGATCTGCTGAGTTCGGCTCAAATATTCTGCCACCAGGATCCCTGAGAGGAAAAAGTTTCTTCTGTTATAGGCTGTTTACAATGCAATAACATACACACCCCTTTCTACACCTAGACTGTAAACCTTGCACAACCTGATTTGATGACACTGGACTACATTATGTGTGATGGGAGACAGAATGTATTATGGAAGCCCATCTGTGCCAAAATACAGAATAACTTTGCAGTAATATGAAATATATGTATGATTTTGATTTACTATAACATAGTTTTTACCTATTACAGTATTTTGGATTCTATCTATGTCATAATAACAATTTTGATTTATCATTTAATTTGGATTTTAGTTTTGCTCAAAGATCTCAGTATTTTGGCCTAGCATGTGATCATTAGACCACAGAGACTACCATAACAATTTCACTTAAAAAGTGAAAAATATGCATAGCTATCTCATAATTGTGATTAATATCTCATAATTTGAAGTTAGCAGTACTTTGGTTTATGAACATGTACCTTAAAAATTGTGACAATGCTGTCAGACTCAGCTTTATGTTTAACTAAACATATGTAGATACTGTGATTGTGAGCAAGTTAGTGATGGAGGACTGGCACTGACAAAATAAAGAAATAAATGGCTCAATAGATAAATTAATATGCCGTTAAATGCACCAAAAATAAAATGTAGCCATTGATTCATTTGTAAAATGTGACATGAATTGATATTACTGCTATAATTTGCCTACTTATTTAACTTTCTATTAATTCAACTTTCCAATAAAGTTTTCCATTGCATTTATTACTCCATCAAGCCATCATCTTACATTTACAAAAACAAAAAAACATTTAAAACGTATTCATTAGGAATAGTTTGTGGAACTAAAACAGAAAAAAATAAGAAAATTAATGAAAAAATAAAATGGAATTGAATCAGAAAGTAAAAAAGAAGTTGAGTAAAAAAAAAAGCTAAATAAATAGAGGCTTATTAATGTAGAAATATTTATTTAAGTCCCATTTTACAAATGAATTCATACCCGATTTTATTTCAATGAATACATTGATTAATTTTTGGAGCTAATTTTAGTTAGTTTTTTTATTTGCATGCTGATGTTAGCATTTAGCTCTGTCCAAATACAGTAGACTCTCATGTCACGTGCCCACAGGATCAGTTATTTCCAATCATTTCCAAAAATGCCTCCAGTGATGTCACTCAATGCTAAATTGCATTATGGGTAATGCAGGCGCCAGGTGTAGAAAAGGAAAAAGAACGTGTGGAATAAAAAAGGTGATATTTTCACTATGCTATTGATTTTGATCATTTGTTTTAAAACTGTCCATAATGAGTCCAACAGTTTTATGGAAGTGCAATAAGACCAGTTGACTGGTTTTCAAAACCTGGCATCCACATTACCCACAATGCAACATAGCCACTGAGTGACATCACTGGAGGCATTTTTTCAGATTACATGCAGCTTCCTCTGGAGCCAACAAAGGCTTTGTGCTACTTTTCACATATGTAGACCTGTAAACATGCTTTAATTTCTCAAATTGGCGGAGTTACCCTTTAACTAATAAAGTTGGACACCTAAAGCTATCTAAAGATTACTTCAGCCTCATGTCGTCGCCCCACCTTATTCTTTGGGCTTCCTTGCCTTGACATTCGCCACGCTGCCAAAAATACTGATGCAACAAAAAGGAAGAAAATAAAATATATTATGTGTAATGAGGAAAAAAGTGCATAATGTACTTTATTTAAATATGTTTAAAGCGCTCTGGAACCAGCTATATGACAGTTTGTGCAATGAGGCATAGGCCTTTTTTCACAGCAGACTACTTTTCATAATCAGGAAAAGAACAGGTGTTACTAATAACACTAACAGCTCTGTGTTATCCATGTGTCCCAGTGAGCCATCAGTGTGACAGTGAGCCAACATGCACATTATCAAGACCCTGAAGCAGCTAAGTGGAATTGTGTGCTTTTCCTACTGTGACATGTCACAATGTCTTCTGTAAAAAAAAATAGAAATAAGTCTAATGCAAATTGCCTTTAAAAGGAAAGTCATTTGGTGAACTTTAACTGAAAAGGGTCTCTCTTTAGCCAGTTTAAACAGTATTTTTTTCTAAGGCAAGTACAAGGAAAACTGCAGGTACCAGTGCATTTTCTTATTATATCTCCATTTTGTTATGAGGACAGCAGGGCTTGGTTTTACATTTCTTTTCCTATCAGAATGTAAACTGAAGGCGTCTGCATTTTTATCAAAATGGACACTTTTTATGTGAGGTTGACACCCAAGCAAGGAACAAATGACACCCAAGTTCCAAAACATTCAGTTCAAAAGTGAGGAATCCACCTTTACAAAATGTTGTACAGATGACTTTTCAGTCTGGATAAATACACTGCTTCATGAGAGAGTTTAGAGATAATGGAGGCATGCTTTCGATTCATTGTCATGTAAGCAACAGTTCAATGCATTCTGGTAGCGCTGTAATGCATTTGGAGAGACAGAGCATCATGTTGCCCGCTCCTCAGTTGCATAAATTTGAGGTCAGGGATACTTTTATACGCACTGCAAGCCTTTCTTTTACCAACAGAAATGGTCTGGTGTTTTAACAGATTAATGCACTAAGAAACATGCAAACAAAAAAAACAACAAAAAAATGTGGGGACATTTGCAGGGTTTCTTTGTGGCAAACAGAGCAGTGAATCTATAATACTGACATCAATGACTGATTTATATCATCTGTTTTTTCCATATTAATTGTAATTACAGTTTTAAGTCTTGCTTTGGCCATCAGTTAAACAAGAATACTAAAGATATATTATGTGTTCTTTCCTAACTTTTAACTTGACTTGAAGGCAGCATTATGTGCTCTGTCCATACCTATGACAACTCCTGTGATGACCTGATGTGGGAAATGAGCAGCAACAAAGATGCTGGACACACACACACACACACACACACACACACACACACACTCATAGAAAGTGTAAAATGTTTCATTTCATTTATTTATTTATTGAGTTGGGACAATGCACATTCATTGATGCGTTAAGCATCAGTGTAAATGCGCCGGACTTAGCATAACTGCTAAATTTCAGCCGTAGTCCCAAGGCAGGTTCCTAGACAACATAGACGCAGAAGACTTTAAAACCTTGCAACGACAATTCATACAATGGACAATTACAAAACAGAACACAGACAGACAATAGCAGAGTAAGCAGACACAGACAGACAAGATAAAACAGACAATTTTAACTCACAGTTACAGAACAATAGACCAAAAGCCCCCGGGAACAGGCATCAGATTAAGAGCAGTATTTAAGCTATATGGGTACATGTCTGATTTTTTTTTAACTAACGTTTGAGATTTTTTTTTAAAAAGTGAGTAGTTGTCGCAGTTTCTGATGTGTGATGGTAACTTGTTCCAGGACTGCGTTCCTCTTACAGAGACGACCATTTGACAAAAAAATGTTCTACGCCTCGGTACATTGCAATCACCTCTAGTTAAAGGAATAGTTCACTCTAAAACAAAATTCAGTCATTATCGACTCACCCACATGCTGGTGATAAGTCCGATGTAGTTTCTTATTCCTCGAAGTGCAGCTGGAGACTCGCGGGGGTACTCTCCGGCAACGATAATCCATATAACGAGCTTAAGTGGCGACCGGGAGAAAATGTCCAAAAAACTACACAAAAACTCCGTAATATTCCTCCATACTGCTCGTCCGCTGCAATCCAAGTGTCCTGAAGTGGCGACATCCAGAGTTTACTCGAAACAACGTCATTTAGTACATTTTTACAGCCTAAACAGTCACTATGCAAAGTCGAGGGTCAACATAGGCCAAGCATGGAGTCGATGGACTGCAATAAAGGAGTTTAACGGCATCAAAACGCACGCCGAAATGGCTACGTTTCTCCTCGACCGGTAAGTTAACTTTCATGTTTACTTTGCTGTAACGGCTAACGCTAACAGCTAACGGTAACTGTCAGTCAAACTGCTCTGCAATACTTGTTTTTATGGTGTGATTTGCCGGAGGGGATGAGTTCAAACAGGCTCGAACAGACTCCGGTCTCCTGTAGGCTACTGGGCCGGGTCTGTCTCAAGGTTTGAAGCGGTCTCAATTAGAAACCAGTCTATTTCAATTTTCTACAAGTTATTGTGAATGTACAACATCTCTCAAATCCCACGATCGCCCGTTTAAACAGTTTCCAAGCTGCTTCATTGGTGTCAGAGTTCTCAAAGACCCGACCCGGTCCGATCCGCAGGTGTTAAAGCCTGGACCCGGACTCACGGGCAGTCGCCGCTGAGAACTCGGACTGACCAAATGAAAGAAGCGGAGCTATACAGTCTGTGGCCGGACACATATTTACTAGAGTGCCTAATAGAGTGCACTCTAATATTTACATAGGCTAGAAGAAGTTGAGTGGGTGCGTATTAAACTTGTAAATGAATGTTGCTCTGTTCTGGCTGCAGAGGTGGGTAGTAACGAGCTACATTTACTCCATTTGTTTATGTTTTGATGGAGACACCTCCAACACAGGCTCTGTCACATGACTGCGTTTCACCAATCAGATGTAGCCGCTAGCAAAGTTTGCCTCCGTCTAACCAATCAGTCAGAGCCCGGCAGTCACATGACCGCACACAAAATCTCCGCGGTAAACGGGGCGGCCACTCCGCCTCAAATTTGAGAAACTGCGGCTAGTAAATGTGTTCTTTTTCACCAAGTACTTTCTTAGTCTTACTCAAGTAAATATTTGAATGGCTACCCCCCCTTTGTTTTTTTTTCCACAATCATGTAGACCCTAGATATGAGCTTACTGCGCATGAGCCATCAACCTGCACGCCCAGTAAACAACGGAGGAAACGGAGGCGGCTCAACCTCCTGCCCTGTCCAGTATTGCTGGCTCACTGTCACCACTGCGGTGAGTGTCTATTATAAAGAATATACTAGCTAGCTATCTGTATAGGTCTCAAAATAGACACCTAAGTCAAATGAACATACTGTAAAGTTCCACCAGATGTTAATGTGAATTCAAATGTATAAATTCTGACTCTTTGTAGAGAGCATCAGCCAGGGGCGAGTGCAGAGGACACCCTCTCAGCCTCAGAAATGAGATGCCTTGAGGAAAGGTACAAATGCATTACATTATCCTTGCCCTGTATTTGGTGATGTTTGTTTTTCCTCTTGTATTTTAACTGCATTGTGCACTGCTTTTGTAGATCAATCAACTTGTAATGGCCTGAGATTTTTCTTTTTGTTTGTTTAGCCTGCAGGACATGAGTGTGCAGGAAAATCCACAATCTGTCCTGACTGTGGATGTGGACATTGAGGAGATCAATGATCTGAGGAACAGCATGTAAGTTACTATGATCCTGTTAGATGTGGTTTATTGAGTGATTTCAACATTATTGTGCTCAGCATTTATATGTATTATTTATTTATTTATTATTATTATTATTATTATTATTATTATTATTATTATTATTTATTTATTATTATTTTATATATTCCCCTTTATTCATTTATACATTTAACCCCCTAACCCATATCTACTTTTCTCTGACAGTATTGACTGGTCAGAAGGAGAATTTGATGAGGTTGACTCTACTCCTGCTGACAGTTCCGATGAGGACTTTGTCCCGGGTCTTTGCATACGGTAGGTTTTCGGTCACAGCTTTCTGTTACATATTTGATGATTGATCTGTAATGGTAAATTTGGATATTCCTTCCCCCCCCATTCATGTATTGCTAGGACGGGTGGAGCAATACAGGCACCTCTGTGTATCCAAAGTCTGCCCATCACTGGGGTAGACGAAACCATTCACGACATCCACGAGGACACAGTGGTACCACAGGTCGAGGTTCAAGGGAGCAGAGGTGAGGGACTCGATTGGTGACTCAAGTTGAAGACAGACTTGACTTTGTTATCATGACCTCACGCTTGACTTTGAATTGAAACCAAAGATTCAAAAAGACTTGATTGTAATGAAATATTGGCATTTTCCTGAATATTGTTATGTTTTTTTTTTACTAGTACGGAGCCGTGCCCCTTTGGGCCCACAGCTAAAAATGATTGCAATGCTTTCAGAGTGGACCAGAGCAGAGTCCACTGCACGACACAGCTGACATGGAGGGGGCTAGTCAAAGAAATAACATTTGGCTTTAAAGAGAATTTAGCTGACAGGTTTGACTTGAGCAATGACTCAGCTTAACTTATTTGACTTATAGCATGGACTTTACTTGCTAGATTGCACGCCACAGTAACTTAGGACTTGCTTGAGACTTTGAGGTTAAGACTTTTGACTTGCTTTTGACTAGTACATTGTGTGACTTACTCTCGCCTCTGCCAGGCACCACATCACCCACGTTCCCAACACCACTCAAGGTGGAATGTGAGGAAGATCTCATAGGGAGGCGTGCCTTCATCCTTTATGAAGACTCGCTGCGACAGTTGGCTTCATTCCTGGTCTTAACAGCCCAACGATGTCCTACACATGTGAGCTAACTGGGATTCAGTGCCAGTGCCTTCCACCCTATGACATCTCTATCACCTCACGGGGAACAGCTTGCATTATGGACTGGGTGAGTAATGTTAAATTAGTAATTAGTAATGTTAAAAACTTGTACATGTTCAAAGACTGTGCAATCCAAAATAAGGGATACTTTATTAATCACTAAGCTGAATTTGTGTTTTCTGTATTTTTAATATTATTCAGACCTGTGCCAACTGCCATGTGATTTAGAGATGGAACTCGCAGCCCACCCTCAATTTTGGCATGCAAGCAGGGGACTTCATGTTGGCTTGCAACATTCTCCTCTCCGGGAACAACTACAGCAAAATAGCCCTCTTGTTCAAGTTTATGAACTTGGGGATGGTTAATGCTGGGTCGTTCTATGCCATTGTCGTGTTCGTTTATTTGAGTGAAGACATACAACGACGTTCCGGCTAAGTATTTATTTAGAATTGTATCATTAAGCAAGCATGATCATGGACCTTTCTCTGTTAAACAAATCACAGTCAGCGGATTGCTGTTACTCTGTAACCCGTCGCCCGGAAAAAGGATGCAGATATTCGCATTACAATCACAGTTATATTTTTGCTGTTGAGGTGTTATAACTTCTCATTGGTCAAAAAAGGTGAGGAGGCCGTGGTTTAGACTTGACTCTCCTTTCGTTGGTGCACAGGCTGGTCCCAGCCTCTTGGCAACACGATTTCTCCAATCCGTGAAGACATCGCCCTGTGGAAAGAACTTCCCTCTTCCTGTTCTCTTCCTGTCTCATCCTGCACTGTTTCTGCACTACTTTTGAGTTTCTCTAAGTCATAATTTGTTATCACTTCACAGACAGATACTGTTCACCACAAGGTCGTCATGTGTAGGGAACATTGTTACAGAGACAAAAGCAGCTGTGTTCTCTCTCTCATCCTGGCTTGTTTCTCAAATGTCTTAACCCTTCATGACATGGGGTCAATGCTTCTGTCAACCTCATCTGTCAACAGGATAAGTACAGCTCTATATGGGGACATCAAGTGAACATGTGAAGTAGTATATGACTAAAAAGGTGAAAAACTATTAAATCTCAACACCATCCAGGACACCTACTGTTCGGACTCCATTAAGGAATGCTGGGCAGAGAAAAGGGCAGAAGTCCTCAGCTGTCTCAAAGACAGAGATGTGGTGGTTGTACTGTAGGTGAGACAATGTTTGTTATTCTTCAGGGGCCTCATGTACTAAGACTTGCGTGGATTTCCTACTGAAACATGGCGTACGCTAGAATCCAGAAACTGTCGTACGCACAAAAAAAATCAGATGTATCAAAGTGTGCGTACGCGTCGATCCAAGCACTTTTCCTTTGTACATCCCAATCAACGTGGAATTGAGCGCACATGTAGACGTAAGAAACTCCTCCCTGTCCACGCCCTCATTTAAATATGCAAATCAATTTAAATAGGCGGGGATTCCCCTCTCTGCACCATCAGATTTACACCATGAGTAAAGGGAAGAAGCGCAACTTCACCGAGTCTGAGCTCGAAACGCTATTAAAAAAAGTCGAGATGCGAAGATCTGTATTATTTGGTCGCCTCTCGCCAGGGATAAATACCAAAAAAGAGGGAAAAAAAAGAAAAGAAATGTGAGTGAGGCAATGAACGCTGTGGGGTCGGAGCAGCGCACACTCACTGAAATTAAAAATAAAAAATGGTCCGACGTGGCGGTGGAGGTGAAGCGGAGGATTTCTGCCCAATAGCATGTGAAATAGATTTCGTTTCCTTTGTTCATGCACCGCTTGATTGAATCACTATTACTTTTTTCAAAAGGAATAATATATATTTATATATTTATTTTATAATATAAGTGCCACCGTTAGTGGGAAACAAACAGAAGGACAAAACAACTTCATTATTGACGAGACGGATCACACTTATATTAATGACTGCAGAAGTGCGTCGTGGCTGCTGCAGTGTGACATTTCCAACTTTACGCACACGTTTAATGACACAAATACTGAACACAAGGAGACAATAAAGGGCTTGTTAGACAGCTCTGCCGCTCTATTTTCACCAGGGAAAAACAAATGCACATATTTGAATGCACGTGCCCAAAGGCATTGTGCTGGTTTACATTCGGGGCGCAATTAAACGGATTTAGTCACCGAGAAGCCACCCATCGCGCACCGTGCCAGCCTCCAGCCTGTTACCAACCATGCTATTGGTAAGAATGAACGAGTCATGTTGAACCAGGCCACCTTGCCACGATGTTGGTGAGCTGCATTTGCGCATCACATATTTGAACATTAATTGAATGAAAATGTTTCCTGTTGACAAAAACAAATTATTCCTTTGATGGCGCTTTTATAGCAACATGTGTGCAGGGAAACCGGCTTTTGCTGCACATTGCGCTTTAATGTTGGCCTGTTCAACAGCATTGTATGGGAATTTGATGTACCGGGATGACATTCTTATGATCCCACACCTGTGTGGGCAGGGACAACCCCTGGCTCCTGGCTGTGTTTCGTTCTAGGGCCGGCCGCAGCTCTGCGCACAGCTCCAGTAACACTGGCCTCGGCAACCTAAAACGACTCATGAGCCAGTTGTCGTCATTTGCCAACAGATCTTCCCGTTCTCTAAACACCCTCTCATGTCTGATATTACCATTTGCGATGTCTTCTAACAAGGCCAAGGCTGCCGTTGTTAATGGCATTTTTTCATCACTTTGCGCATGCTTTTATCATTTATGATCCATATGATTGAAAACGCGTGTGTTAATTGTCCGTGTCTCTGATGTAATGTGCACATTACTCTGAGGACAAATTGTTTAAACATAATTAACAGTTTCCCAGCATCACCTCAGAGTGTCGCCAAAGGAACAATAGCTGTAGAAACGTGCGTACGCCAGCCATGAAGCTGGCGTGGGGCACCGCACATTTCCACGGTCATTTCACTTTTGATACATCTGAACGTTGGCGTGGAAAATGACGTACGCCACTTTTTTGTGCGTACGCAACATTGATACATGAGGCCCCAGGTCTCTCTCTTTAGGTGTGCTTCATTCTGAACTAATCTAACTTATTTTCAGCTGATGGGCGGATTGACAGTCCTGGCTACTGTGCACAGTACTGTACATATACAGTCATGGAAAATGAGTCCAGGAAAATAATTTCCGTTGTCACAGTTGACAAGCGACAAACCCAGAGGAACTCCGTCGTCATGGAGAAGAAGGCGTTTGTCGACTCCATGACCCAGCTTCTGACAGAGCTGAAGGTGGTTGAGGTGTGCACGGATGCCCATGTACAGATCTCGTCGCTCATGGGTAAGAAAGCATTATTCTTGCAAAATCAGAGGTACACGCACATCCAAAAAACATAAATGCTAGGTGCTGGAACCCTGAGGGAATCTTAGGTAAGAAAAAAAGGAGACCGCACACTAGATAGCTCCCATCACAATTTAATAGGATGTCACAGCATGCGGGCGTTTTGGGCGTGGGCCCTTCATCAGACATGAAGATAATTAACAACGCAATCAGTGGACAGGTCACCTGACACATCATGTGACATAGTTAGTCTGCTAAGTATGAAAAAACAAGGAAAAGAAAAAAAAGGAACATACATAAATGTACAGGGGTAAACACAGCGCCCGAAACGCCCGCATGCTGTGACATCCTGTTAAATTGTGATGGGAGCTATCTAGTGTGCGGTCTCCTTTTTTTCTTACCTAAGAAGGCATTATTGTCAGTTTGTATAAGTGGCAATGTGACGGTCTCAGTATGTCAGCAAACTAAATTTTTTCTCTTACCCGGATAAAGGAAAGTTCCCGGGTGTGCTGCATAGCCTGGACATGTGGCATGGGTCCAAGAATCTTGCGAAAAGGTTATCTGCTGTAAGTATTTTATCAAGGGAAACAGACAACCAAAACTATACAAACTTTGGATATGTGTGCATCTACTCATCAGGCAGCACAGATCCCAGGACAGTCCAAATTGCTGGTTTGGGTATGTGACATCGTCAACCATTTTTGGTGGGCGTGCAACAAAGCCACAACATTCGATGGATTCATGGTGTGGTCAATATTTACAGGACACAATGAGTGAATAGTTTTAGTCATCTAAATAAATTTGCATCTCTGTGTGATAACTGTTTCTTATTTTGTAATTATGAATTATTTTCATCAGGACCTGTGGCTTGGCCTCATCCACCACGTGGCAAATGAGCATGAGTGGGTGATGGGACGGTGCCAACATGAGGTGCTAGAGAGCAGCTCCACCAAGGAGTGGCTGGAGAGAGGGTCGGTTGCTCATGAGGCTCTCAAGGATGTGATTTTAAACAAGCGGTGGTTGAGAAGTGTACACAAATACCTCACCTTCAGGTAACGTGAGAAGTGTTGTGTGTTGTTTTGTGAAGCACTTTCTAATCTTGTGCTTTTAAAGGTGCTATATAACTGAAGTCGTTGTTATTATTATTATTAAATTTTTCAACACAACAAAATGTCAGCCTTTCTTTGGATCTGATTCTATGTACACACTTTGTCTTGCACAGATCAACTGCAGATCTCGAGGCCTTTCAAAATCACATCCTTATGTATGCTGGCAAGCGCTTTGCTTTCTCTCCACCGGTTTACGAGGCCAGGACCCTCCTCGCAGCGCTGGACTATAACCAGCATGCGGGCCGCCCTTTTAAACACACAGCCGATGGCAGGCCCATGTATGTTCATGTCACTAAATCGTGTATAAGCCTATTATGAATTATAAGTCATATTTACTTGACTGATAAGATATCTGAATGATGGTAAAAGGTAAATGTAAATTGTCTTTGTAAACATGACAGGGTCATGAGGCTTTACAAAAAACATGCCAAGAGGTAGAGTGTCTACGCTCTGAAGGTCAACAAGACCTATGACCACATTCCAGCTCTCCAGGCCCACATTCTCTCCAGGAGACTGAATGCAGATGCAGGGCTGCCTCGACGGAGGACTCTACGGCCAGACGACCCAAGGACACTTGGCCTTCTCCCTCCCATTCCACCACCACCAGTGGAAGAACTCTTGCTCATGCAAGCCAAGCGAGGTCTTGGTATGTAGGAAAACTTGTTTTACACCTTACTTTACAAATGTTGTTGTCTTATACTTTATAGCTGTATTGCTAACACAAGCACATGTATTTTCAGAATGTGAACAATAAAGATGTTTTCTTTTCTTAAAGACCCAGGACACTCGCATCAGCCCTAGCCCCCCAGCAGGGACCATGACCAGCAGGGGCCACGACCTCCAATAGCTAATATTTAGTGTGAATGCTGAAAGAGCTATTGTTCTTTGGGTCGGCCATTTTCTTTATACTTGATATTCTTACTACTTTCCGCAGTTTCATGGACCGTGTCTATTCCTTCATTCTTTGTGCTATTTCAACAATTCATATATCAAAACATGCAGCTTTTTCTGGACATTATCGGAACTATTTAACTTTTTCATACTTTTTATACTTTTTAAAATATTCAAATAGTTCTGATTTTTTTGTTCCATAGGAAATACATTGGAACAGGTTTCAAACTCTGAAACTACTGCACCTACTTTGAACCTCATTTGCTTCCACATACTTTCACCTACAGGCTTCATTCAACCTCTGCGCTGTAGACAAACTTCTAATGTATTCACCTTGTAAATAACTTTTTCATATCTTCTACCGTTATTGAGATAAACCCTTTAAAAGCACATGAGGATTTCTGACTTAGAGAATAATTTTAAATATTTTTTAAATGCAGCCTGGGTGCTCTCTCGCTGCCTTTCACCCCAGTACATTTTTTTAACAGCAGAGTAGAAGGAGCTCAACTTTGTAATTCACTGAAAAGGGTATTAGACTTTGTTTGAATTCACCAAAAAATAGTCACACCTCACAAAAAAGTCCTCTACTTACTTGGTGTGGTTCATTTACACTTTACTTTTTTTTTAAGCAAAAGTCAGTGAGCCTCTTATACAGGGGTTTCTTTTACCCTTCTCTCATTGAATGTAACTATAGTCAAGTAGTTAGATCACTGGGCTGATGACCTGAAGGTTGCAGGTTTAAATATTGCCCCAACAACTTTGTTAGTGAATCATTCCCCCAGTCATCCTCTGTTGATTTCTGATAGCTTGCCTCTAGTTTAAACTGTTTAAACTACAGATGCATCTGACAGTGTTTGATTTATCACGGTATAAAACTCAATATGTTTTATCTGCCTCTGGTTGAGAGGTTAGTTTGCTGGGTTGCCAATCATGAGGTCCAGGGTTTGATTCCTGAATTAGCTGCTTGTGTTATATGCCATTCCTGTACTTCCTGTCTTTGTCAATTTCAACTGCTAATTTAGCATGGCTTTCAGCATGCACATGCATTTTCCATTAGGAAATGCTCTTTCTAGTAAATAAACACACCTGGCACACCACTGACAAAACAACGTGGCAGTTTTATTTATTTAAATTGTGTTTTGTCCTTCAATAGTATTTATACTTGTTTAATTGTTTGAAACGTTCACATTCCGGGCTTGGTTTAACCGCAGGGCATCAAATACAAGCCCAGGCTCTCGGGCAAATAGCTCCCTACCTAGCTCCCTATACTCCTCAAGGGTAAGTGTCTGAAGAAGGTCCTTAGGAAGCAGATGGCACAGGAAAAAAGTCTTTCAATATAAATACCTTCCTTCAATTACAAAATAGAACATACAGATAACAAGAAGTGGATTTATTCTGTATAACTCCATGCCTTGGTCTAATATGACTATTCCTACTTGTTGGGTGACTGGAATAAGAATGTGATAGCCCTATCCTGTCCAACTCTTGCACAAACCTCTGTCTCGACCCTTCTCTCTTCCAGCATAGTGATCACTCTCTGCTCCTCTGGATCTTGCTGCAACCCCCTTCCTGAGTTGAGTTGAGTTTATGTAATTTATGCTCACAGTTAAAAACAATGTCAATCATTTTGAGTTGAGAGCTAGCTAGCTAATCGATTACACACCACTTAAAGAAAGACTTCCAGTTGAAGACTGGATAACGTTAAATACTGTTGTAAAATTAATTGGTCGAAATTAGTCGTTACTCTGTATGATTCGTCACTTGACATGGCGCAGGCTAATCGATTGACACACTCGGCAACGAACCTGGCAACCCGACTGCTGGAATTATTTTTTGTTGTTGCGACTACGACCTCGAGACACTAGGTGGCGGTGTTCTGCTCATTCTCCATATTCAACCTTTAATGTTTTATTCGAGGATGTTTCACTGAGGGAGCCTCGGTTTTGCAGGTCATGATCACATACACACATTTAAATACTATACATACACATGGAAGCTGATTTTGGGTGTGTGTGTGTGTGTGTGTGTGTGTGTGTGTGTGTGTGTAATATTACAACCATGTAATCCACCAGTTCTTTATCATACTTGACAAAAATGCCATCAGTTGCAGGTCAGCCTCCTCACTTGGTGCTTTCGACGAATTGTCTAAGGGCCATTGTGTTTTTGACACCACATACAATCCCACGCTGGACAACATGTTCACGTTCATCCAGACCACTGTGTACAACATAGATGTTGGCAAAGTGAAGGAGAGTCCTTGTGTCGCAGAAGTTCAGGCTAGGTTGCTTCATTAGTACTTGAACGGATCTGTTTGACATGAAGTGTTTTGTTTGTCAGACTGAGTTAACTTGCGTGAATACACTTGTTAGGCATTTAGTAGTTCATGGTTACTTTGATGGAAAAAATCTTCGCCTTGAATGTGCTCAGACTGGATGTGGCCATGTGCTTGGAACTTTTTCTGGGTTTAGGAAACATTTAAACACCAAACACACTGACAGTATTGACCAACAAGTTAATAATGATGTCAATTGAAGCAGAGCAGATGTTGGTGATGCAGGAGAGCTTGTGACAGCTAATGTAGAGGAGACAGCCACAACATCTACCCTGTTGACAAAGTCCAGTAGCAGCACTTTCAGGGCCGGTTTTTGCTATGGGCAATGTGGGCGACCGCCCAGGGCGCAATCTATGTGAGGGCGCAGAATAGGCAGGGGGGGGGGGGGGGCGGGGGATAGACTGATGATCCCAGGCCACACAACACAAACTGCCTCCAACGGGCATCTACGTGAATTTGTTTACATCACGTGACATCGGTAATGATGTCGAGTCTTCGTCTTCATCATGGATCAAAGTAAAAGACAGAAGAAGCCATCAGGTGCCCAGTTCAGAAAGATAAGAAACGAAGAACAGGAGAAATGGACAAAAGATAAAGGTATGCAGATTTCTATGAGTGACGTGAGTGACAGTAGCCTATAGGCTATTTATTAGCCTCTTGCTAATATGTTGCTACTTAGCCACAGAAGACGACTGTATTTGGTTTGTAGTTTTGCTGAACTAGCAACTATTAGAATTGAGGCATCATGTCATGCAACTAATTTCACCCATAGGCAACCTGGGCTACTTTGTGTTTGCAACACAACAAGTGCAAATTCACACAGAGTCCTGACTGTGGAATTTTTAATGCTATACGCTATGCTAACTTAAATAACTTCTAATATACACTGACATGGCATTTTGTAAGCTACATGTGATATAGCTTTTTGAATAATTTGTAGTGTGTTATGCTTAGTTAATAGGATGTTAACAAATGTTAATCAAATGTGCATTATGGTCATTTTAATTGGGTAACTGATGCATGTGTGATGTAAGTGTGACCTAACTTACATATTGTATCTTAATTGTAAATTCAGAGGCACTTCTGAAATATTTTGGAGCTGGAGCACCCACTGGCCAAAATGAGGAGTCAGATACTTCCACAGCAGCCACAGACATGGTCCTGGAGTCTGATGAGGAGCCATCTACCTCTGCAGCCACATGTTCCTTGCAGGACTCCTCAGGTGTGTGTGTGTGTGTGTGTGTGTGTCTGTGTGTGTGTGCGTGTGTGTGTGTGTGTCTGTATGTGCAAAACTGGTGTGTTATCATAACTGGAACCGTTCAGATGGTATTAATAGGATGATGCAAAACAAAACTTGTATGTAAAATACGAAAAAGTTTACTGAAGGAATCTTTTTTTTATGCTCCATAGAGTAGCCTTTTTTTTTTTTTAGCTTTCTTCAGGGATTTTTCAAGCATGGTTATTAGATCCTGTGATGAAGGATTTGTGCAATTTACATTTGTGTTTATATACTGTATTTCATTTATTGATCTTGTTTTTTTTCTCTGTTCTTGTTACCTTTTTGGTAAAGGGATGGTTCGCCCAGGGCGTAAATCTAGCCAGGACCGCCCCTGAGCACTTTAGATATGTGTGCTACTGCTATTGCACAACTTAAAGCAGCTGGATTAGGTCAGTCCAATGTTAAGAGGTTTGTCTCATCCATGGAAGAAGTGATTTTTGAGATTCACAGTCAGGCTAAGGATGTAGCTTTACAGTGCTTGTCTTCACAGGATACAGAAAATAGAAACAAAATAGGACAATCCTGCCAAACGTTAGAAAATCCATTCACACCTTTAAATTCAAAGTCCCCTATTTTCTATAGAAAAAGATGCCTTGCAGATTCAGCTGTTTTATGACGACTTTGAAACTGCAAATGGCACCCAAAAAGGGTTTATATAAATTAGGTGCTATATATTTTACTTTAAGAATAATTTCCAAGGACTGCATTTCTGATTACATCATTAGTGTTTTAACTGTAAAATAAAACACAGTAATTTCATGTATTTTGGTTACAGAAAGAGTTTTAACTGTATAAAAAAATGTAATATTGTATTTTTAAGCTACAATATTAATATTTTTACTGTAACCAAATTTCTTTAATACTGTATGATTCATGTTATGCTGTAATTTACTGGTTACCCGTATTCTGCTGTCAATAAAATGTTACTGCATTTAAAATTGACATTTTTAAGTTTCAACAATTATCGGGACACCAAAATATACATTTTCTTAACTATTTATTCTTTGCACATTTAAAATATTAGTAACCATAAAACAATGGATATTAATATCCATAAATAGTGGCAGTAACACATCAACAAAACATATGATTACTATCACATTATTCTTGCATAGAACATGTTGTAAACACGTTGAATACAAACAACAAAACGAAAAATGGTAGTACACAATTAAATCCCCCTGAAGCCAAGTCCACTCACCAAATCCAGTGCCGGCCCAAGCCTTTTGGGGGCCCTAAGCAGAATTTGATTTGGGGCCCCCATCCCACCACAGCGGAGTCACCTGTGCTTGACAAATATTGACACAAATGTCACACTATAATGTTACATTATAAATTGTATTAATACAGTGACGGATTAATAACTACTGTCCTCCGAGGCACAGAGGCATGTGCCCCCCCTGAATCTGAATTTGGTAAATGTGATTTCCTCTATTCTGGTGCATTTTTGGGATGGCCAGCTGGAGAGGGACAATACTTAAATTCGTTCAGATTCATAGCCTTTTGCTTTTGAACTTATTGCGGTAGTGACTTCACGCAACGACTTGGGCTTCAGGGCCCCTTGACCTCTTGGGCCCGGTAGGCTCATTCAGTAATCCAAACTGGTAGGCAAACTGGAGTGGGTCCATAAAAGGAGCCCTCCTCCTTTCCTCTTACCACTCTCTGCCGTCCTGTCCGCCCGCCGCATTTGAAAACCGTCCAGGTTAGCGTCCGTGTCCGGGGTCAGCGCTGTTAGCCACGTCTCAGTAAACACCATGATGCTGCTCTCACGGTAGTCCCTCTGGTGCCGGGTCAGCGCTGTTAGCTTGCCCATCTTGTTGGGGAGAGATCTTACATTTCCCATTATGACAGACGGGAGGACAACCATAACTGTCGATTCTAGCACATTTGGCAGGTGGTGGCTGGTCATCATCACTTGTCTGTGACCTTCTGGGTTTTCTCAGACGCGAGAGTGTGTTGTCTCTATTGACATATTCAACTCTTATCTTCAGCTGCTGCAGTAAAGTGAAGTATCCACATCCAATCTTTTCCCCCTACTCAGTGTTATCTAAAAAGCTACCAGGATACATCTGAGTTTTATCTTCTGCTACTGCTGTGCAGTCACTGCGTGTCAGGTTCAAGCAGTGTTCTCTTATGGAATCGACAATGAAATGCACCATATGTCGGCAATCCCCTGGCTCTGGACGATTTCCAGCATCAATGGCTCTTGTGAGAGAGAGCCTCATTTTGTCCCAGGGACAAAATGAGACCTGCTGAGGCTTGCTCCTCAATAAGCATCTGAAGATGTGCAACTTGGTTTGTATGAATTTTGGGTGCACATATTAGATCAACTTGAGACACAACTGCCAAACATCATTTTCAAGGGGACTTTTTATCCTGTCCCCAATCATTACAGGAAGGAGCCGCAAGAGGCACCAGTTCTGTGCAGCATGCCCACCAAGCTTTTCCCTATCTGGTTTTACCTCACATGGTTTGTTGTTAGCATCACTGCATTTGTATGGCAAGTGTGATATTATCCTGTTTAGGTGGTTGTAAGTGAACTGTTTCTCAGTCTTCACCAAGTGCTTTATGTACAAAGCGAGATCAACAGAAACAATCCCTTCAAACAGGTCATGACCCAGACATGGAGGGAGGCCTGGCTGGCAAACATGAAAATACTTCAGTTGATTGAACACCGAGTCAAACTTTACCCCATATGCCATTTCCCCCTCTGCCACACAGTTGTTGTCAGTCTCTACTGATCTAACAGGACCTGATATTGTGGGAGTCTGCTGCCAGGTTTCCCTGTCTATGAGGCAATACCTGCAGAAGTATCTACTTTTGCTGAAGTTCTCAGTGAAACCTCCAATGCAATGAGACCCTAGATTATCTCTGGTTATAGCCAAAACAGTACCCCTCACAATATTTCCTCCAGGACCATGAATTCCACTTTCTTCCATTTCTTTCAAGTCATTAACTGCAGCAGAAAATACCTTTTCTTGGCCAAAAAAATTGATGTTCTCCTCCCTGCACAACAAAACTAGCTGCATTTGATCAATGGAGGACCTGTTGTGTGCTGCGATCTCTGCTAGTGTCAAATACACAGCTAAAATCTTGTGCTTCTTTCTGCCAGAGCTGAGAGGGTTAGCAACCTCAAATGAATCTTGATACAAGATTATGCCTACTGAGGATGGTGATTCATTTAACAATGTATTGTTTATTATGATTTTACCATCTCTCAGATCTTCCAGGACATCAGCTGTTGTCGGTGTGTTAGATTTTGCTTGGAGATATTGCTCCTGAACTGAGGTCTGGCCAAGTAATGCCTTCACTGTTTCTTTAATGGACACATACTGGCAAAGTCTTTCTTTTCCATTTTTATCAATGCCCAGGTAAATCTGTGTTGGCTCAACATAGTTGAATTCACTCTTGAAAATAGTTCTCCGTGTTTGATCACTTCTAAATACTCCTTCATTGCATTTTTTCATCAGGTCATTTTTTGACAGATTATCAATGAGATCCCTAATTTCATTTTCAGGCACATTTAACTGTGTCAAATCTTGATGCAATTTAGACAAAAGATGGGCCATGCTAGAACTGTGCACCTCCTGGAACTCTTCAATTATTTTCTGGATCACACTGGCTGGTAGCAGCATTTTAGCCTGCATCTGTAGATAAAACAAGGCCAAACTGTTCATAAACTCATTCTCGTCTACTTCATTACTTGTGTTATCATTTCCACCATCCAACACTTCTGCTCCAACATTTTCATCTAAACCTGTTTGAGATGTTTTGGTCATTTCACTGTTAGAGGAGCTAGCTGAGCTGGCAGCAGCAGCACTAGAGGTGCAAGTTCTTTTTTTATGTTTCAGACTGATGTGTGAGGTGAAAGATGAACGGACAGAAAAAGTCTTGGGACAGTTATCATAGGGGCAAGGCACTTTTGTCTCACTTTCAATATGCACCTGGAGATGCTCCCATAAGGTTGCTACACGTTCTGACACAAAGCTACATCCCTCAAATTTGCATGCTAAAGCATGTCCTTGTGTTTGTGCCTCTGGTTTAACTGTGGGCATATGGAATCTGTACATATGCTTTTGAAGTGCAACTACTTTTGTAAAGGCTGTAGGACACTCTGCATAGCCACACTGAAATCAAATGTTTGCAAGGTTTCTGTGAATTTTAACATGCCGAATGAAAGCAGGAATTGACACAGTTCTGAATTTACCAACAGTACACATGTAAGACCAGAGAACTTATCAGTTAGCTTAAATTGGAAGAATTTGCAACTTTCTTTTTCACAAATATCTGTGCCTGTGACTAAGTTTGATTTAGTCAGTCAAGAGAAAAGTCACTTACATGCAATGATGCACAATGTGTCTGGTGATTACTCCAGATGGAGTTCGTCCTGGAGGAGTTTGTGGCGCGGCCTAGCCTTGATCAGTTTCACTGCTGCACTAAGGAACAACTATGTGTGATTGCTAATCAATTCGAGATAGCTGTGTCTAAGCAATGGAAGAAGCAGGAGATCAAAAGTGTGTTGTGGTCCGCCTTGTTTAAAAAGGGAGTTCTACCTTGTGACACTGGCTCGCCGGTGGTTACGCAGGAAGAAATGCTCAGACTCAGAGAGCTGGAGATTGAGATGCGCCGCTTAGATTTAAGAGAGAAAGAACTCAATAATGAATTGGAATTGAGGAAGATGGAGGAGGAAACTAAAAGGCAGCTTCGTTTGAAGGAGTTTGACCTGAAACAGTCTGCCTCAGTTGCTTTATCTGACTCTTCTGATTTCTTTGATGTAAGCAGGTGTATTCGTCTTGTTCCTCCTTTTTGTAAGCGGGACATTGATAAATACTTTGTCTTGTTTGAGCGTGTTGCGAAAACGTTAAAGTGGCCTAGAAATGTGTGGTCTTTGCTTCTTCAGAGTGTATTCACAGGTAAGGCTCAAGCTGCATATGCGTCTCTATCATCTGATCTGAGTCAGGACTATGATGTGGTTAAAGCTACGGTGCTTAGGGCCTATGAACTGGTGCCTGAGGCATATCGACAACAATTCCGCCATTTTAAGAAGACTGATGGTCTGACTTACGGGGAATTTGGCCGTGAGAAAGAGGCTCTCTTTGACCGCTGGTGTCGCTCTAAAGGGGTGGAGGACTTTGACAAATTGCATGATTTAATATTGTTGGAGGATTTCAAAAACTGTGTACCAGATCGAATTGCCACTTACATAAACGAGCAGAAAGCCTCCAAGGTGTCTGAAGCTGCTGTCCTGGCAGATGAATATGTTCTCACGCATAAAGACGTTTACGTACCATTCCAGTCACCCTCGGAGCAGAGTTTGACTAAACCGCCCGTTCTGCTGGCCAGGCCAAACTCCGATGTAGAAGGGAGGTCATGGGGTAAGGACAGTGCAGGGGTTAAGGATAAACCAATTTGTTTCTATTGTAAGAAGAGTGACCATACCATCAATAACTGTTTTGCCTTGAACAAAAAGAACGGGCCCTCTAAAGCAATAAATCTGATGAAAACTGAGATTCTTACCTCCCCGTTAGTTCGTCACCAGCTTTGGCCCAGTCAGTCTGATGCGAGTAAGTCTGATCTTGGGACGTATGCTCCCTTCATTATGAAGGGGCGTGTGTCTCTGGAGGATGGGGGTCCCCAGGTTCCTATTACCATCTTGCGTGACACTGCAGCCTCACAGTCTATTATTTTGGAGGGCGTATTGCCTTTATCTCACACATCCTCTGTCAGCTCTGATATCTTGGTTCAGGGGTTTGGCATGCGGTTTGTGGGGGTGCCCCTGCATGCCATTCATTTAGGCTCTGAGTTGGTTAACGGACGTGTAGTTGTGGGTGTGAGCCCACAGTTCCCGATTGACGGAGTCTCGTTCATTTTGGGAAATGACCTGGCTGGTGGCAAAGTGTTGGTTAATCCTGAGGTGACTGCTGTACCGTCTTCTGGACGATTTGATGAGTTGGAACAGAAATATCCAGAAGTGTTCTCAATTTGTGCTGTCACTCGGGCCATGGCAAAAAGCCAGGCGCAAAGCCCCTCTGACCAAGAAGAAATGGGTTTGGCCGACAGCTTTATGGTTAGCCCTGGTGATTTGTCATCCCCACCTGTGGATTCTTCCACGACGCAAGGTTTTTCTCTTCCTGTAAAGGAGCCAGGTTCGAAGGTGTGTATGTCCCGGGATCAGCTTCTTATTGAGCAAAAGCCTCTTTTTGAGGCTGCGGAGTCTGGTAGTGAGATTGAGACCATGCTGACTGGTTATTTCTTACGGGATGGGGTGCTCATGCGCAAGTGGACACCACCTCATGTGGCTGCACAGGATGATTGGGGTGTGGTGACGCAGGTTGTGGTTCCGTGTTTATTTCGGCCTGAGATTCTCGCTGTGGCGCATGATAACCCTCTTGCTGGCCATCTCGGAGTTAATAAAACCTACGATCGAGTTTTACGCAGTTTCTTTTGGCCGGGGTTAAAGAGGGATGTGCGTCTACACTGTAAAACATGCCATGTCTGCCAGGTGTCTGGGAAGCCAAACCAGAACATCCCTCCATATCCACTCTACCCAATCCCTGTTGTGGGGGAGCCATTTGAGCGTGTTGTGGTGGATTGTGTTGGTCCTTTACCTCGCACCAAGTCTGGAAATAAGTTTTTGTTGACCATAATGTGTTCCACCACCCGCTTCCCTGAGGCCATTCCCCTGCGAAAAATCACGGCCTCTGCCATTGTTAAGGCGCTCGTGAAGTTCTTTTCCCTTTTTGGGTTGCCAAAGGTTATTCAAACAGACCAGGGATCTAATTTCATGTCACGGGTTTTTGCGCAGGTCACAAAACAGCTGAACATTGAACATTGTCACTTCAGTGCCTATCACCCAGAGAGTCAAGGCGCTCTGGAGCGATTCCATCAAACCCTCAAATCGATGTTACAGATTTACTGTCTTGAATCTAGCAAAGACTGGGATGATGGGGTTTGCCTCCTCCTCTTTGCTGCTCGCGAGGTGGTACAGGAGTCCCTGGGTTTCAGTCCAGCTGAAATGGTCTTCGCACATACAGTACAGGGTCCTCTAAGGCTTCTGCAGGAAAGGTGGATGGGTGATTGTGTACCGAAGAACCTGCTGGATTATGTCTGTGATTTTCGTTTTAAGCTTCACCGTGCTTGTGAACTTGCCAAAAAGAACATGTCTGATGCACAGTCTAAGATGAAGAGTTGGTTTGACAAGAAGGCGAAGAGTAGAAAATTCAATCCAGGTGATAAGGTTCTGGTGTTGTTTCCTATTCCTGGCTCTGCTCTCCAGGCACGTTGCAGTGGGCCCTACGTGGTCCAAGAGAAAGTGAGTGACAGAGACTACATCGTGGCCACCCCAGAGCGTAGGCGGCGAAGTCGGTTGTGTCACGTTAACATGCTGAAGCCTTATTTGGACAGACAGTCTGTTTCGCGGTGTCCTGTCAGTGAGGACGGAGCTGCTCTCGTGGCGCTGACCGGTGCTGAAACTATTGATAAGCCGGTGGCCGTATTGTCGCTGTCCAGTGCTGATCTCACTGACGCACAGGTTTCCCCAGGGTTGGCTGAGCAGGTTGAGGATGATATTGGCCCATCCCCTGCAGCTGTGTATGGGAGGCTAAATAACTCCGAAGTACTGTCCAAACTCAATAGACATTTTCTACATCTGTCGCAGTCTCAGCATGATGATGTGGTTAAGCTAATTGAGTCTAATATGTCCTTATTTTCTGACGTGCCGACTCGGACTCAAGTTTTGATGCACGATATTGATGTGGGGGATTCTTCCCCAATAAAACAACATGCATACCGTGTATGTCCCGATAGACGTGTCCGTTTACAGAATCAGGTAAACTACATGCTAGAGAATGGTATTGCAGAACCTAGCTCTAGCTCGTGGAGCTCTCCATGTCTGTTGGCAGGTAAATCCGATGGCTCAGACCGGTTCTGCACGGACTTTCGCAAAGTCAATGCTGTCACGAAGCCAGATTGTTTTCCTCTTCCCCGAGTAGATGACTGTGTTGACCATGTTGGTGCTGCCAATTATGTTACGAAGCTTGACCTGCTAAAGGGCTATTGGCAGGTGCCACTGACTCCTCGGGCGAAGGAGATCTCTGCCTTCGTGACCCCCGACACGTTCCTGCAGTACGCGGTGATGCCATTCGGTGTGCGTAATTCTCCTGCCACATTTCAGCGTTTGGCGAACACAGTCTTATCTGGTCTGTCAGGCTGTGAGGCTTATTTAGACGATATCGTGGTCTATTCATCATCTTGGGCTGATCACATACAGCAGCTACACACAGTGTTCGAGAGGCTGCGTGACGCAAACCTCACGCTCAACCTTGCCAAGTGTGAGTTTGGTCAGGCTACCGTTGCCGTGCTGTCCTTCTCCAGGAGGGAGATGATGGGGTGGAACATCCCGTATCATACTTCTCCAAGAAGTTTAACTGTCATCAACGGGTGTACTCCACCATTGAAAAAGAGGCTTTGGCCCTCGTCCTGGCTCTTAAACACTTTGAGGTATATGTTGGCTTCGCTGGGGTGCCTACTGTAGTGTACACTGACCACAACCATTTAGTGTTCATTAATCAAATGCGAAACACTAATCAGAGATTGATGCGCTGGTCTTTGTTCCTCCAGACCTTTAATGTGGAAGTTAGGCATGTAAAAGGGAGAGACAATGTCCTGGCTGACACGTTATCAAGGTGTTCATAACTTGTGTTAATAACACTCATGCCTTCCTGTTATGTAACATTTTAGGGTGGGGGTGTTATGTGCGGGCCTATGGGGGATGATCTTTGTGCCCGACTGGTTGCGCCCTCTCTCTCTTTCTCTCTCTCTCTCTCTGGTGCGCTCTGGCGCCCTCCTTTTCTGTTTGTATATATTTTTCTTTCAGGAAGACACACCTGTCCAGGTGTGTCTTATTTTGGCTGGGTTCTGTCCAGGTGTGTCTTGATTAACCTGAAGGCATATAAGGAGGAGCGAGTGGAACTTACGGCGGAAGTCCCTGCCCACCTGACATCGAAAGGAGATTCGTTTCACTTTGTCTCCTTTGTTACTTTTCCCCCACATGTTTTTAGTGTTGGGGGTTTTTTTTTTCTTTGCTAAGCTGTTTGTAGTTTTTGCTTTGGAGATCACCAGCCGTCCAGTTTTTTTCGTTTTTTCTTTGGTTAATTTAGGATTAGGATAATTTCCTTCTTTTTGTTTATTTTAGAGGGGATAGCTGAGTGCAACGGCCCATTGCGTGGCTGGCCCGGCGATTTTGCCTTTTTATTTATTTTGGCTGGGTTCTCCGACCTTTTTTTTGTTGGTACGTAGTTTTACTTTGTTTTGGTTTGTGAATAAAATTTGGTATATATATATTGATTTATTTGTCCGAGTGTCCCTTTGAAAATGCTACACCCTCTTTATGAGTTTTTTTCCAATAGAGGGTCCGTAACAGTCTTTTCTCAAAAACAACACTCAGTAATCCGTTTGCGCCAGTCGGTCTCTCTTTCTGATTTGCTTGCTGCGCACCTGTAGTAGGCTACAGCACCTGAAGCACGCATGGTTAGCTTAGGAAAAAGAAGTGTACTTCAAATTTATTTTATCAAGTAAACTTAAGTAAAGTTCAAGTATGTTTCCCAAGTATACTTTATCTAGTAAGTATACCAATATCAATGTACCAATAGTATACTTATAAGTGTACTATTTCAATACTTCTTGGGACTAAATTGGCCCACTTGTTAGTTTATCGAAGTATACTTTCAAGTATACTTGAAGTGTAAGAGCAGTAAAGTTTGAGTAAACAACTTGTTTACGTCTAAGTATTATTTTGTACTGCAACTATACTATAAGTGAACTTATAGGTATACTGTTAGTTCAGTAGTTATATACTTCTAGTCCACTTTTCAGTTTATGAAAGTATACTTGGAAGTATACTGCAAGTGAACTTATATGTATACTCCTAGTTTACTATTTATATACTTCTAGTCCACTTTTAAGTTTATGAAAGTATACTGCAAGTAGGGCTGCCACGATTAGTCGACTAGTCACGATTACATCGACTATTAAAATCGTCGACAACTAATTTAATAGTCGACGCGTCGTTTTTTTTTTTTTTAAACTTTGTTTTCTCTCTCTGCTGCGGCACCTTCCACTGCCACGTCTGCCTTTCTGTCCTTGACACACATGCGCAGTAGTGGTAATCTGGGTCAGCCATGGTGTCACCTGAAGTTATACCAGACGGGCTCTCTGGTATCAGGGCTACCCGGCGGCAACGGAGCTCAAAAGTGTGGGAGCATTTTAAGAAAACAAAAGAGAAAAGTGTGCGATGCAATATCTGCAACACAGAACTTGCCTTTCACGGCAGCACAAGTGCCATGCACGAGCTCCTGAAAAGGAAGCACGTTGTTGCTGACAACGACGATGAAGAGGGACCGTCCTCTCGTTAAGCTAACTGGCTAGTTAGCTGCTAACATTAGCGTAAACAGAGAGCTAACTTACTACTTACTCATATTGATAGCTGTAAACGTTAACATTAGCGATGACGATTTGACTCATTAGCCTTAGGAACAAGAGCCTTGTGCAGTTTGGGATTATATAGAGTGTAGTAAAGTTGAATACAGTTCGTTGTGAGCACTGAGCACAAAATGCACTGTTGTTATATTCAGGGATGCAAACAGCGCGCCGAAAAGCGCAACTCGCTTTTTTCGTGGCCAATTACAGTAGTAGCCACTCAAAATGTCCCCTGTTTCCATGATGGGACCTTGGCTGGCCCTTGGCTGGTCCTTGACTGGTCCTTGGCTGGTAGCCTACAGGTCCATGGGGGTAATGCAATCCCCCGCGATGACGTCATCAGTGAGGCTCCGCCCCTAAGCAGCCTGAGTGAAAACCAGCTGCAATGCCTCTTTTGTCCACGGGGAGGAGCAGTGATTTTAATGCTCTGCTCTCAGTAGTCTAAACCAGGGGTCGATAATCAGATGGACAATAAGTATTTCACTTTGATGTGACCAAGAATGAACTATTTTCATTTCTTTGTTGTCCTTGTACCGAGAGAATATCAGAATTTTATCTCAAAAACTGAATTTTTGAGAACATTTTGAATTCTGCTCTCATGGGAACAACTGGAGTCAATGCAATAATGACATAGCTAAACACCAGTTATTCACTTATGGAGCAAATCCATCATTTTTTAAATTACCAACATCTCCATGCTGCAATATGCGTATTTTCAGATTTTTGTCTTGATAACTGAATTTTTCACAGTGGTTTCAAATCTGCCTGCACAACAGTGAATGGCTTAATCAATTTGTGAAGCCACTGTTGTATTGCCACTTGCCAATTAGCTCAGAGTGATAAATGACAGTCTTTGGTTCCAGAAGTTGTGGTAAGTGGTCCAAACTGAACATTGATGTCAACTGTCTTGTCTTCCTATTCTCCTGTTTGTTGCTCTAAATTGCCTAAATTTGCAAAAAATAGCCTGGACCCGACCCATCGCTGCGAAGCAGCTATAATTATTTTTGATTTTTGTGCGTATTATGGAGCCGTTTTGGTCCATGTTTGTAAGTCTTTATTTCCCCTGGAGTTTCCACTAATCTTGCTCTCAGAAATTGTTTGTGTATCTTTTTTACACAACATTGGTCATTGCTAATGACATACACAGTAATTAATCTAGCATACTTTCATTAAATACATCAATTCAAGCTTAAATTTAAGAGTCTATAATTAGGCCATTCTGAGCCTGATCTAGTTATACCATAGATTTTCTAATGAAGTTAATACCTTTTAAAAAAATGTCACCTGGGGTAAAACTCCCCCTGCAACGTTTTGCATTTGTATAGCTAACAGCATTTTAAAATTTGGAAATTGTTTGACTTATTAATTTTGCAACCGGGGTCTTACAGGGTTATAAAAACTTTTCCAGAGTAATTTGCCCAACACTGTGGCTGCTGATGAAATGGTAACAGGAGATAGCCTAGCTCAGTTGAAGTTCAGGCCCACAGCCTTCCAATAACCTCCCCCGCCAGCTGCATTTCGGCTCTCTGATTTGTGTGACAATGGGAGACTAAATGCCCACTCAGTGCAAACAAAAGGTTGAGCAATTATAATGCTAACTCAGCTTGCTTACTAGTTACAGTACTTTCAACTTGTAGTACAGCACACCACACATCACACATCCTAACACATCAAATCCTGTTTAGTAGATAAACACGTGAGCATCAGCAACATCCCTAACTGATAATGCTAATTCCCTGGCCTAAGTCATAAGGCATGCACTGAATACCTGCACAGCTGCAAACATCTTCCAAAATTCTTTTCATCACCTGAAATTTTTCCTCTTTAAATGGAGATTTACAATGAATACATTGTGATCAAATAGGCTATTTGACAGGAGGTATTACTAGCTTTCATTTCCGAATAAAACATTGGCCATCGCATAGGCCTGTTATAATTTCATGGCTCAAATCAAATGATGATTATGTATGTTATTGCGGTTTAATGAATTTTGACTGACCACCAGAGGTGCTTTAAGTGCCGCCTCTGGCGGTCAGTGGAAATTCAGATAACATCAGAATGACTGTGGGCGATGAGAATTTTGTGAAAGAAGCGCCATCTCCTGGTCAAACCCTGTATTTCAATGAATGGGAGGGGTTACAGTAAAACATTAACACTCCCATGAGAAAGAGGGGGGCAACTCCAGCGGCTGGGATTTGAAGGGGATTTGCAGGGGACTTGGAGGGAAGTTGGCTGGAAAACGTAGGCCATTCGGCTGGCTTTCAGCTGGAAGGGGACATTTTGAACGGCTACTACTGTAGGTGACTTGTGTGAATCGTTCAGATCCGAAGACTTTTGTTTTGGGGAGGGGGGGGGCGTCTCAGCTCGGGTCAGTAAAATTAACAGGCTGACAGTGACAATCACGTGAAACTGAGGTGAACTCATTCATGGTTGCCTCTGATTATACTGATAATAGCCTACAGTACCTATTAGCTTCCAATGTAGACGCGAGACATGCGCGCTCACAACCCAAAGCAGCGCCGTTTTTTCCCCCGTGCATGTCCGTGGAGCTGTGCGCCGCGGACGTGCACGGTTCCCTACGTTGCTGTGTCAGGCAGGTGTTTCCCACGGAGCTCTGCCCCGTTTCAAAGGTGAAGAAAGCCCTCAGTGGAGAGACGTTGCCTCCGCGATGTAGAATGTGTTTTATAGAAGAGAAACACACATTTCAGGATCTGACTTGTATCATCAGAACAGACACATGTAAACACAGAGAGCTGAAAATCACTGGACATGTCTGTTGGGATTATACAAATCAACAGTGTAAAGTAGAGCTGTCAAGATGTATGCAGTAGTTAATTATTGCATATCCTACTGTACCTATCACTCCTATTGTTTCTGATGTACAGGTGCATGAGAATGTCATGGGAGAGTTTATTAAGGCCTATGTCACTAGTAGTTAGCATATACCTTAAACACTTCAAGCTGAAAGCTAATGATTGTTATATAAGAGCAGCTGCATGCTGGTGCGATAAACTGTATGTTATACATTCAATTTACGTATGATCCGATTAGTCGACTAATCGAAAAAATAGTCGGTGATTAGTCGACTATCAAAATAATCGTTTGTGGCAGCCCTAACTGCAAGTGAACTTATAGGCATTTTAACACCCTCACCCACCTGCCCCTCCGAGCCAAATGCTTCGCACGTTCAATTCAATCCAGTGCCTCAAGCAAGCCAGGGTGGCCGAATAACCGATCCCTCTTTGCCCGCTTGCTGTCACTGCTAATCGCCTGCGTCCCTATAGTTCTCAGCCAATGCAAACAGCATTGAAAAGGTAAAATTAAGACGTTGAGTTTACCCGACGGTGTTGTTAACCACTCGTCAAAGTTACTGTGTGTGTATTGCAAATAGTGTAGCGCCAGTTAAAACTATGGAAGCTTTTACTGGTGGTGGTCTGAAGTATTTTATTCCTCGAAGCAATTCTTTATGAACAACAACAACAACAACAACAACGTAAGAGTTAAAATAAATACAAATAAAAAGCCATTAGTCCATAGCTACATCTATAATAAGCTTGTGGCATTTAGCTTTACTTTACATAAATCAAACTTAAATTTCATTTGTACTCATAAAATTTCTTCAAGGTTGGCAGGTCTGTAAAGAAAAGATACAGTGCTGTATGCTTGAATGATGGTACATTGTATTTAATGACTTACAAAAGTGTGCACATCAAAGTCCTGCATATTGTGCATGTACCAAACTTTGCTGTGTTTTAGTTGTGTTTAGGTACTAATTTAGCAGGTCTTTATGTAAAGAATACATGAAATGTAAAGAGTACTTTCATGCTTAGGTTACCCAGGCGGAAAAAAAAGTATACTTTAACATACTAAATTTAAGCACACTTAGTGTACTTCATAAGCACAAAATTATTGTACTCAAAGTGTGTTATTTTCGAGTACTAAAAACATTCTTAGTATACTAATGATATTTCATTATTGCTACTTAAGATATACTAAAATACAACTTAGTGTACTTGACTGTACTATTTTGAGACACCATTAAGATCAAATTAAATATACTTAAGTACACTTTTCTCTACTAATACTGTACTTATTTATAATGTTCTTTAGTTCGATTTAACGTATACTTTAATCCACTTCAGATTACTATTAATACATTTAGAATATACTGGAAATGTATTTCTAATTTAATCATAATGTGTTGCCATTGCATTTTAAATATATTTACAAAAATTACATACAAATTAAAAAGTTGTACTTAAGTATATTATAGTTCATCTTAATGGTGTCTCAAAATAGTACAGATAAGTAGACAAAGTTGTACTTTAGTATGTCTAAAGTAGCACTCATGATATATCATTAGTATACTAAGTACATTGTTAGCACATCGAAAATAATATACTGTGAGTACACTAATTATGTGTGCATTAAGTATACTAGATGTATTTCATTAAAGTACACTTCAACAGTACACAGAAAGTATATATTTTTTTATAATTAATTTGAATTTCAAATTACTTTTAAGTAAACATAAAAAATAATTAGAACATACTTGAGGTAGACAAAAAGTTTATTTTTAACATGCACGGCATTACAGGGAAAATGTGCATAATAAAGTACATTTAAGTACATCTTTAACAACATCTTAAACAACATTTTCAAACAGTTTCTCTTCATCGTAACATTTTTATTCAAATTTGGATCATCTGACCCCAGAGAATTCTTTTTAGTCATACTCTTTAACAAGTTAACTAAAAAACAATAATAAAAGGAAAAAATAAAAAGAAACAATAGCTGTGCTAGCACTACCCTGCTAGCTGTGCACCGCAGACAAGCTAGTAATGACAGGGATGAACATTAAACTGACTTTTGAAACTTTTACATGTGAAACATTGACACAGTTTGTTTAAACTCAAAATGTATGTACCAAAAAACCATACTAACTACCGCAACAATATTCACCATAGCTTAACTTGGAGGGGGCGCAGGAAAAACTGCTGGGCTTCATTATCAGTTGCATCAAGGGCTGAGACTGAGTCCACAGGCTGGACATCAGCAGGAGACTGAGTGGCAGGCTGCTAAAACAACAGTATTATGACATGTGCTGTAACAGCAACAGCATAACAGCAATGTAAACAGACATGTGCAATTTTTCTAAAGCTCACCTTAACAGTGTGAAATCCACAACTAGAGGCCATGAACCCTCTAAAGAGGGTGGTCTGTCCACGGGCCTGCATGGGGCGTTTCTCAATCTGAAACAATCAGAATTGTATTCAGCCTGGAGTGAGACACTCAGTGTACAGTCAATGGTCAGATTAATACAATCTGCACCATCAGAATGACTTTTTCTCATCTAGTGATATGCATGGTCATGAGTAATAGGTGGATATTTTGCTGTACTTTACCTTCTGGGAGAGATCATGTCATTTGCGCTGCCTCGGGGCTGGTCTGTTGCCTCCTCCAGCAGGCCAAACCCCAGAGCTGGCGAATGTCCTCAGTCTCACCATCCATCTCCCCTACTCCTATTGCTTTGTGGCTCTTTGGTTTAGTGCTCATCTGAAGACAACATGGAAATAATAACAGTGGTTACAACTATGAATCACAGCAGAGACATAGTGTGCTGAACAAGTGTGTAGGTCCTGTGAAATTCCAATCTCTGTGCAATTACCATATTTACAGGCTATATTTTTTGATTAATGCTACACAGCATTTTATCTTTATATTACAAAGATGTGCTCACTTCTGTGCAATTATCCAACTGTGGTCAGTGAGAGGCGTATATGATGTATACATTTATTTATTTTGATTTTATTTATCAATTAATCAATCTTTTCCTCTACTTTTGACTCTTGAGCTGCTATTACAAGTTACTGGTGTAGGATCAATAGAGGTCACGTTATCTTGTTGTTTTTGCATTCAGATACTGTACTGACATGTCTATACTGTATCTGCAGACATGAACAGCTTTCATACTAAGCTTCAGGTTGGCTGATAAGGTCCGTTATTTCTTGGAAGTAGTTTAAATCGAAATCATAAACTAAGCAGCTAGACGACCGGTTAACATGTAGGCTAAACCAGTAGACTGTACAAGTGTACTAAGCAAAACAACTGAACACTGAATGTGAACATGTAAACACGTGTTGACCTACGGTCCCAGACTGGACGCAGGGAAGTCCGTTTTCCTCCTGCGCTGAAGCCGGTTAGCTTCAGGGCTAACACCCTTCACTTCACTTCGCTGCCAGACAGCAGTTGGTAAAACAATAGGAGAGACGTTACGTGGTCTGGAGAAGCTTGTGCGTTTATTTGGCCACATACTGAACTGTACACACACGGCTAACCTCTTCCTCTACTCTGCTAATGTCTGCACAGACAAAGACTCTACACACACACGCACTGCTCCTCTTCATCATGTAATATTACACTGTGCTACTGAAGCACATACACACAGGCGTAACGCTGCCGCTACCAAGAGCAGTAATAATAGGTTAACTTACAGTTACAGTGGCTGTAAGACTGACGTTAGCTAACGTTAACGTTGGTTATCTGGCTAGCTACGATGACTGAAGTTGCTGAATCACGTAATGACTCGCCAACGAAATCATAAAATTAGCCGGTGTGACGAATGGAAATATAAAATGTATGACCATTCAATCAGAAAATAAAAACATTGAATGTACTTACTGTGAATCAGAAGTAGGCTTGTGCTTGCTTCGCTTCACGACGGAGACTTTAGCTGGTCAATGTCATTCAACAGCAACGTGACCAGAATGAAGCGCCGTGAATGGTGGAGCTCAAGGAGGCGGAGCTGAGCGCAGTGCGCTGATTGGACGGCAAAGATGCAAACGTTGCTATTTGAATTAGGCGCCTTGCTTTCCAAACAATATTTTTTAAAAATCCCTGCTCAGATTGACTATAATGTACTGTAACAATGTGTTTTTTCCATAGACTAAATAAACTTATATCTTTCTGACAATCAAGTATTTGTGCATTAATGTAAGTCTGTTTTAAAATATGCTTTTACTAAGTGTATTTTATTTCAAAGTACTTATAGTAGTTTATTAGTATTCATACAAAAAGCATACTGATTTCAAGTCTTTTGTAATACACAGTTAGTATTGTTTATTAAAGTGCACTTTAGTTTCACTTAATTGGAAATTAATTTAGGTACACTTAAAAAAGTGCAAATGAAGTTGAGTTTGTTTTAAGCCGTACTTCTTCAGAAAATGTATATTAAATAGTTCTAACAGTGGTTTGTTTTCATTTAATTCCCAGTTATCTATTAAAGTACATTTTTAATAAGTGTGCCTAAGTTCACTTCCAATGATGTTAAATTTAAGGGCACTTTAATAAAGTATACTAACTACATATTACAAATAAGTATGCTTTTAATAAAAATACTAATCTACTACTATAAGTGCTTTGAAATAAAGTATACTTTGTAAAAGTATACTTTTTAACAGTTTAAAATAGACTTACAGTGAAGTACACTTTTAATAAGTCTACTTAAGTTCACTTCCAAAGAAGTGCAAATTAAGTGCACTTTAATAAAGTATATTAACCGTACATTACAAATGACTCAAAAATAAGTACACTTTTAATAAGAACACTAATCTCCTACTATAAGTGCTTTGAAATAAAGTATACTTTGTAAAAGTATACTTTAGAACAATTTAAAATAGACTTACAGTGAAGTACACTTTTATTAAGTGTACTTAAGTTTGCTTCCAAAGAAGTGCAAATTAAGTGTACTTTAATAAAGTATATTAACCGTACATTACAAATGACACAAAAATAAGTACACTTTTAAGAAGAATATTAATCTGCTACAAGTGCAAGTGCATTGAAATAAAGTATACTTTTTAAAAGTATACTTTAGAACAATTTACATTAGACTTACAATGAAGTACACTTCTAATAAGTACAATAAAGTACAACTTTAATTATTGCATAATTAGTATGTTTAATTTTAGTATATTAAAGATGAATTTAATCACATATATTTTAAAGTACACTTTCTAAAAGTATATATTAAATATACTACAAATTAAGCACAAAAAGTACAAGTATATTTTTAATAACCTTTGTATGCTACAAATATATTTTTAATATACTTTTTCACCTGGGTAGGAAGACTGTAAACTTCAGTGCCTGTGGCCTGATATGATAATAATTAAATGTGCTACAATACTCTCACCTTATGAATTGTCAATAAAATCAGGCAAATGTTTATCTGTTTCTGTGTGGTATATAACAGTATGAGATCAGTTTCAGTTCCACTTGTGTACTATTTACTCTAAGCTATTCCACATTAGTATACTTCTTTTAAACTAAAAATAAGAAAGTATGCTTTCAGTTGACTTTTCATGTACTAATCAGAGATATACTTAACAAAATTATACTTAAGTATACATGGTTTATACTGACAAGTATACAGAAAAGTCTAACTATATTTGGCCTATACTTGTACTTTATCTTTTGATCGAGATATACTTAAGAAGTATTCTGGCCTTGTATAGAAAGTTTAAGTATACTTGGCTTGTAGTTGTGCTTACTCTTATGATAGAGTAGCCTATTTAATACTTTTGCGCACATATTGGCTTCTTTGAGGTAGTACTGGGGTGGAATAGCTTGAGTAAATAGTACACAAGTGGAACTGAAACTGATCTTATATGTACACAGTGTTATGTAGGTTGGCACAAAGGTAGCAAGCAGGTAGACAGATCTACACTGTAAAAAATGTCAGTAGATTTTACGGTAAAAAACTGAAAACTACTACAGCTACTACAGTAAAAAAAACTCTCAAAAGGTTAAATAAAATGTTTAGAACAGTGAAACACCGTAACTATATATAACAGTCAAAACTGTAAATTTTGCACTGTTAAATACTCCTGCACTCAGTTTATAACAGAAAGATGCAGTAATTTACATTACAGTCAATACTGTAATTTTTGCATCTAATTTTTGTGAAAGAAAAAAACAAAACATTTTGTCACTGTTAAGTTTACTAACCTTGTGTTCGTAACAGATGTATGTCGTAATATATAACAGCTAACATAACAATAGTTTGCATTTATGTTTTGGATAATAAAATATTTACAATTTGTGGCCGTTAAATGGAGGCCACTCCATGTTTTCCTAATATTGTTTTTTCCTAATATTTAATTATGACACATCAAAGTACGGTGCCCCAGAGGTGTCAGGCCAAATACAAAAACCACAACACAAATACGAATACGATTATTGTGTTTTGGCTTTTGTATTTGTTTTGTGGCTTTTGTATTTGTTTTGTGGCTTTTGTTATTTGGCCTGACACCTCTGGGCCACCGTATCAAAGACCAACAGGTGCCTACCGTGGTGGGAACTGAGGGAACACAGGCCCATAAAAACAAAGACATGTAATGTACAGCTTCACAGGTTTACGATTCCTTGACCCATGTGGATCTAAAATCCAGTTCAACAAAGGTCAAATTACAATTACATTACAACAATTTGTAGGAAGTGGCAAAATTAAACGAGTTGTAATTAACATGCATTTCACATTTGAGTACAGACGCTGGAAAGAAAGGCACCTAATTCAAATAGCAACGTTTTCATCTTTGCTGTCCGATCAGCGCACTGCGCTCAGCTCCGCCTCCTTGAGCTCCACCATTCACGGCGCTTCATTCTGGTCACGTTGCTGTTGAATGACATTGACCCGCTAACGTCTCCGTCACGAAGCGAAGCAAGCCCAAGCCTACTGCTGATTCACAGTAAGTACATTCAATGTTTTTATTTTCTGATCGAATGGTCATACATTTTATACTTCCATTCGTCACACCGGCTAATTTTATGATTTCGTTGGCGAGTCATGACGTTTTTCAGCAACTTCAGTCATTGACTCTGAGGTATATCCATTATTGAGAATTTTGCAACTCGTGTCATTATATAAAGCTCTAATCCATTTGATCAGAGATTCGCCAAAGTTAAAAAATCTCAAACTCTTATAAATAAAATTCAAATGAACCTTGTCATAGGCCTTTTCCAGATCAGCGATGAATATCAAACCCGCCTTTTCATTTAATTCATAATGTTCTATAGTTTCCAACAGCTGTCTTATGTTATTGCCGATATAACGACCTTGCATAAATCCTGACTGGTCCTGATGGATAATGTCTGATAGTACCTTCTTTATTCTGTGAGCTATGCACTTTGCAAGAATCTTAGCGTCGTAGCATTGAAGTGTTATGGGTCTCCAGTTTTTAAGATGTACTAGGTCCCTATATTGGCCATTAGCTTGTTGTTTTAGCAATAAGGAGATCAGGCCCTCCTTTTGTGAATTAGAAAGATATCCCACATCATATGTAAAATTAAAACAAGAGAGCAGTGGGTTTTTAACAAGATCAAAAAATTTTTGGTAAACTTCTATGGGTATACCATCTAATCCAGGGGTTTTACCTTCTTTAAAAGACATTGTAGCAGAAAGGAGTTCCTCTTCTGTAATCAAGCCTTCACAAAGCTCCTTCTGAGCTGCTGATAATTGTTTATCGTGATTCTCTGGAAAAAAGCTATGACAAGTTTCATTATCTAATTGGATAGTTTGTGACTGGAAGGAAAACAACTTTGTAAAGTATTTTTCCTCTTCCTTCAGAATATCTGACTGTGTGTGTAATACTTGTCCGTTGTTGGATATAAGCTTAGCAATATTTTTTTTTTAGAAATTCCTCTGCTGGAGTCTCAGAAACAATTTTGTGCATTTTTCTCCTTTTTCCATCCACTCTGCCCTTTTATGATAGTAATTTTTTCGAGCCCTGTGTGTTTACCAAGTCATTCGATACATCAGCAGAATTATCTATGTAACTTGCCAATTCATCTATTTCAGTATTTAGGGTTACCTCTTTTGATTTCCTATTTTAATTTAGCCAGGATGCATATGCAATTACATGTCCTCTGAAAGTACATTTAAAGGCATCCCAAACCATCAAGGGATTTGCTGTGCCACTGTTTTGACAGAAATAATCACTAATAAACCTTTCAGTCTTCTTGATAAATTCCTCGTCCAGGAGAAGACTCTGATTAAATTTCCAGTACCCTGGGCCACGCCTGTTCTCTACCGTTGACAGGTTCAGTGAAATAAGGTGGTGGTCAGATCTTACTTTATCTTGAATTGAGACACTTGTTACTCCGGAAATTAAGGAGAAAGAAATCAGAAAATAATCTATTCTGCTGGCTTGATTTTGTCTTCTCCAAGTATATCTAATTAAGTCAGGGGTTTTGAAACACCAAATATCCACTAAATCCAAACTGTCCGTAAGATTCTGAATTTTTGCAACAGCTTGTGGATGGTAGTTTATTACAGTTTTTCCTTTTCGATCCAGAGCTCCATTTATGGCAGAATTAAATCGCCTACCATAATGATTTTACTGTCAGATTCATGCAGTTGGTTACCTATTTCCTCAAAAACAGCGGGATCATCTGTATTTGGTCCGTATATATTAATCAAACAGTATCAGTAAACAGTATTTCATCTTGTATATTTAGATTCAAGATTATCCATCTTCCAGTCAAATCTGTATGAACAGAGCAAACTTTAAACTGAAGTTGGTTCTTGAGGAGAATCATAACACCTTTTGAGTTGTTCTGACCATGAGAAAAATAGATAGGACCATCCCACTGTTTTTCCCATGATATTTCATCTTCCTTTGTTGAATGAGTTTCTTGTAAACAAAAAATATTCTGTTTCTTTGCTTTTAACCATGAAAATACAGTACGTCTTTTTTTACTGTCAGCAAGACCATTGCAGTTGTAACTAGCAATACTTATTTCGTCCATTACCATACTGTTTTAAATTCTGGATGTTTTCCAAAGTCTTTATTTATTTTGCACATTATTCCTAAGCAAACCTCTCCCCATGTATAACAAACACATGATCTACACCAAAAACAAAAAACATAAAACAAACAACATGTACCAAAAATCCCACCCATTATCGCACAGTCTTTTAACAAGATCTAGGGAAAGAAACCCCATCCAAAACTCATTAGTATCAAAACAGAAGCAAAAAAAAACCAGTCCCAGGAATTTTAAGGCGACAGATTTGCCAATCGAGCTCAAAAATCAGACGGGAAGAAAAAAGCTGGGTGTTCTTGAATGCACCTCTCCGCGGAGCTCGTGTTGCTAGGAGCCTGGTAAACACAGGGACTCTCATAGCCAATCCAAGCCTACCTATCCACTGGTACGGTGACGTCATTCGCCCACGTTCTCTTGTTGTCTTCCGTATTTCTCCCGTGTGTCTCCTCTATATAGTTCACCATTCACATACAGTTTATCAACCACCAGCCGGACTTTATTATCTTTTTGTCTGAGCGCGTTCATGATTGGGATGAGCTTGCGTCGCTTTTCCACTATTTCCGCTGGGTATTGATTCATTTTTCGTCCTTGGTGGCGGAGCTGCAAGCAGCAACAGAGCGCAGCAGAGCCAAGTTTGAGATAACTTGCAGTACAAAGCAAGTGAGAAAAGGAGAAAAAGATGTTTCATACGTTTCCACCCCCCTTTCTTCAATTCCAATAAACAGGAGATTTTCCCGCATGCTTCTGCATTGGAGATCCAGAAGGGTCGTTTTGAGTTTTGCATTTTCATTAGACAGTGTTGTTGTTACTGACTGTAAATGCGCGACCTCCATCTTGAGCGTTTTATTTTCCTTTTTTATTTCCTCGATTAGAGCGTTGTTGTGCTCCACTGAGTTTTTTAAATCAGACACGTCTGCTTTCAATTCGTTTAAAATGTCCAGCTTTTGGAGTCAAGTAGATATCAAAAACAACATCTCCCGGTCCTCGACATTAAACGCTATACTTTCTTCCGTGTCACTGGAACCCAATTCCGTACGGTTACGTTTTGAGTCCGGCCCTCGACTGCTCGTCATATTGTATGTTTGATTCACACAGCCAAAGCACTGCAAAAAAAAAAAATAAATAAAAAGAAGAGGGGAAAAAACGAGGGAGGAGAAGGGAGCTGCCGATGGCGTTGCAAACGCAGTTTTCAGTTCACCCACATGGCTCCAGAACAAACACTCACTTTTCCGTTGATATTGTGAGCTTACCTTGCCGTGGTGAAGGTCGGTGATTTAAGAAAAAATATTACCAGACCACTTAAAGCCACACTTACATTCTGGAGTACATTTCTATCAACTGGGTTTCTGAGTTTTAGACGTGTTTATTGGAGCTGCCTCAGCCCTTGCTTGTCGTTGCGGCAGAATACAATTCTGATTTGGTGGAGCACAGTCGGCCTCAGTAAAACCGAATTTAGTGGCTAGAAGGACTCCCAGCCCTTCTCCTTCTCCTCTGTCCCCTGTGAAGACCCCAAGCCCAACTTCACCCTCTGTGAGGACCCCCAGCCCTGCTCCATCCTCTGTGATTGTGATTTGAGTTGTCAATGGTATGTTATATTTTGGCATCCAGTACAATATTTGTTTGAAAATTTTGATTTATAAAGAAAACAAATATGTTCTTAATCCTGAGTATGTCTTGTGAATTTTTGTGTAGTCCACTCGTAGTGTACATATGAGTTAACTTAAAGTCCACTTAAAGTACATTTAAAGGTATATTTCCAGTATACCTAAAAAGTAACCTAGAAGTATACTTTAAAGTGCAAAAATAATATATAAATAGTAAACTATAAGTATGATGTTAAGTTCACTTAAAGAAAACTTATAAGTATACTTGCAGTATAAAAACTATTACACTAGTAGTTTACTGACAGTATACATAAAAGTGTACTTTCATAAACTAAAAAGTGGACTAGACGTATATAACTAGTAAACTAGCAGTATACTTGTAGTATAGTTGCAGTACAAAATAATACTTAGATGTAAACTAGTTGTTTACTCAAAGTTTACTGCTCTTACACTGGGGGCGGGACTAGATAAGCATCTGCTTCTCCCGCTTTCCCTTTCGGCCATGTGTACTACCTTATTTTAACTAAGATGATGTGTGATGATGACTGTCTAATAACATGCCGAAATAAATAAATAAATAAATAAATATACTTGAAAGTATACTTTGATAAACTAAAAAGTGGGCCAATTTAGTCCCAAGAAGTATTGAAATAGTACACTTAAGTATACTATTGGTACATTGATATTAGTATACTTACTAGATAAAGTATACTTGGGAAATATACTTGAACTTTACTTAAGTTTACTTGATCAAATAAACTTGAAGTACACTTCTTTTTCGTAAAGGTACTTGTAAAGGACATCAACATAGTGCATGTTGGTTTTTATTTACTATGTATTATTTTAGATATTTTATTTTGACACTTCCTGTTAAACCAATTTATTTTATTTTGAAAGGGTTTGGTAAACGGAAAATGAGCGAATGGACGGTAAATTGATTGAGGAAGGTAAACAAGCGTCACATGGATATAAGGAAATTCACGGATAAAGGAAATTAACTACGGTGTTGATTTAAACTACAAGAGTGATTTATTAGCCCGGTTGAAAGTGGCAACAATGTAAAGGCTTATGGTACATTTATGTTTGTGTTGAAATTTAAGTTTGTTTTATGTAAAGTAAAGTAAATGCCACAAGCTAATAATAGATGTAGCTATGGACTAATGGCTTTTTATTTGTTTTTATTTTAACTCTTACGTTGTTGTTGGGTTTGTTGTTGTTGACACTCATTTGACATCATGTCCTGCATCATATTGGAAATACATGTTGACCTAGATGCTTTAAGACAATTTGTCAAAATGTTAATGGCTGTCATGTGAACACATTTACATTTCCTTTACTTCCCTTACACTAGGCGTACAATCAAGACATCATTTGACATCACAGTTTGTGTAATTAGCTCTTGAAGGTGAAGGCCTTATCATTCAATGAGTATCAATAATTGATTAGCCTCTCAAAGTAGAAATGTGACAAACTACAACATTTCATTTAGCATCTACATGTTGAGCTGAATCAAATGAGACCAAGGCTGACCTTGCAACTGTGACTGTGATTGGTGATTTGGCACCATAACCATAAACCTGTGTGTCATTGAAATCCAAAAAACGTCAGAATTCTGCGTCCCAGGAGGAGAAGTGGCGGGAAAAGGAAAAACCAAGCAACAAGAACAACTTCCATAAACACAGTGCGTGCCTGCTTGGTCACGTTTTACCTCAGGGCTTCTTTTGCGCATGCGGGTCACTTCAGGGTCGCACTCAGTTCAGACTATAAACTGATAGAAGTCACATTTAATGTGTAATATGAACGAGCACGCAAAAAATAGGATTTCTGAACATCATACTGAATTCAACAGTATGATGGTGACTGTGATTTTATCGGTTACCATGATTTTACAGTACAGCTTGTAGTACAGTAAAGGTACTGTAATTTATTACTGTAGAATTATGTTTACTGTGTGGTCACTGACTTTCTACGTGCTGTATAATGTTTACTGGGAATTTGTAAAATAGTGGGATTATTGCTGTTATTGATGCAGTACATGTCTGCAGTAGTATGAATTACTGTGATTTTCTACTGTGGTATAACTTTTCATTTTATTTTCTACAGTACAATAATGGTTACTTTAATGGTAGTGTAATTTACACAGTACTGTGGTTAGTATGTGAATTTTCTACAGTACACAATATGTTACTGTGAATTTCTACAGTATTATAATGGTTGCCACGATTTTCTAAAGTAAACACTATCCTAATGTGAATTTCAATATGTTACTGTGAATTTCTACAGTACTATAATGCTTACTTTGATTTTATACAGTAGTGGTAATGTTACTGTGATTTACTACAGTAGAATAAGGTCTACTGTGAATTTCTACAGTATTGTTTATTACTGTGATTTCTACAGTATTTTAAAAAATTACTTGCCAGAAACACAGTAAATTACTGTGGATTTCACAGCCATTGTTTACAGTGTATGTAATTATAATGGATGGGGGCAATTTGACACTACAAAAGTGTAAAAATAACACTACATATTTATCTGTGCAGTGTTAATGACTGTTAGGATTTGACTCTATCTGAGTTGGTTTTTCACAGCAACAGAGTCAATCATCAACACAGTAAAATTAACACTTCAGAGTTATATGAGCCTCCAGTGTAAACCTTCAATAACTCAATGCAGTGTTAAAAAGCATTACAATCAGATTTGATTTGTCACCACAATAGAGTAACTTATCAGCATTGCTGAGAGTCATATTTAATCTCTCCAGAGTTATTTAACCTGTAGTGCTAAGTTTTATTAACACTGTACAGTGTTAGCCAGTGTTCATTTTTTACTCAATTTTGAGTTAAATTTACTCTGAAATTTTAACACCATGGAAAGAGGTAATTTTACACCAAATCTGATAAGGACCAAATACACTCGGACACAGTGTTAAATTTAACTCTTTAAGTGTTGATTTAACACTGCAAAATTTAATGTGCAGGAAAGTCAAGGAGAGAGATGAACCACAGACACATGATGTGCTATTAGGTATAATAGCAATTTGCCAGTGCACACAAGACAGTCCTTTCCAAACAGCACGAGATCAGCCTTACCTCACTGACTTTAAACAAAGCAGGCCATCTGCTATGAAATCATCCACCATCGGGCATCACGAACAACCTCATGTCTTCTATATGCTAAAGTCTTTTCCATCTTGAGCTTCACAGCCTCTCGGTTGTTCCTCTTCTTTACATCCAAGAGTAAAGCTTTCCGCATGGCTTCTAGACTCTCCTCAGTTTCAGCTGATCGGTATGTGGGGCAAAAAATAATTTCTGCTCTCTTTGCCTTTTTGATGCCAAAGGCTGCGCTGCGCTTTCCAACAGGTTTGTTTTTTAAAGAGTTCACTGTCACTTCTGGGCATCCCAGTTTTCTCAGTTGTGCGCGGTAGTTAGATAGTTTATGTTTTAAACTCGTCTTCCATCCACCATATCCAGTACTGGAACCCTTCTCAGTTAGACATGGATTTTTCTTGATGAGACTCTGGGTTACTTGTTCCATCTCCTTATCACTAACATAGACTTTATACTGCACAATTTCTTGCACTAACCCATCAAGGATGGCTGACTTCAACTTGGGATCTGGAATGAGTACAGTGCCATTTTGAATGTAGACTAAAGCTGCCTGCTGAAGTTTTAATTCTACATCATAGGAGAACTTAGGTACATGAAACATAGCTGGCCAGGAGGACCGTGAGCTTGTAGACTCATTTGATGACAGTATATCTGTATCCACAAGTTCACCTGACAGTGATGAAGAGTCATTTGCTGAGCAAGGACTTGATGCTTGGAGGGGTAGGACTGTAGAGCTCTCATGTTGCATTGTGGGCGTTGACAAATCAATTAGAGTCCCTCTGTCCTCCACTTCTGAAACTGAAGTTAGGTTCAAAAACTCTGAAGGTTACACTGTTTTTTGACTTCAGCCATAAGATCTTCAAGACATTCAGGGAGTCCATGTGCAAGACTCAGCCTCTGACAGCTTGTCATCTAGCTATGTCATGTCATCTCATTATCTTTGCCGCTTAATCCGTGTGGGTAGTGGAGAGATGTTTTGCCCAGGGGAGCCGGGGTTTCGAACCAGCGACGCCTGCTGCTCTACCCACTGCGCCAAAGCTGGGGAAGAATAGTCTGTTAGGGGGGGGGGAGAAAAGGAAATAGGGGGAAGAAGGGGGGGAGAAGAAAAGAGAGGAAAAAGAGAGGGAAAAAGGGAAAAAATGAGAGAAAATGAGATGAAAACAAAATGATTTAACCGCCATTCTCACTCCTGCTGCATTTAAAATACTGTATATTTCGTTAGTGTTTTTAAATGCAGTAAAATTTGTTTTCTTTTTGGTTTTAATGAGGAGAAAGCCATGTCCACAGGAGCGCCGGTTCAAGTCCCGGCCTTGGCAGGATTAAGTTGTATAATATGCACATTAAAAGTCTTTGTGTTGCCCTTGTAAACTTGAGTTTATTGAAGACAATACTTATAAGACTTGTGTAATATATTTCAATGTTAGTACATTAGTATAAAAAATATAACTAAACTAAAAACTAGATAATTAATTATTAGAGCATTGCATTGAAGCTCACCATGTTTGCACCCTGCTCCACCTAGTGTGTAATTAAAAATTCACCAAAAGAATGAATAGAACTGAGACAATATTAACATTAAAATTGCAAATCTATGACTTGGTCTTTGGCTTCTGAACTGGTGAAACAAAAACATTAATAAGGAGTCACCTTGGCCTCTGGCAAACTGTGATGGCCATTTTTCTAATTTACACTAGTGAATGTATACTGTGTAGTGTACTGAGGTCACTGTATTTTTAACTCCAATTATTTGACAGTTACTAGTTAGTTGAACAAGTTTCACACAAAACATAGCCCCTTTTGTTTTTATTTTAAAACAGATGAGTCAAGTTTCAGAAATACATCTCAGTAAAAAAGACACAATTCCCCATCATGATGTCATACCAAAAAGTCAGAATCATTTAAGATTGTGTTTAATGTTCTCCAACCACTGCTCCTTTGGAAGAGCCTCTACAGAGGGGCAGTAAACTAAGCCTTTGTACTGGCTGTGTCCAGTCTCGGCAATTCGGAACTGCCCGCATTTCTTGCACGTGTTGTGCTGCACTTTGCGGGTCAGTTTTCAGACAGGAGCAGGAGGAGGGGCAGGAGGGGCAGAGGAGAGGGTGACACCCAGGGCCTGTGGAACAGTGAAAAGGACAGGGCCATGTGACGTCATGGGACCCAGCATTGTCAGTTGAGGGCCCGGGACTGGAGCAGGGAACAGCTGACGCTGCGGACGCAGGTTTACAGCCGCCTGTGTTGCACCTGAAGGCGGAACTTTCCTCTTCAGCCGTGCCTGGCCAACAGTGCTGCCAGGCAGGTGGTACTGATGAGCTGGGCCTGGCAAAGGGGGTGCAGACAGAGGGCGCACATTAGCGGGGAGGAGAGGGCTAGCTGCTACAGACAACAGGCTAGGCAAATCCAGCCCCTGCATGACCACTGCGGTGTCCTGCCTCTTCACCCTTTTGTTGTGCCACTGCACCAGGGTGGTGTGGCTCACATCCACCAGCTGAAGATTAGTTTGGGTCATAACTGTCCCATTGGCCAGGATGTGCCGCCTAACTTTCCTGTAGTCCTCCAGGATGAGATCCCATCTAGAGACTGTGTCACCCCCTTTCTTCCTGGGACTACGGTGGATGGCACAGAGCCTGATGAAGATCATTTCAAGCAGGCGGCAGCAATCTGGCCACTGAGCAATTGGGGCAGGGGTGGTCAGAGCATGCCTCTTCACACTCTCCACCCCTGGAGTGAACTCCTGTCTCTTTTTAGGAGAACGGAATCTCCCTGTGTCAAGCCTGTTCTGATGCCTGGCAGCGAACACCACCCTCTGCTTGTCGTAGTCCAGCAGGTTCTGCCAAAGAGCAACAATATTGCTCACCTAAGCAGAGAGAACAAAACAGCACATTAGAAGACAAAAACATGCAAGTGTGAACATGCATGACAAGAGATAGAGGAAATGGAGCAAAACAATAAAAGCTCCTGACCTGCTGGTTTGTGAGGACAAGGGACTGTTAGTTCCTCAGTTCAACTAGACACTCTGCCAAGCAATCGACCCTATCCAAGCCTGGCACACCAGAGTCATCCACAGCCTGCAATATGAAACAAGAAAAAAAAAAAAAATGTGCAACACAATCACAAGCAGGCTGTGAGGTGGCAGCAACATGGGGAGGGGCAGCAGGCTGTGAGGTGGCAGCAACATGGGTAGAGGCAGCAGGCTGTGAGGTGGCAGCAACATGGATAGGGGCAGCAGGCTTTGAGGTGGCAGCATCATGGGAGGAGGCAGCAACCAGAGAGGATGTGACGGGCTGTGAGGAGGCAGCAGCCAGGGAGGAAGCAGTAGGTACTGACAGGAGGAGAAACTTGGACCATCAACGAGACTTGACACAACAAGGTCATGTGTTTGATCCTCCTCAAAGCTCTCATCTTCTTCTTCTTCGCCCTCATCCACATCTTCCAGCATGGCTTCTGTCTCCTCAGAGTCAGGCTGAAACTTCAGGGGCTGTCCAGTCTGACTAAGTAGGTAGTCAACACCAAGCAGCTCTCCTATGAAAAAGAACAGAAAAATGTGCACATGCATTACAAGTTGTACTATGTATTATATAAATACCATTTCATTTTAAAATCAGAGTTGTATCCGCATAATTTTATGAGTGTATGTTTTGCAAATAAAGCCTTGTTCTACTTAAAGATGCTTAAAACCCAGAAACTACAACTATTATGTAGCCAGATTATAATTAGACATACCAGTGTATTTGGCAGGTGGCCTGAAGGTTGGCACAAATGCACGGCCAAACACCTTCAAGCTGTTGGTGTTGACACAGTGGGCCACATCCCTGGCGTACGTGAGGAGAGATGATGACCTGGTGGTCACCGCCGCAGTCCCCCGATCCTGGTTCCACCTGTTCAGGCCTTCCAGGAGGTACAGCTGGAAGTTCAGTGTGTTTGCACTGGTTCCTGGGGATCATCAAAATATTTATGCCAATGAAAAAAGGTTTTGCTTTTCAATCTTCAAAAAACATTCATTATTTAAAATATCAAACATAGAAGAGAACCAACCTGGAATGAACCTGTTCAGGTGGCAGTGAAATGATTCTAGGGATGTGGACCCTCTGGCACAGCGGTACTTTGTCAAAATGATCCCTCCCTTTGTTGTGGTGGTGCCAGCCTCAGTGTACAGCTGCACACCTGGCATGTCCTGGATGCACTTGACGTGGCGTTTCTGCACACGCCAGATGTGCTCCATGCGGACCTGGTCCAGCAGCGGCACCCCCATGAGGTCTCTGCCATTTGCGCCACCCAGGGTTTGGAGCAGTCGTTCGATGAGGGTGATGGTGGTTTCCTCGCCCCGTGTCCTTCTGCGACAGTATTGGCTCAGCTCTGTCTTGCTGATCCGCATGTCCACCAGGCGATCAGTGATATTAGGCAAACCCTCCTGCCTGAGCTCCTGTCGCTTTGCCTGCCGCAACAGAGCGAGGTCCCCAGCATCCCACTCGAAAACACATGCAGACGGACTGCCCATGAAGGTGGGGTAGAGGGGATGAGCATCTGTGGTGCAGCCGACAGCCAGCCTCCTCATGAAGTGCCAGATGTCAAGTCTTATGTGGAGGTCTCGCCACTCTGCAGACCTGGTCTGCAGCTTGCTCATCCCCTCACTCACACAGCAGCCACAGTCCACATATAGCAGCACAGGGGGTGGAACAGCTGCCTGGCGGTACCGCTGCATGATCCCAGACACCATGGCGTCCAGTCCAGGTCCCTCCTGCACCGACAGGACACTGGTCAGGATCTGGCCGACCTCGTTGCCAAGCGAGGTCACCCAGAGAGCTGTCCCCTTGCCGTGGCCGTCAGCTTCTTTGTGATCTGGAATTAGACAACAGGAATATTTAAGATTATACATTCTTTTAAATTGTCTAAAGGCAGGGAGTGTATATAGATTTATTACACAGCACACATTTATAATAGCTGCTGATGTAATGTTATCACTCATAAGAATGTTCATGTGTATGAGTATATATTAGATGCATGGAAATCTATTACACACGTATTTATTACCTTTTTGGTTGAGTCCATCTTTAAGATGGAGCCAAATGTGGAGGTGATGCAGGCCTTAATGTGGTCCAGGTGAGAGAGGATGTCCCTGTTGTACACAGTAAGCAGCCAGCGACTGGAGGGGATGTCGATGGGCTCCGGAGGCTCCTGGCAGACCACTGGGAAGAGGCTTGGTTGATCAACAAAGTCAGCACACTCCCCAAGATAGTGTGCCAACCGGCTCAGCCATTCCTCCCCATGGTTCTCCTTCAGCTGCTTCACCAGTCGTGCTGGACTATTGCCCAGGGTCCGGTCCCGAAGCAGCCGAATGACACGAATGTCACAAGAATACCTGAAATGTACATTTCAGTTCATTAATTGGTTTATTTAAAAAAAGTGACAGTGTACAATAAATGTATTGGACCAGATAAAGCACAATGTTAATTACCATATTTTCCCTGGGCATGCACATTTAACAATATAAAAAGATAGCTCCACATATTACTCATAAATATACTTGGCCAGTATGTATACACTCAGACCTTAATAACAACATGACTCTCAGCTTTCAACAACATTTTAACATAGTAGTTTAAAACTAATTAGGGATAGCCTTGATGATCTTGTTTGTCTTATTTCACCATGATCTGTTAGAATAAATTGTTTATGGGGTAGGGGAGCTAAACCATATAAAAAACCATAAACCATATCTAAAATAATAGTGTCATGTGTTTAGTTTAAACAGTTTGGTTGATTGTAGGTGATTGTATTATTATTATAGAATAGGCACGTGAGCAGGAGCTGGCTCAAGACAGATGTGGTAATATCATAGTACATGTATATCATAGCTACACCTGTATTTAAGTTATTCTGAACGATTTAGAATTTATTGAAATAAGTTTGATTTTGTCTTTAAAATGTAATTAATTTGTTTTTATTGTTGCACTTATTAGTTACATGTTTATTGGAGGGTAATTTCAGTGGTGTATGCGGTTTCAAAATCTGCTTTACTCACTTGTGGGTCAGGATCAGCCGGAACATCTTCTGGTGTGGCAAGTCAAGCTGGTCACGGACAGTCTGACTGGTTGACAGATAGTTCAGAGAACACACAGTGCATCTGAGTGTCTCTGTCACCATCAGGTAGTACCTGTCGATGTCCAGGACCTTCCGAGCCCTCTTGTGGACACCATAGCCTGTCAGCTGCTTTCCACAAGCTGGGCAGGACACCCTCACCTTCCACAGGTGATAGGGCATCCATACCATCAGCCGATGGGTAAAGAAGCGGTCGGGTGTCGGTGTCTGGTGGTAGATGAGGGCAGGGACAGGGGGCTCGTACCACATCTTCAAATCTGGCCATAGTTTGCCGCTCTGAAAGAGTGTGTTGGCAATCCATCTCTGGTCCTGCACAGGGATGGTCTTGCTCATTTCACCCGGCAACCAGAATGAAGCTGCAGCTCCAGGCGCAGCTGCCTGAGCTCCTCCAGACTCATCCTGTTATAAACACATAAGAATGCAATTGTTGCATAAATAAAGGACACACAAAATGACTACAACAGAGGCAAACCAATGAATAAAGGCTAAACTCACAGAGGCCGGTGCCTGGCTGGTGTGCGCAGCAGGGCTGGGGGTCCTTGCAGTGGATGGAGCGCTAGGGGTCCTCATGGAGGCCATAGAGGGGGTCATCGAAGAAGATGGAGCAGGGCTAGGGGTCCTCAGAGGGGATGGAGGAGAAGGAGAAGGGCTGGGAGTCCTTCTGGACACTAAATTTGGCTTTGCTGAGGCCAACTGTGCTCCACCAAATTGGGATTTAGTGAACTGGAAGGAGAAACAATAACGAGTTAATTTTATGATGCAAAGCATTCAAACAATTCATACAAGACATTAATTACTGCAACAATATTTACCATTGCTAAACTTGGAGGGGGGTGCAAGAAAGACTGCTGGGCTACGTTATCACCAAGGGCTGACACTGAGGCCACAGGCTGGGCATCAGCAGGAGGAAGAGGAGTGGCAGGCTGCTGAAACAACAGCATTATGACATGTGCTGTAACAGCAACAGCATAACAGCAATGTAAACAGACATGCGGGATGTAATTTTTCTAATGCTCACCTTAACAGTGTGAAATCCACAACTACAGGCCATGGACCCTCCAAAGAGGGTGGTCTGTCCACGCGCCTGCATGGGGCATTTCTCAATCTGAAACAATCAGAATTGTATTCAGCCTGGAGTGAGACACTTTCTGCACCATCAGAATGGCTATTTCTCATCTAGTGATATGCACGGTCATGAGTAATAGGTGGATATTTTGCTGTACTTTACCTTCTGGTAGAGATCATGCCATTTGCGCTGCCTCGGGGCTGGTCTGTTGCCTCCTCCAGCAGGCCAAACCCCAGAGCTGGCGAATTTCTTTAGTCTCACCATCCACTCCCCCTCTCCCATTGCTTTGTGGCTCTTTGGGTTAGAACTCATCTGAAGACAACATGGAAATAATAACAGCAGTTACAACTATGAATCACAGCATAAACAAGTGTTTATAAGTTCAGTGAAATTCCAATCTCTGTGCAATTACCACATTTACAGGCTATATTTTTTTATCAATGCTACACAGCATTTTATCTTTAATTACAAAGATGTGCTCACTTGTACTGTGCAATTATCCAACCGTGGTCATATCTATCAATGAGAGGTGTATATCATGCATACATTTATTTATTTTGATTTTATTTATCAATTAATTAATCAATCAATCAATCTTTTCCTCTACCTTTGACTCTTGAGCTGCTATAACAAGTTACTGGTGTAGGATCAATAGAGGTCACCATATTTTGTCGTTTTTGCATTCAGATACTGTACTGACATGACTATACTGTATCTGCTGACATAAACGGCTTTCATACAAGCTTCAGGTTGGCTGATAAGGTCCGTTATTTCTTGGAAGTAGTTTCAATTCATTCATAAACTAAGCAGCTAGATGACCGGTTAACATGTACAGTAGGCTAAATCAGTCAACTGTACAAGTGTACTAAGCAAAACAAATGAACACTGAACGTGAACAGGTAAACACGGAATGGGATCATGTAATAATATACACTGTGCTACTGAAGCACTTCACACTGACGTAACGTAACGCTACCAATACAAAGAGCAGTAATAATATGTTAACGTACAGTTACAGTAGCTGTAAGACCGACGCTGGCTAACGTTAGCGTTGGTTATCTAAACTTAGCCACCGCTAGAAAGACGTGAAACAGGTCATCAGCGAATTTAAATGTTGAGCTAAATGATACGTTACTTGAATCGGAATATTCGGAATATTATAACAATATAAATATATAGTTATACACGAGTGTCTCCATTCATTGTAACACGAGTAACGTTAGCGACGGCTAGCTACGATGACTGAAGTTGATGGAAAACTTCATGACTCGCCAACGAAATCATAGAATTAGCCGATGTGACGAATGGAAATATAACATTGATGACCATTCGATCAGAAAAAAAATTAAAAACAAATGAATGTACTTACTGTGATGACAGATGCAAGTTTTCGTTCGCTTCGAGACAGAGACGTAAGCGGGTCAATGTCGTTCAAAAAAAGCAACGTGACCAGAAAGGAGCGACGTTATTGGCCCCTCTCCAATGTGATGCGGTAGCGTGATTGGCCTCCATCCAATCTTGAGATTGGAGAGGGAGTCTCGTGATTGGATGCTGTAAACCGACTCTCCTGAGCCAAGTAGCGCCACAGCGGCCCCCTGGCGCCTGAACAGGGACATGAACCCTGGACCCTCAGATCTTTGAAGGCCAAGCCCTTTATTCTGCCGAAATACAAAGAATAATAATTAGACATCAATATAATTTAAAATGTCAAATCCATTATAAAATAATATAGTAGTATGGTGGGAAAAAATTAGAATAGTCAACTAATATTTATTTAATTGAATTTCAGACATTTTAGCACTTCAAGGACCTGAGGACACCCTGCACAGAATTTTGAAGCTAGGTTAGAACAAATTAAGACCCTATGAATTTAAATGTAAGACCTTTTAATCGCTAACATTTTAACTGAAATAACAACCCCATGAATTCTAATTTAAAGCTTTTTAATGACTTACATATCACACAAATTATGACACACAAGTCACCATGCGAGCTGATCCAGTCTTGTAGTCAGCTAGTGGATAAGTATCATGGAGTTCACTGGGTGCCACGAGTGTGAATGTTCTTGTGGGTGATGGACTGAGTTCAAAGGCTCTATAATGCTCTCTATACCAACCACAGAGCTCATTGACAATGTAGAACACACTGTCATGCAAAATGCAGATTTGGTCAATTTCACTAAATTCAGGCAATCCACCTGTTGCTCTGTGGGCCAGTATCATTCCCTTCCTATAGGTTATGCCCTTGATGACCCTCCAGTCTGGAATGACGCCACTGGCGTTCCTGTTTTCTGCAGCTTTTTCTGAGACTTAACAAGTCCTCGTTTAGCCAGGGCATGGGATTTTTCTGATTGCACTCCCGAGACTTTGCTGGAGCCACCAAATCCAACAATCCCTGGAGTGCACTATTAAAGTTTTCAGTAAGACTGTCCACTGAGAGGGATTGGGTGAAGACTGAGTTAACTGTCGACGGCAGTCTAAGGTTAAGATCATTCAGGGCCCCAGGTCCTATATAACGAGACAACCTCAAATTTGGGGATGTTTTTTTAGATAGAAAATAGATTAAGGATCGTAATATCAGAAAGTAACACTGAGTGATCTAAAATTGGCAAGACAGAAAATTAATTCATTGAAAAAGACAACCCATAGCCTAGAACCAGATCTAATGTGTATCCATGCTGATGTGTCGGTCCAGAAACAAACTGTATGAGATCAAAAGACTCGATAACATTTAAGAAGTCTTTTTTAAGATTAGATGAACCCATAACGAAAGAGGAGATAGATGCAACTATTTCCTTGCTGCAGTCAGCAACATCCCCTTGACTCGACGGGTTTCCCGCAGAATTCTTTAAGACATTTTCCTCACTACTTTCGTCACAGCTAAGCACAGTGCTGTCTGACTCATTCAAGCAGAGTAAGCTTCCGACATCATTCTATGAAGCATGTATCACCCTTATTTCAAAGACAGACAAGGATCTGACAGAGTGCTCTTCATATAGGCCAATCTCTCTATTAAATGTTGATGTTAAAATTCTGGCTAAAGTTTTGGCCCGAAGATTGGAGAACATTTTACCATCCGTCATATCTGAAGACCAAACTGACTTTGTCAAAAATCGATACTTCTACAGTAGGTACTACTTCAAAGTGGCCATTTCACTTGCGGGGAGCGAGATTCACGCAACGCGTTTAAAAAATAAAGAATCTGACATACATTTATCTCTTACATATAATTAATGCATAGATCTATGCTTTTCATGTGACATGCAGCCTGCCTGACTACATACAGTAGCCTAGGCATCTGGCATAGGAGTCAGGCTGCATCTGGACCTGGTGCGCTCTGAGGCGGAGCGGCGTTTTGATCAGGAAGGACTCCGCATAGCTGCAGGGCGAGAGCAGGCAGTTCTTGAGGCGGCTCACGGGAAATGAGTGGATGTGGGTTCCTCGGAACTGACCCCCTTTCCACGAGAGCGGCTAAGCCTTGAGCTGGACATACTGAGGGATGTGTGTAGGGGACGAGAAGTAAGCACCATCCAGGATGTGTCCGTCCTGCATACCTTGCAGCCCCAAACCCGCTCCATGCTGTCGGAGGTGGAGAAGCTCATTAAGCTGTGCCTGGCCCTGCCAATATCTGTCGCGGCATCCGAGCGCTCTTTCTCAGCCTTGCGCAGGCTGAAAACCTGGCTGCGCACCATGACGCAGGAGAGACTAACACATTTGACCGTTATGAACGTTCACAGTGACCTTATGGATGAAAGCGATGCCTCGACCCTGCTTAAAATCTTCATCAGTAGGTCAACTGAGAGAAGTTCCACTTTTGGATATGCATGAAAGCCCTGAGTCAGGAGCGCAGACTTTTCTTTTTTTCATTCAAGGGTACAAATAATGCTGTTATGTTCCTTAAATGGCTTGATTTAGTGATCAAAGTTTCATTTTCTTAACAATAAAGATGCCGTGTTCATCCATTCTAGTTCTCTTATAACTGCACGCCATTATAAAATAACTTCAAATCAAATCCTTAATCATTGATAAAAGTGCGTGCTTCCCCCGCCCCTCCCAACAAAAATCCCGCCATCTCAGAAAATAGTTCCGACGTCCATGAAGCCGGTGAATCAGATCAATAGAACGTTTTTTTTTTCTGGTTATCATCTATTGATATTCGGTACGCTACAGTTGTGGTGTCAGAATTTAATGTATTTTATGTACACAAGCAGGAAAGCTGGTGCCACGGCCCGGCGGAGAATTAAAGGATAAGTACCGTTTTTTACAACCTGGACCTTATTTCTGGCAAAACATATGGTCATTTACTCACCCAGATAACTTTGGTGTCATTCGGCGTCGTTCGGACGAAATTAGATCCAGTGTAGCGCAGATATATCCATATAATGGGAGAGACGGGGCAGCGACACACAGCCTCTATATAACGCATTATCTGCCACGAAACTAGTTCATTTCATCAATATTTTGTTATGAAATGCTAGCGCTATTAGCCTCTGAGTCCGGGCTCGTCTATTGTCAACATCCGGGGTCTGTAGGCTGATCTACTACCTCTGACCTGGAAGATGTCGTCTCTGAGCTGCGCGCGCACCCGCGACAGCGCGGCTTGTTTACCTGTAGCTGCTACTGCTAGCTTGACCCCGGATGTTGATAACGGACGAGCCAGGTTAAATAGGTGGGTCTTGAGCCTGCTTTTAAAAATATTAACATTCTCTGCGGCCCTCAGGTCCTCCGGCAGGCTATTCCACAGACGGGGGCCGTAGTGCTGGAAAGCTGCCTCACCGTACGTTCGTGTTCTAGCTTTAGAGATTATCAAAAGGCCAGTGCCGGAGGATCTCAGGGTCCGCGAGGGTTCATATGGTAAAAGCAGTTCTGAAAGATAAGAAGGTCCCAAACCCCTAAGACATTTAAAAACCATCAAAAGGACCTTAAAATCGATCCTAAAACACACAGGGAGCCAATGCAGTGATTTTAAAACCGGTGTAATATGAGCCCGCCTTCTGGTCTTCGTCAGAACACGTGCTGCTGAGTTCTGTAAAAGTTGTAGACTTAAGATGTTTCTTTTTGGAAGACCAGAAAGCAGGGCATTACAGTAGTCAATACGGCTGGAAATAAAAGCATGCATTAGCGTCTCTGTGTTAGCACGGGAGAGAAGGGGGCGGACTCTGGCTAAGTTTTTTAAATGATAAAATCCTGTTTTTGTAACCCGTTTAATGTGTGGAATAAAATTGAGCTCAGAGTCGAAGATGACGCCCAGATTCTTTACCTGATTGGATGGAGTTAAAGATATTGTTTGCAGTTTTGATAAAAGTTTCTCTCCCTGGGCCTTAGGATCGATAATTAAAACCTCAGTCTTGCTCTGGTTGAGCTGTAAAAAATGTTCTGCCATCCAGGATTTGATGTCTAAGATACATTTAAAAAGGGCATCAATAGGCCCTCTGTCATCAGGAGACATAGATATGTACAGTTGTGTGTCATCCGCATAGCTATGGAAATTGACACCATGCCTCCTGATGACATTTCCCAGTGGAAGCATGTATAGGTTAAAAAGTACGGGGCCTAAAATTGAGCCTTGGGGCACACCACATTTAATTTCATGTATCCTTGAGGAGCATGTGTCCAAACTTACCAGATAATTTCTATCCCTGAGATAAGAACTAAACCATTGAAGGGCAGTACCAGAGACACCAACAAGATGTTTTAGTCTGTTTAAAAGAATTGGGTGATCTACCGTATCAAAAGCAGCACTTAGGTCAAGAAGCACAAGGACTGTAAGTTTGTTTAAGTCCAAGTTGCACCTAAGATCATTGACGATCTTCAATAGTGCTGTCTCGGTACTGTGGTTTGTTCTAAATCCAGATTGGAATTTCTCAAAGATAGAACGACTATTTAAAAAATCATTCAACTGAATAAAAACAAGTTTTTCTAAAATTTTGCTTAAAAATGGTAAGTTGGACACTGGTCTGTAGTTATTAAGAACATCCGGGTCCAAATTGTTTTTCTTCAGAAGCGGCCTCACTACTGCCGTTTTAAGGGCAGCAGGGAAAGTGCCCGTCTGAAGGGAACAATTCACAATATTCAAGAGCTCAACTTCAAAGGATCCATAAAACGTTTTAAAAAGTGATGTTGGAATTGGGTCTAAAAGGCAGGTTGTTGGTTTTACTTGGGAGAAAACTCTACCAAGCATCTCAGCTTCAACCAGAACAAAACTGTCCAGTGTTTCCTCGGGTAAAAGCAAGCTTTCTAATGTATTAAGAACAGTATTTTGACTCGATAAAATAGAAGATCTTATAAAATCAGTTTTACCCCTGAAGTGGTCTGCAAAGTCCTCGCAAAGGGAGTCTGTAGGAGTGTGTTGATGTCTGTTAAAAACAGGGTTGATTAACAGATCAATAGTATTAAAGAGTATTTTTGTATTATTTTTATTATTAGTGATTATGCTGGTAAAATAGGAATTTCTTGCATGCCTGAGAGCGTTATTATAGTTTTTTAATTGTTCACAGGACAGTTCATAATTAACTGTTAATTTGTTTTTTCTACATTTCCGTTCTGCTACCCTGCAATTTCTTTTCAGTTTTTTGATCTCTTCATTTCTCCACGGGGCTGTGCGCTTAGGCAGTATCTTTTTTGTAGATAGTGGAGCTACGAGATCAAGTGTAGATTTGAGATTTGACATAAAATGTTCAACGATAAAATCACAGGATGCAGGTAGAGTAGCTGGAGAATGTTTACCAAAATTATCAATAAAATTTGCAGCCACTTCAGGGGTAATATAGCGTTTCCTGACAGTTCTCACTGAAGTCTCCCGCTGAATAAAACTGGTGACATTAAAAAACACACAGTAATGGTCCGACACAGCCAAATCAACAACAGAGGACACAGTAGCTGACAAGCCATAGCTAAGAACTAAATCCAGAGTGTGTCCTCTGTTGTGAGTCGGCTGAGTAACATGTTGTGTGAAGTCCAAGTAACTTAGTAGATTTAAAAATTCTTTTGCCAAGGAGTCGGATGGATTATCAATATGCAGATTAAAATCACCAGATATAATGATAAAATTATAAGTGGCATGAATTATAGATAAAAATTCAGAAAATTCACTGATAAAAGCAGCATCATGCTTTGGTGGTCTGTAGACAGTGATGCACAGAATTGAGGGACTGTTAAAAACAACTGCATGATGCTCAAAGGTGGTGTACTGATCAAAAGGGATTTCTTTAGTCTGTAATGAGTTATTAGTTATAGATGCAGTACCACCACCTTTCCTACCACTTCTTAAAGAAAATGAGAAGTTAAAATTAGGTGGGGAGGCCTCAGTGAGAATAATTGGCGCGTCTGTGCCCAGCCATGTTTCAGTTAAAAATAAACAGTCAACCTTGTTATCTAAAATCAGGTCATTGATAATAAACGATTTGTTCAAAAGGGAACGAACATTTAAAAGTGCCATATTGATGGTGACGTAGGGATACAGGTGGATTGTTGATGTTTTGGGAGAGGTTTAAGGTTAGTAAAGTTTACAGAGTGAACATGGTGTGGTCTGGTTTGCTTACGTTGAGTGATGATGACAGGAATGGGAGAGTTGTTAATGAGAACAGAAGGTCCGAGTCCAGTATTGTGTATGATGTGATCGGAGGTGGAACTGAATGCATAGGAGCAGGGACCAGGGGGACATCAATCAGCAGCGGACGAGTCAGTCTGTGTAGGTTTGGAGTGGCTGGAGGGGAGTGTGGTGGCGAACGCGTGTTGAACACCGTATGCCAGGTTGGCGGACAACACGCGAGTGCCGGCTCTGTTAAGATGAAGGCCGTCCGATCCAAACAGATGTCTCCTCTCCCAGAAGACATCAAAATTGTCTACGAAGCCGACCTTGTGGTTGCTGCAGGCGGAGGAAAGCCAGGTGTTCAGGCTGAGCAACCTGCTGAAGCGCCCTATGCCCCTGCCACAGGTGGGGGTGGGGCCGGAAATAAAAACATCCAGTTGGAACCGGGAGAGTTGATTAAAAAGCTGCGTAAAATCCCGCTTTAAAAGCTCAGACTGTTGCTTGGAGGTGTCGTTTGTACCCACATGTATGACGACCCTATTTACCTGTGGGTGGGAGGCCAGGACGTTTGGGATTTTCTCCGTTACCTCAGCAACGGTGGCGCCGGGAAAGGACAGGGTGAACGCCCCCCTCAGACGGACATTCCGGACGATGGAATCGCCGATGACCAGTGTTGTTGCCTGCTGTCTGGAGGTGGAGGCCGGTTCGGAGACGCCGTTGCATCCGTCTGGGGACCGGAGGTGGTGTCGGTCTTGGTGGGGAGGATGTCGAGAGTGCCACCGCACCGCATCCCTGAGGAGCAGCTTCCGCTGGGCTGATGCAGGACGTCCATCCGCTGGAGCGCAGGCAGCCGTGAGTGGAGGGAAGGCTGTGGTGTCTGTCAACGGGGGAACAACACAGGCACCAGCAGATCGGCTGTGGGGACCTCCAGAAGACAGCGGGGGAGATGTTAGACCGACCTGGTGGCGCAGGGCAGCTGCCTTGCTTCCCCCCGATGGCGAGGGACCCGCGGGCCTGGGTGGCGGTGCACCACCGGGGAGTGGAGCTGTGGACACCGCGCCGGTCGGCGGCGGAGGCGGCGCAGCGGCCCCCGGAGCTGAACCCGGACCCCGATCATCGCCCGGGGCGCCAGCAAGCTGCGACAGAGCCTCGTAGCGATTGGAGACTGGGATTGAAGGCGAAACAGCTCCAGGTGGGGTCCTCTTTCGGCCATGGGTAACCTGATCCCATGATCGCTGGAGGCGGGGAGTGGAGCAGAAGGATGGCCGCGGGCAGGTGGGATCCCAGGGCACCGTGTCCTGGAGGGCCGCCGACAGCGATGAGATCCGGAGACACTGCTCGTGAGCTACTGTCAGGGACTGCTGTAGCAGGGCGTCCTTGCTCCTCAGCTCCTCGGAAAGTCGGCGAACATCATCTGTCAGGTCAGCAATCTTTTTGTGAGCTTTCTTTAGTTGTTGATGATCAGCCGGGGACATGGAGGTAGCCATTTAGCTTACCCTGGCTAGGTAGCTTGTACGTTGCCGGCTGTCGCCGGCTTAGTGTCCAGTAAAAGCAGATAAAATAGCCACTGATCGCCTTAAAAACACACAGTATAGTAACTGTGAGTATAAAAAGACTAAAAGCAACTAAAATCTGCTAAGATACTGGAATAAAAGCCCCTTAAAAACAACTAAAAGTGAGCTAGACGCTAAGACTGACGTTAGCTGACGTGTTACCTTTGCCGGTAAGAAGCAGGCGGAAGCGGAAACCACCTTTCATAGATAATAGTTTTGTATCATTTGAGCAACTAACTGAAAAGTTCAATCTCCCAAAGTCTCTCTTTTTCAGGGATATCTACTGTCGGCTGATGCACTCGCAGGGGTTTGATCTCCATTATCTATAATAAACTGCTAGGCATAAGGCAGGCCCCACTCGACAACACAAGATAAGGTAGATAAGGTTCCTTGTTTTGTGCTCTTGTTATGTGTTGTTAAGTTTTTTCTCACTACTGTGGATGTACAGGATCATCTCTCTCGACCTATGTGTTGACTGTGCACTTTATAAACTCCCTGTACACATTTTATACCCGTACCTTATATTTGTGTAAAAACTCAATAAAAATATCTTTGAGAAAAAAAAAACATTCAACAAACCTAGATATTCCAACATAAACAACCAAATATCAATTATCAAAAGATAATATTTAAAAGTCAGGAGTTAATTTTCAACAAATGATATGAAATGAATGAAAAAAAACGCTGCTTTTTCATAAGCAAGGTTTGTATATCTGCAGTCCAGAGTCTTCCGGTTACCCCTTTTTGAATGGAAAATAAAGATTACCGCCACAGTGGACAGTTATTTCCTCTCACACAGGTGCAGAAGGTACGTGGTAGTAAGCAGTAGGCTGTAGTTTTTGTGGTGTGTTAAAGTGCAGCTTTTTGAGACACAGGTGACAGGGGTGACGCAACAGTCAGCCTTCGCCACCAGTATTCTTTGATGTCAGGGTTGTTAAGTTGTTTTCCTTCTCAGACTCACAGTCAAATCAGTTGGTCCTGTTTGAGTATGGCTCATGTTTAGTTCAGGACACTGAATTTTGAAATACGCAAATATGATTTCTATTAAACAAACATTTGATTTTTAGTTTTTCAATGAAAGTTTTCAATTGTGCTGCTTCTCCTGTCTGTTTAGATCACTGACATCAATCTCAGACAGGTTTGGTAATTAGTTTGCCAGGTGAGCCTAATTAAAGGGAAACTACTTAAGGAGGTTCTTCCATATTATTAAGCAAGTCACAGGTTTCATGCAATATGGGGAAAAAGAAAGATCTTTTTGCAGATGAAAAGCATTCAATAGTGCAATATCTTGCAAAAGGTATGAAAACATTGGATATTTCACGGAAAAAAAAATATCACGAGAGAACATCGTACTGTGAAAAGATTTGTGTGTGATTCAGAGCACAGACGGGTTCGTTCAGATAAAGGCGTTATTGTGACTTGTTCTTATAGAAATAAAACAACAAAACGAACCTAAGCCACTGAGGGGCTGCTGTACGGGTACTTGAAATAGTTGACGCGTCGTCTTCCGGGTCCAATGAATGAATGACAACACGTGAGCGTCGTATGCAGTAACCAAACATTTATTCACGGTCTTGCGCTCTTAACAAATAAGCGATCGCCGCTGAACTGTGCAGACACGTTAACTCCCTAACTTGAATGCAAACTCAGAACAAAAAACCTCACTTGTTTGCCACAACTCAATAAAAGATGATGACGACAAAGATGACGACAGTCAAAAACTTTGTGCTTCCACCGTCTGCTGCTGAGTAATTGCCTGCTGTGGTATTTCACAATTTCCTGCACACCACAGTACAGAGCACCACCTACTGTGGCTTCCAGTACTACACAAAAAATAACCACAAATGCACACAAAAACCAAAAAATGGCTCTAACAGGCGTATTAAGAAAGTTTCTATAAGGCAAATTCATCGTATTAAGAGAGCAGCTGTGAAAAAGCCAATGATGAGAAGCAAACAGGTATTTAAAGCTGCTGGTGCCTCTGGAGTCCCAAGAACCTCTCGATGCAGGATCCTCCAGAGGCTTGCTGATGTGCATAAAGCTGTATTTCAGCCCCCTAACCAATGCCCACAAGGAGAAATGATTGCAGTGGGCTCAGAAATACATGAAGACTAATTTTCAAACAGTTTTATTCACTGATGAATGCCGTGCTACACTGGATGGTCCAGATAGAATATTTTAGATATAGATGTAGTGAATATTAACATGAACATGAATACAAAAAAACTGTAGCAAATATAAAATGTAGAATCAAAATAACAAAAGATATCACACTAAGCTTTAGCTTTGCTGCCTGGTGATTAGTCCACTCCTCAATAGAATAGCCTACAATGAAAACATAAACTTACAGGCTATGGTTGCAGCTTCATGTCTTATAAAAGTTAAAATACTGAATACTTGCACAGTATTCCCAACTATCCACATTTTAACATTCAATATTAAATCAATATTCAACATGCTTCCATCTTGCGTCCAGAGATGTAACTAAACCTTGACTGAGAACCTAGTGAAGAAAACACTGAGAACACTGTTGTCCGTTGGCGTTTATCAAATGTATACCTAATATATAGTTGTCTTTCACTCCCACTTTTGTCAGGCACAAAATACAGCCATGGAAGCGGCTAACAGTGAAACTCAGCCAGAGTAGAGACATGAACTGCAAGCTAGTACACCAATTTAGCGTTAGGCCTCTGGCTATTTGCTGACATCTAACTGTAAAGGAAGAGAACTCAAGTTTACCTAACTGCTGTTCCCTTTAATTCCCTCTCATGGTGTTCTTTTGAAAGTTCTGCTTATTCCTCTCATTGAAGTAAACATTAACACAGCAGCCCTGTGTTCCACTAAAACATCACATGTTGCTGCTGTATGTTAATGTTTATAGCCTGCCAGTTTATTTTTATAACTTATTATTGCGCTTGATCTGTTTTTACTGATCTGTCCTTACCTGAAGAAGCCTATTTGCAGCTGTGGACATGCATTGCAGTTACTATCTGGTCAAAGTGTTGTTTGATGACAAAGCATGTGTTGTGTGTGATTTCTGAGCTCTAAGGCCAGGAAGGAATATGAATCAACTGATGATTTTGGCACTAGTGTGATTTTAACAGTAGTATTGTACAACCTACATAACAGCCTCATCAAGCTGTCTGGCATGTGTGAAAAACTTGATGATTCCTACTGATGCAGAGACGTATTAACATAATTGAATAATTTTGAAGAGAGAAAACAATTGAACCAAAACTATGACGATTAAAATGACTATAATTTGACTAAAACTAATAAGCGTTTTAAATTCAAATCTGTCCCAGAACACTGTTTGAAGCTAGAAAGGTGGCAACCGGAGGCGTCTACTCCGTGCAGCAGCAGCAGAGTCCCAGCACAGAGTAACTGGAGTCACATTTCACTTTTAACATGGAGAGAGTTGGAGAGCTGACTGACAAGACTATGGCGGAGGATTCATTACCAAAGGGAAAAGCAAAAGCACCTGTTTGGCAATATGTCTGATTAAAACTCAGTGATGATAAAGAACCTGATAGCGTTCGTGAGGGAAAAGGAGTTGTTACATCACTGAGAAGTTGGAGGTGTACATCATGTTGCCTGCAGCTCTTCATCAAACAGCTCCTTCTAATTCAATACTCCCACAGAGTAAATTAATAATTAAACTGCAGCCTGACATATTTAAAACTGGCCCGGCGGGCCGGCAGTTTGAGACCCCTGCTCTTAAATGTCCTCCTCCCTTCTCCTAACAGATTTTCACCCAGGGGCTCTCTTAAGGGCAAAGACGCTCAGTGAATAACTTTTACTAGTCTTAATTTTAAGGAAAATGTCTTAGAAAACTTCATAATAGGATGAATTACCATGCCCGATGTTTCCACTATTTCTGTAGAGTTTCTCTCTGACAGGTGAGTGTAACTTGATGCTGATAGCAACATGGATCAGACCACTGTTATTCATGTAATATGTGCCTTTGATGGATACATTTCATAGAGACTGTCACATGTTAAAGGGTAACTACTGTTTTTTACAACCTGGACCTTATTTCTAGCATAAAATACGATCACTTACTCACCCAGATAACTTTGGTGTCATTTGGAGTCGTTCGGACGAAATTAGATCCAGTGGAGCGCCGGTATATCCATATAATGCGAGTGACGGGGCACCGAAGCGCAGCCTCTATGAGCATTATCTGCCACGAAACTAGTTAATTTCACCAATATTTTGTAACGCTACGCTCGTGCTATTCCCCTCTGAACGGCTCGTCTGTTGTCAACATCCGGGGTCTGTAGGCTGATCTACTACCTCTGACCTGGAAGATGTCGTCTCTGAGCTGCACGCGCACCCGCGACAGCCGGCTTGTTTACCTGTAGCTGCTACTGCTAGTTTGACCCCGGATGCTGATAACAGACGAGCCCGGACTCAGAGGGGAATAGCACGAGCGTATCATGACAAAATATTGGTGAAATGAACTACTTTCGCAGCAGATAATGCGTTATATAGAGGCTGTGTGTCGCTGCCCCGTCACTCGCATTATATGGATATATCGGCGCTACGCTGGATCTAATTTCGTCCGAACGACCTCAAATGACACCAAAGTTATCTTGGTGAGCTAATGATCATATTTTATGCTAGAAATAAGGTCCAGGTTGTAAAAAACGTTGTTTTTTTTTTAGAAAATAGACTTTGCATTTCAATTCATGATCTAACTGTCAGCTGACCACAGTAAAATGTGGGAAACACAGAATGCACCTGACAACTCCTTCAAATTATTGCTTACCACTCATCACATAAGCTTCCCATCACCCACCTAACTCCAGACTTCTTTTTTTATTGTATTTTTTGTACATAGCAACAGTTCTGTGTTCTCTTTGAGAGAATCAATAAACATTTGTTTGCCCCATAAACACATTCAGATGTAACTTTATGTCCTGTAAACACATATGTGAAAATGCATGAAACTATGTTAATTACTCTGAAAGTGACATTTTGCTCACCCCCCAAAAAGTAGAATTGGTAAATATGAAATGACTGTAAATGGCACAATTCTGATGTAACAGAGGCCATTTCTGGTTGTTTTCAGGAATATTTGTCACTGCATGAAATGCAACCAAAGTTGTGGTGTTATAATAAATTGAAAGTAATTCCAACTTGAAGCTCTTCTACTCAACGTATGAACATCTGCTCCTTGACCTGTCGCCCTCCCACGTCCACGGCCTCTGCCTCCCCTTCCTCGGACACTGCTGGTTGCCCTCCTGTCGTCCTCTCTGACGTCATGATGTGCTTCGCTCTGGCACGTCTCTCATCGTGGAAGCTCTAACATGCAAAAGATCATATTATCATGAGTCCAATACAATATTCACGTTTATCTGTGAATCACTGAGGGTAATAAAAAAATCATGTAGCAGGCCCACCACTAATCTTGATGTTTTAGCTTTGCCATTTCTAATGTTACCATAGCCAGCTGCTGCTAGCTAACCAGGTGAATGAGACATGAGGTAGCTACTTGTAGTTAGATGTTGTGATGAAGACGATGCACCGATACACTCTTCTGATCACAAAAAAAAAAAAATACAGCCGCAAGCGGCAATCTGCAGGTTCTCACCTCTTTCGTCCCAAACCAGCCAGCCTGACCCTCACCCCACATCCCACATGGAATGATGGCACATGGGTGGTCCACAGCTGTTTGCCAGAAGTGGGCCACAACCAAACCAACACAGTGCCAAATGTCAGCCAAATATAGACCAAATAAACCAGCACTCACCCAAATTTGGGCCACTATGCATTTTTATTCTGACCCACCTACCACATGGAATGACATGAGTGGTCCACACTTGTTTCTCACATATGACCCACAGCCTAGTCATAATGCTACATATCAACCAAGAGCTGAATACATCAGAACTGGTTTACAGTCTATGATCTTGTCTAGCCTGCACACATTGGAGTCACAACCAAACCATGACAAAGTTCTATGTCAAATATGAACACATCATATAAATAAACCAGAACTGGTCTGAATTTGTGGCTACTGTACATGTCATTATGGTACCTCCAGATACTGTGTTAAATGGTGGCATGCAGTGGTCCAGTCTTGTTGGTCTCAGGGTCAAAGATGAAGATACCTACTGAAGAATTGAAGAAATAACCAGACACGAGAAACAACTTGTGAACAGTAGAGAACTATTTTATTTTTTTAACCTGTGACACAAACAACAACACAACACAAACAAAACAAACATGAAGATGAACATGAAAATTCAGAATAATTGTGGAACACTGTTGCGGAACACGCTCACTCATGGCCCCAACATCGTCTCGTCTTCATCTGGCCCTTTAAGAAATGCACAAAAGAACATATTTTGTTGACTCAGTAAAGCAGTACTGTGGTTACTGTATATGGTTGCAGTGCAAAACACAAAACCTTATCAGGAGACCAAACAAAAAAGGGCCTGTAAAGTGATATAAAGTTATACAATATTGTGTTGATGTCTTTCAATACTTAAATCCATAGTCTGTTTTTAATTACAATTAATCTGAAGCTATAATTGATATAGTGTTTGATCACTGACCCAATATCTGCTTGCTCAACCTCATTCTGTTCAGACAACAATGAAAGATGGTACTGATAACAAGCAAAGTGAACTGGAGTAAAGCAGCTTCATCAAACACTGACAAACTTCACATTTAGCCTGAAGTTACAGTAATAAAACATAATGTATATTTGAGTTTGTCTTCATGTTAAAGGGGAATAGTGCACAGCCATTTGATTTTTTGCTATTTTGCTAACCTTTCCTCAGCATTTGTTGGTTCAGTGAAGCCATAATGCAATTAATGGAGCATATCATATACATGTTGCAATGTGTGTATTTGTGTGGTTCTATCCTTTCATAAAAAGATAATGGATACAGGGTGTTTTGGTGTGTCATGATGCTGCCAGCACGAGAGCTGGGATACTGGGTCGGAGGGTCTGATCTTACAAGGTTGGTTTTCAGCCAAGTGACGCTAGGTGGAAGGCAGAGAGCCTCCATTCTCCCTGGAACAAGCCAGCAACATTACTCTGAAGCTGTTTCATTAAAGCAGAAGTAAGCAGAATGTTTGTGTTAATATAAGTCTTAAATAGTTATATCTTCCGACAGCAATCACTTATATAGAGTGTTTGGTCCGAAACACGGGTCTGTCAGTCACTCTGCTCTGCTGTAGGCCGATTCCCCAGGACCTGAAGATCAGGCAGTCTCCACTATTCTCACACTCACACACTAACTTGATTAGGTTACTGGAGTAATCAGTCATTTAAAAAAAATACTTTCCCAGAATAATTTGCCCAACACTGCTTCTAGATTCTTGTTTTTCACCATGCGTTCACCATGTTGTTATACAGTAACCTCTGAATCAGAATCGGAAACGTCTTGTTCCAGTGTCACTCGCTTTCCCCTTCTGTTTACCATTACCATGCCAACGCATGCACTGGTGAGGGAGGGGGCGCGTGGATGTGAGGCAGGAGGAAGAGGTGGGTGGGCTTGTGTGAAATGCCAGAACGGTAAGAATAGCTTTAACTAACTCATTCATGTGAGTGGCTCCACATCAGCATTTACTTCATCCAGCAGCTCCAACATGGCCTGTTTTATACTGTCTAAATCTTTTTTTTTTCTTTTCTGTCGTTCCCAAAATATAAAGACGAGTGAGGAACAGATTGGTTGTTCTACAGGGGGAGATGGTGTTTATTTTTTATAGATTATGCCAAGGTAAGTATTATGATAGTATAGCCATTGCAACATGGCTGAGGCTCTCAGTTGGAAGCAACTCCATCCTACATATTAAACCTATCACATATCAAGTCTGAGATGACAATGAGTCAGCTAGCCTCACCCACACAATCGCTGTGTAGCTACACCAGTTGACCACATGGTGGAGCTGAAGACCATGAATGCAGCAGTAAAGGGAAAAGTTTGAGGTTAGATAAGACCACATCTTAAGACTCAAAACTTCATCCACTCATGTTAACATTAGAAGTATGTTTTTGTGTTTGATAGGGGGCTCTTTCATTCCAGCTCAATTTAGCAGGGAGATGGCATGTAATATTAATATTAATATATCAAATCAAATCAAATCAAATTTTATTTGTATAGCCCAAATTCACAAATCACAGTTTGCCTCAGAGGGCTTTACAATCTGTACAGAGACGACACCCTCTGTCCTTCGACCCTCGATTCGAGTGAGGAAAAACCTTTTAACAGGGAAAAAAAAAATGCGGAAGAAACCTCAGGAAGAGCCACAGAGGAGGGATCCCTCTCCCAGGACGGACAGACATGCAATAGATGTCGCATGTACAGAGCAGATCAACGAGATCACAATGTATACAATTATATATATATATGTAAAAATATATTTCAGCTGTTGCTTCATATTCATGAATTTATTTTGTAGATAGAATATTACACTTAAGTCAAATACAGTTTTCATTAAAGATGTGTTTCTAACTGAAATGTGATTTCCCTACTTTTCAGACCCATGTACTGGCTTTTAAGAAAGGCAATGGGTGACAATTCCAGTTACAGTTTACATTACTGTCCCATCACTGCCAAGAGAAATCTTTACATTTACAAGAAAATGGCTATGCTTGCTGCATGGTGGCTGAACAAGCTTCTAATTCCTAAGTGACCATAGCGGAAAAAATGGCAAAAATCACAACACTGCCTTTTTTAATTGTATTTGTTCATTTAGAATTGGGGAGATTTGTTCTGTACTTTGCCCTCATTTTTTTTGGACATATGCTGACAGCTTCATCTTGATTTCTGCTGTAGAACAGTATCACACATATATTGCAAAATAGGTATTGTAGCTGACTTACGTGCGAGCTGTGTGGCACGCCTTTTCTCCTCTCTCTCTCTCCTCCCACCATCCCTGTCTCCAGCAGATGAAGCCACCTTTTTATATAAGCCTCCACCTCCTGGTCTGTTGCAGTGGCCGTCAACTGATTGTTTCTGACTGTTCCTAAAAATTGAGAAAACTGTAAAGCTTTGGATAGATTGCACACAATGGTGAGAAATGGCTAACTGCATGGCATGCTATATCCTGCCCATAGTTGGGCAGCAATGAATGTAGTTTGAAAACAGTCTAGCCATGACCAGCCAATTACTAAAATTGTAGGAGGAAAACTCTCGCCTTCAGCTGACGAACTGATTGCAGACTGGTGCATCTTAGAGCAGGGGGCAGATAAATAGCTGGAGAAGATGGTGAAGCACATAGTTTTAGATATTTTTATTTTGGTGCAGGCTCCTGACATTTCGGCACAGAGTATGTCTTCTTCAAAGCAAACAGAGCAATTTAAGAATGGCAGCTTTAAACTGGTGCCTCGTAAAATGTGATTGGGTGTATATGTTGTTGTATTAGTATTTTATAACGAGTATTAGTATCAGCATTTTTAATTAATTGTATTACTTAAAGCTATGGTCTACGGTCTGAAAGACACACACACACACACCCCTCCGAGCCTCCTCGCGACATGCCCCCCAGAGCACAGCAGAGCAGAGCAGAGCAACAAGCCTGCTGCCAGCAGAAACCAAACACGGCTTTGAATGCGGAGTAAAATGTCGGATTCACAGTCACAGCTTCCACAAGATTACCTGTTCAACATAAACTCCGCTGTATCAGCACCGGCTGGAAGCGGCTGTGTGTCGGGGAGAGGATCAGGGAGACTCGACGCGGCACCGGTACCGGTAATAACGGCAGCAACGCATTCTGTGCTTCTCTGAATCCTAGTGGGGCTTTCAGCGGCAGACCGGCCGGGGGTGGGGGGCCAGCAGGCGCTGAATTCATGGGTTCATGTGTCTGTGGCTGAGCAGCTCAGGGCGGTTACAACTACTTTCTAAGCAGAAAGGGGTGGGGAAGTCGAGTCGGGACGAGGAGGAGAAGGGGAGACGAGGAGATTGGATGGAGGGTACGAGCCAATGTGAGTTTACCGTGACGGTTGGATAGCATTGGTCAATTTCTATGCAGACCCGAGGCTGATAGACTGAATGGATTTTTTTGGTTCTTTTTGCTATTCATATTGTGTAGATCGGACTACAGGACCATAATCGCTGTATAAACGATGTTAATAATAATTACCAATCTTCCAAATCGTAGACCATAGCTTTAAGTGTTGTGTCTTGACATATAAGCTGTTTTATATGATGCAGCTTACCTTCTCCTTCAATCAGACATGCTTCACTGAGCTGGCACCCTAGTTAATATGCCCTGAAGAAGACTTACTCGTGCAGAAATGTCAGCAACCGGCACTGTAATAAAAACTTCTAAAACTGACCGTGTGCTCCAGTATCTTCTCCCTGCCAGCCATTACTAAAGCTCATGTAGTCATGCACTTAAACTAATTTGAACACACATGGAACATGATCAAACAGCCTTCACTATTTGCCTGTCACTGTGAGACTTGCTTTTGTAGCTGCAGCAAGAAAATCAACAAGCAATGGCATTCTATTAGAATAGAATAGAATATTGTCTGCTACCACACTGATGCATAATCATCCACATTTGCATCTTGATAAATTTATTATGATTTATTTCAGCACCCCTATCTAGCATGAAAGAAAAGGAAGGAAGGATTCATAAGACACATCACTAAGAAATATAACCCACAATTAACACTCACCAGTAATTACATCTTTTAACTGGAGGCTGTGGAATGCCGTCTTCCCATTCACACCATGCCAGTTCAGTTGTTTGGCCAGGGAGTTGGTGAATACGTTTTTCATGATCCGCCACACGGTGTCCTTGATATCGACCCCACCGATGACACTCAAAGCAGTAATCTCGGCAAAAAAAGAACATACATGATCTATACGAGCAGTATTAAACCGGGTATACAATGTATGATTTTTGAAAATCTTGTTGTTTATACCAGCACTGCACACTGTACAAGTAAATCGTCTATGATTTACGGTCAAAGCTAGCGATTTATGTACTCACACTGTACAGTCTGATCATCGAACGCGACCACAGTGCTCACACTTTACGGGTGAAAAATGCCCAAAGACTGATTGCCCTGTCTATTGACAGCTGTCAATAAAGATTTATTTAAATAAATCAATACATTTCAGTAAAGTCATTTCAGTGTACTGTGGTTTATCTTTATTTTTCACCTGAGATGTCCCTGTAAACAGCTGATCTTCATTTTGGCTGTGCAGGAGGAATTTTGTTTCCCACAGATGTACAAAACATGTATCCAAACACTCTTTACTTTAGAATAGTCCTCACGCCAATAAAAAAAAAATCTAGCATAAACACTGACATACACAAAATAGTTCTAGAGAGAGAAATGCATTGTTACCATTTTCTGTTTAAAGTCTGCCTCCTCCCTGACCCGCTTCTCCACAGCCAGTAAAGAGCTGATGTCCTTAAGTGGGAAGACATCCTTTTCAAGGACCTCCTGCCCACCAACAGGCTGCCCTTGGATATTATTCAGGGTCAGGGTAATCATTTTGAGCTGCTCCGTGATAAGCTCCTGGTTCGTCAGGAGCCTACGCAGAAGAGCTAAAAATAACGTCATACAGTAAAATAATTAAAACCAAAAAGGCATTGTAAGATGATTTTATAGAGAGACAGAGAAACAGATAGTGAGACAGAGAGGGTATGTGCATTAGTGTGCAAATATAATCACTTATGAGCAAGGTTTGAAGCACCTGAAGCTGACGGCCGTTCATTGCCCCGACTGGTCACTGGCTGTTGTGGGCTGGCAGTGGGCAGTGGGCTTGCCACTGATGCAGGTCGTTGGGGGCTAGGGGCCCTTCTCTGTGTTATATTGAAGTCTGGCCGTTGAATCTTTGGGGCTGCTGGCAGTGATGATTTTTGTGCAGTTGAGTCGCTGTCACTATCGCTTTGAAAGCGAATGTTTGGTCTTGTGTGTGCATATAGGGGATTGGGATGGAAAGAGGAAGAAATTGAAAGTATAAAGCATTTGTCATTGGTAAGTTGTTGCACTGAACTTGTATTGCTTAAGATATAGCACACATCAGACTACTTAGCCCTATTACTTTTGTTAGCATGGGCAGGAGAATGTGCCTGCCATAACGAGTGACTAGGCATGAGTAAAAAACCATATGAGGAGGAAGATAACTGCATCTGATGATAGACATTAATCTCAGACCACTACATCAAACTCTGAACTATAGGGAGACCGGTGTAAGTTGAGTTCCTTCTCATATTCAGGATCACTACATTAAGACAATTGTAGTCACTGCAAACTAATGCAACTGTATACATTTCAGGGTGTTGTACATCCCTACAAACAAATAGGAGTGTAACCTGCAACCTGAGTGTAACATTGTAGATAATATAGCCTGTCCAAAAAAAGTGGTCTGGTGGCACAACTTACCCCACGTATGGGATAAGTTGAGCATAGGAGCAGGGTATGTTGAGCCACCCCCCTCCTTCCCCTTCATCCATCTCCCACCCATCCCATGTACCCTTACATCTTCACTGAGGTGAATCAAGCCATGTATGTTGTACACTACAAATTCCTGACCATAGAGTTGCCCAAAATGTTTAACAAATGATCTGAGGAGTGTGTTTGCAAAGTCATTTAGCATCAAACAATAGGTTGGACTCGGCAGAATGTAAATGCTCACAGATAAAAGCATAACGTTTTGATACACCTCAGGAGCCAGAACATCTTTCAAAACAACTGGGCCATGTAAAGTTTCGGAAAAAAGACTCCAACGCAGTTTGTGACTTTTCGGTGCTTTTAGTTAGCTTCTCCAAAAACACATATTACATTTCTTCTTGCTATCTGTTTACTTCTGAACCCATGTTTCTTCTTCTGCAGGCTTAACAACCATAACAACTCATGAGCGCCTACGTGTGAACAAAACATAACATTGCATGAACATTACAACCCTCCTTTCTTCACTTTTTTTTTTTTTTCATACTATTCAAAGTCAGTGAGGTATGATGGAGGTCCTCTATTCATTCTGACCGGATATCTGCGAACAAGTGACTGTGACCCAGACAGGTCAGGGGTCACAGGTTCTGGGGTTTGTTCAGGAAGAATTTCAGTCCAGTCCATGACATCTTGTCCACTTTTCGTGATTGTTGCTCCACCAGACTCAGAGGGGTGATTTTTATCTGCCAGCAGAGTCTTGAACACTCTTAAAAAGAATGTGTTGTTTTCTTACACAATTAATGTGTAGAAAGCCAAATAACACATGTTGCGTCAATTTCTGCAAATAATGTGTTGTATGCTGTAACCTCAACAACACAAAGACATGTGTTAACATCATTGGCCAATCACAACACGGCTACGTCATCGGCCCAGTTACCCCCCCCCGCTCTTCCACCACCATCAACGACATTTCACGTGCAGCAGGCAGCAACGGGCCAACGGCAGGACTGACAGGCGCAGCCGAAGGACAGGTAAATTGAATGATTTTCTGTGTTTTCTATGTTTCAATTATAGGTGTATGAGGCTAGAATTTGCACAATAAAGACTTTCCCCGACTTTTAACGTTAGTTTGCGGTTTGCACCGAGGTTTGCACCGCTTTGTCACGGGTGACGTTAAGCTACCTCAGCCGTTAATTTCTCCAACCGAATGCTTGGATGGCGATAACACGTCTAGTTCACATTCACGGTCGCTTCGAACCGTTGACCAACCATCATAATGACGACGTGACTTAACTGCTGTAACGTTAGTTAGGTAAAATGGTTGGCTGACGAGATGTTTTCATTCAAATTCGAGCTAAGCAGGGAGTGTAACGTTAGGGTTCAAGCGGTCTAATTAACGTCGAAGTCACGTCAGGCGCCAGAAAGCCACAAAGCTAAAGTGGCTAAATGCTAATGTATTAGCGTTAGCTGTGTGAGCACGCCTAATAATTGACTTTAATATAGACTCTATAGACGGGCATGTGGGAGTGAGGCTCTCTTTTTTGGCTAACGTTAATGTACACGTTAACTTAATTAATGTTGGCACCAGCCAGTTTAAGGCCTTTACATAGCTAGCGAAGCTATCAAGCTAATTTTAGCCAAGTCATGGCCAGACATAATGCTACTCAACGTTAATGCACTGGTTATGTTTGCTGCTCCCTGAAGAGCTAGCTAATGTTTAAAATGCTAGTAAAACCAGTAAAGTCTATTACAAAGTCACTGTAATGAATTAAAGCATTTTATTGTCGATTTGTCTTTGGTTTAAGCTAAATAGGACGGCAACGTCTTTTTTTCCCTCATTTTTCTTTTTACGCTGTGCTGGGCCGGTTTGAGCCGGTTTTGAAAAATGAACTTTTTTTTTCCGCCAGAAGTTTCCCCCCCCTAATGTTACAAGAATGATTTTCCACATTACTCGATATGATAACTTCTGTGTTAAATTTAGTAAGTGAGTCACAGAAATTATTCATGTTGTAAAATTTTAATTTGAAAAAAGGCCAGGCGCTTTTGACAATTATTTTATTAGTACAAAGAGGAACATTTTTACTAATTTTTTGGCCAAAACTTTCACTGTATGAGCTCAAATTGCATGATTTTTGGCCAGGAAGTTTAATTTTATGTAAACTTTAATTTGGTTTTGAAATTTCTCAAGTCAACAATACACTATGGGCCAAAAAGGCACCCATTTAGGCACTTGGGGACATAAATGTCTTCTACAAACAACTGCTCTTAATATGTATCTGTTAAAATTTTTTTTTTTTTTTCAGATTTTCTTTGTACAGATCTTTCAGTCAACCTCAGTTTTTTTTAATTTTTTTTTAATCAAAACTACCAAATGTTGTATTTTTTCTGTAGTGTTTAATACTTTTATTTGCAATGTAATTAAGCTTGTGCTGGATTTCTTAATGTTACTATTAAGTTTGTCCTTACATTTGCACTAACCCCCCTCTGTCTTTCTCTTTCTTTCTTCTCTCCAGTCAAAATGGAGCTGCTAGAAAAATAACCTAGCCAGCCGCCGGACCCTGGACCAACAGTCAAGAAAGTGCTCGTTTCAGTATACAAAGATGGCACTGAAAAATACAAAAAAGTTTTTTCTGTTTACAGTGCGTCACAGCTTTTACAGGCCTGTCACTCAGAGTTTTCTCACCCGGTGGAATTACAAAGATTTCTACACTACAACAGTGACTTCAAAGACTACATTGACTGTGACAGTAGCATAGATATTAAGGATTATGACAGATTCCAAGTATGGGTATCCACAGTGATCCATTTGGAGTTGGTGGAGTGTGCAGCACCACATGCTGACAGTGAAAATGTGAGTATTTTGAGGGATCTCATATGATGGCAAATTTTAGAACATTCCTGTTGACACAACATTCCAGATGAATAGATAGACTTTTTTTTGATGGATATATTTATATAACATGGGGTTAACACAGGTTCAACCAGTGAATATAGTGATGCCAGTAAGCTATCATGCACAATAGCAGCAGTGTTTGGCATGAATGGAACAGAATCTTAATCAGCATCATTAACACTGGTGTTTTATTGTCCAAACAGTATATTGTATAGTATATTGTTGCCCATGTTTGTCACCAATTAGGCCTGTCACAATTAAGTAATTGCCTGATTGTGATTATTTTGCTTGATTGTCAAAATTGTTTACATTCATCTTTTTAAAAGCAGTTGAGTGAAACTAACAGAAATGTCATGTTTTCATCACTTTTTACACATTGTTTCCTACAGTTTGAGGTTTGACTGGTGGCCTTTTAATGACAGCATAACTCCCCATCCCCCCCCAACCACACCCCACCAACTTGCTAAGGGGCATATTTCTTCTTGTGTTTTATAGAAGGACCTGGCTGAACAGCTCAAATCTCTTATCGAAAAGAAGGCTCAAGACATCCTCAAAGAATATGAGCAGACAGGGATGCTGTCCACCAGCACCAGAAGAAAGCTCGTAAACATAAGTGTCAGTGACCTTGTCGAGAAGCATGGATTGTAAGTTATAGATATTCATTCTTTTGATGTAGATTAGTTTCCTGTTTTGTTCTTCTGATTCAGGTGGACGTAAAAACTCCATTGGATCATCTGTACATGAAATATGTAAGTAAATGTCCAGTGGTGATGGGCTTGTCGTTTAATCATTTGTTTTGCTCTACAGTTATCCCTCTGGACCAGAGAAACTGCTTTTGGCAAAATTGTTGACGACACTCTTCCCTTCGCTGAAAGTGATGGTCTTTGGAGAAGGTGAAGGATTTGTAAGTATTGATTTAAAAGTGACAAAGTATAATCTCTCATTTGTTTCCTTTATGGTGGCTTAGGTCAGTCAGTATTAATTTTCTGCTTTGTAACTTCACTACATGACAAACACTTTGGATTTCTTGTTTGTATGAGGGAATAATGAAATCTCACCATAGATGGCCCTGAGTACTCATTCATATTGAAACATACACTTTTTTATAGGAACATTTCTATGACCCTTTGTCACATACGGGATTCATAGAAATGAGGCTACGAAATATCAGACGGAGCCTAGAAGAGGGCCAGCGACGCTACCACAGGAGAAAATGGGCTTGTAGTGCAGCGTTGGCGCAGCCATCCACAGCGCAGCCATTAGACGATAAAGACCTAAGTGAATGGTTGTTCGTCATCAAAAGGATGAAGCCATCACCAGAGAACATGGGGCCAATAAAGACTGCGATGGAAAAAACTTTCAGCCATCGCAGAAATTGGATCAGCACCCAGTCTCCAACTGTTGCAGACATTATCCAAGAGTACCCTCGTTTCATAGACATCCCGAGTCTGGTGAGACATTTTTATTTTTTTTTCCCCTTATCCCGGGTATTCACTGATATGTGCTTGTTTTTTTGTTTTTTCTAAAGTTCTTTCCTTTTCTTGTAAATCAAGCTTGAAAGCAGAATTTTAAGGTGTAACTAACACAGTTCTTGCGATTGGTGCATCAATATTATTCCATGTTGTAAACTGTGTTGTGTGTAAACAACATCTATGTCAAATCTGCCTTTTCTGGGTGAGGGATCTCTCCTCTGTTGCCCACTCTGAGGTTTTTCCTGGTTTTTCCCTGTTAATGGTTTCCTTGGGAGATTTTCCACAGTTGATGTGAGTGTAAGGACAGAGGATGTAATGATACTGTCGAAGACCTCTGAGACAAACTGTTTGAAAAATGCACTATACAATTAAACATGCCTTCTCTTGTTTCCTCTATCAGCTGGATGCAGAGTTTGTTAAAATGTTTGAGGGGAAGGCAGAGCTGTTCATAAGGAGGTGGGAGTCATCATTCATCCCCAAACTGAGGAAGATTGCTGCTCTGGAGAAGGGAGTCGTGTCCTCCTTACTTGATCAGGCTGGAGACCAGAATGATGGTAAACAATTTACATTTTATGAATGCTTTGCTCCTAGTTTTTGTGTAAGCATAATTTGACAAAACCATTTGCTTATGTCCTTCAAATAGATCAAGTATGCTACAGTACATTACAGATTCTGACCCACCTGCTTCCACCAACTGCGTCAGGAAGGGGATCAGCCTCAACCCGTTGCAGTGTGAAGTCGGCCATTTCCTTCCTCATCAACTTCGTGCCGGTATGTTGTATATGTGTGCAACATGAAAGCACATAACAAATAGGCTCCAGCTCAGGATGATGTCTATAATAAATTTGTACATTTTCCTTTTTTACAGCATGGGACCAGCATCTCCTCCCTTTGCAGTTTTGATGAGGGATCTTCAAGGACACAGCCAGAGCTTGTCTGCATCAGCCATCTGACGAACACAGCACGACAGTATGTCATCGTTGCCAGAAACGACAGAGTCACAGTTCCACTGCATGATGACAGCTTAACCTGTGCGTTGGACAAGCTCTTCAAGTTTTACTGGGTATGCAACGTTGCCTATCCTGCTCAGCTTGCATCAGTTTTTCTCTTTTTCGAACACATTTATGACTTACAAGTGTCAAAGACTGTGAGACGGCCCAAAGTGTTGGAGCTCCTGGGAAAACTCCAGACTTTGGCTTAAAAACGTCAGTGTGTATCTTTGCCCTGTATGCAAAAAGCCAGTTCTTGGTGAGACCAGGAAACTTCGCTGGCATCTCCGTGTAGTGCATTCTTTTTCTGACGGTCAGAACTGTACCCTTGTCTGCAGTCAAAATGGCTGCCAGCGTACTTATCATAATCTTAATTCATTCTCAAAGCATCTTTCAAGAGAGCATTCATCTGGGGACACGAGCAGTTTGTCTGACCACACTTCAGATCACAATACAGCCACCAACACTGAAGAAACTGTTCTAATACCAGACACTGCAGTATCTGATGGGGCTACTGATGAAGAGTCAGACATGTCTTCATCTGAGTACAACGGTCCTCCACTAAGTAGCTATGCAGCTACCTTTGTGGCGCAAATGTACTCTGCTTCAAATGCAACTTTAAGTGATGTTCACAGGAGTGTTACTTGCACTAAAGAACTATTGGACAGAACAATAGATAGCCTTCAACAATCTACAACTTCATTGCTGAGAACTTTGTCAGTACCACAAGACAATGAGCATGTTGTCTCATTAATGAAAGACTTTGAAAGTGCTCGAAATGTTTTTGATGATTTGGATAACCCCTATAAAATGACTAAATATTTTGAAAGTGAATTATCACTTGTGAAGCCAACAGAGCTCTTCCTAGGCCATAGAGCTGACACCACTAGAAGAGGTGGGTTAGTCAAACAATCACTAACGGCTAATACTTTTCAGTATATTTCCATATTTGAGACACTGAAATTTATCTTCTGTAATGAGAAAATGCAGACCTTATATTTGGACTCTCATAAGAGTACAGATGGAAAGATGCGTGACTACTGTGATGGTGCTCATTTTGCCGGACATGACTTCTACAAAAAGCATCCAAGTGCCCTTCAGATTCAGCTATATTTTGACGATCTGGAAACCACAAATCCTCTGGGTTCAAAAACCAAAATTCATAAAATGGGTGCCGTTTATTTCTCTTTAAGAAACTTACCACCCAAATTCAATTCAGGCCTGGCTAATATCCATCTCTGCCTTCTTTTCAATTCCATTGACAGAGAAACATATGGTTTTGGGAAGATATTTGAACCACTGTTGGATGATATAAGATTGTTGGAATGTCATGGGATCGAGATTGAGATGAAAGGAGAATTGCATTTGTTGTATGGAACGGTGTGCCTGTTTACAGGTGACAACCTAGCATGTCATTCATTGTGTGGCTATTTGGAAAGCTTTTCTGCTAACAAGTTCTGCCATCTTTGCCTTGTTGATAAAAATATGTCACAAATGGTTTTTGATGAAGGTGAGTTTGAAAGGCGAAACAGAGAGAATTACCAGCAGCATGTTACTTTAAACGATGGATCTATGACAGGAATAAAAGGGGATTCATGTTTGAATACTTTGAAGTATTTTCATGTCACAGAAAATGTGGGTGTTGACATAATGCACGATGTTCTTGAGGGAGTTGCACCTTTAGAGGTAAAACTTTTACTCAGACACTACATTTATGATGAAAAACTGTTGTGCCTGGAACAGTTAAATGAAAGAATAACGAACTTTGACTATGGGTATTTAAACGAAAAAAACAAACCCAGCATCATCCTAAATTTGAGGACATCTGAGACTGCTGTCAGACAGACTGCAGCACAAATGTGGTGTCTGATACAGAACTTGCCTTTTCTTCTTGGAGACTTGGTTAATCCAGAGAGTCTACACTGGCAACTGTTTATATTGTTACGTGAAATATGCAGCATAATTTTTGCTCCTGTTGTAAGCACTGGCCTTGCTGTATATTTAAAACAGCTCATCACAGACCACCATAGGCTGTTCAAAGAACTCTATCCAGGAAAAAAACTCATCCCTAAACACCATTTTATGGTCCACTACCCTAGTATGATGGTCCAATTTGGGCCATTGTCCAGACTTTGGTGCATGAGGTTCGAGGCGAAGCACAACCCACTCAAGAGACAGGCACATGTTGTGTGCAATTTTAAAAATGTGTCGAAGACTCTGGCGTACAAAAACCAGGTTCAACAAATGCATTGGTGGAGGTTTGGCCAACCACTTGGCAACAAAATGTGTGTTCCAAATGCATTTCCAGTTTTTCTGAGATCTTTACCCAAAGGTGAACAACTGATTGATAACCTGAGGTCAGTTCTTGATTGTGACTTTTCAGAGAGTATGTGTGTTTCTCATAGCGTTAGTGTGTGGGGACAGACATACAGGACAGGGACTGTTGTTATAACAGAAAAATATGATGACCCAGTCTTTGGAGAAATTGTTCATCTGTTCCCTCAGGCAGACAAAGGCACACTTCTAGCGTTTGTGAATGTTGTGCATGTTGATTTTTTTGATGACCATTTCTATGCATTTTCTGTGGAAAAAAGTGAGGAGTTCAAAGTGGTGCGAATTCCAGATGATTTGTTGGACTTTCGACCACTTGACTTTCAGAAACCTTTCAAAGGAAACAAAGTCTATGTTAGTCCTCGATACAAAGTTATTTAAGGTTCTCCTGTTAATGAGTGACTAACCATATTTAAAAAAACAAAGTTTGATATTAAGCCTTGATTAAGGTATCTTTTTACTTTTTTCCAATGCTTTTCCTGTAAATGAGTAACTGACCATATTTTTAACCCACCTGTTGTCCTCCTTTGGGTCGGGGAGGAGGGAGGGAGAGAGAAGGGGGGGAGAGAGGGAGGTGGGAGGGATTGAGGGAAGGATGGAGGAAAGGAGTGAGGAGGGAGAAAGGAAGGATGAACTCAAGAGGTTTAAAAATGTTAATGTTTAAGTTCTGATTAAGGCAACATAAAATGTCAGCATGTTGATACATGTGATGTTGAAAAAATAAAACATGTAAAAGTAAACATCAACTTTGTATTTTCATCTTTTCATATTTAATAACACATGCTTGTGTTGGATAACTGTGTAATTTTGAGCAACACACTAATGTGTAAATACATTTTTTATAATAACACATAACTGTGTTAAAAGTGACACATTAATACACATCCTTGTGTCAATATATTGACACAATTGATGTGTCAATATATTGACACATCAATTGTGTCAAAATTAACACATCTTGTGTTGTCCCAAATAGAACTCATTGATGTGTTAAAATTCAACACAGGTTGTGTTGGTTTTAACACATTCATGTTTAGAGTGAAGTGAGACGAGTTTCTTGTGATGACATTGTTATTGCATTTAGCTGTCACCATGGTACCTTTGACAGCAATGACCTTGTAAGGGCGGGGATTGTAAGCAAGGCATAGCTTTCCTTCCTTCCTTTGACGACACAGGACCATGTCACCCACTTTCAGAGTCAGAGGAGCAGCATGGCGCCTCCTGTCGGCATCATGTTTCATCCTGTTCTTTGCCACAGCATCTGCCTGTCGTACTGCTGAATCAAGCTGAGACTGGAAAGGAAGAGGAGCTCCAGGTAACTTGATTCTGAGTGGCCTCCCAAACAGCACATCAGCAGGAGCCGTCCCAGTTGAGCAGTGAGGCGTGGCCCGGTAGTTGCGGAGGAAGGCATACAGAGTCTGTTTCCAGGGGCGGCCTTCAGCATGTGCAGCACGTATTGCCTTTTCAAGGGTGCGCATAAAACGTTCGGCCTCTGCATTAGCCTGAGGCCAGAGGGGAGTGATCTTTCTATGTTTGAAACCCAGGTATGTTGCAAAATCAGCAAATTCGGAGCTTTGGAAGGGTGGGCCATTGTCTGTTTTGACCTCAAGTGGAATCCCCAGCGTAGAGAATATTTTGTCAAGTTTAGGGATTGTGGCCCTGGCTGACGTGGATTGTAGAATTTCTACCTCTGGATATCTGGAGTATTCGTCAATGACCACCAAAAGGTAGTCACATGACGGGAATGGGCCACAGAAATCTACACCAACTTTTTCCCAAGGCGATGATGGCAGCTCGGACATGTGAAGAGGTTCTACTTTGTGATGGGGTACAACGGCCTGACATGGGATGCAACCAGCGATCATGTTTTCCACCTGTTTGTCAATACCAGGGAACCAAACTTTTTCTCTGATCAGCTTCTTTGTTTTGACCAGCCCCTGGTGGCCTTCGTGTGCAATGATATTGCCCTGACCTGCAAAGAGAAGGGAATAACAATCTTTGTGCCCCGTAATACAACATCATTAGTAGCAGTCACTGTCAGTTCATCTTTGATTTTGTTGAATGACTTAAGTGCAGCATTGTCAACTCCATCAGCAAAATCCTGTTTGTCAGAAAGTGACCGCCATGAGTCTTCTTTAATGAGGTGAATGACTTTGCAGAGAGTAGGATCATCTGTGGTTGCATCCTGGATTTCAGTCAGAGTCATTGCTTTGGGGACAGCATTTCCAGTAACAAAATTTACATATTCTTCTGCTTCATGTTCAGTGTGTGAAACACCCTGAGACACATGTGACACTTGTGCAGGGTGGCGCGACATATAGTCTGCTGGGTTGTCCTTACCAGACTTGTAACGGACAGTGTAGTTGTAGGGCTGCAAACGTAGACTCCATCATTCAATGTGAGCAGGTGACTTGGATCTGGGGTTGTTGAAAATCCATTCCAAAGGTTTGTGATCAGTGACAAGGGTAAATGGAGCTCCATAGAGATAGATGTGAAAATGTTCACAGCCCCAAACAATGGCGAGAGCTTCACGTTCTGTTTGTGAATATTTTTGTTCAATGGGGGATAAAGCTCTGCTCGCATAACTTATCACTCTGACTGGTTCATGTGGATCACTTCTCTGTGCCAATACAGCCCCAAGACCCACTGGACTTGCATCAACCACCAGTTCAGTTAGTTTGTATGGGTCAAAGTCATGACAGCATCACTTGTTAGACTTTGTTTCATTTTATCAAGGGACTTCTGGTGTTCATCTGTCCAAGTCCAGCAAGCATTTTTTTTTGTAAGTTCCCTTAAAGGTTGAGTTATTGTGGCAAAGTCCTTGATGAAGCGGGCACTGTAATTTGCCGTGCCAAGAAGACTGCGGACCTCGCTGGCATTGGTTGGGGCAGTAGCATCATGCAGTGCCTGAACCTTGCTGGGATCTGGAGAAAAACCTCCATCTGAGAATGTGTATCCGAAAAAAATCCAGAGTAGATTGTGCATAAGAGCATTTGGCCTTGTTGAGAGTCAGGTTTTTTTCTTTGAGTCGCTGAAATGTGGCCCTCAAAGCTTGATCATGTGCAGCCCTTGTTCTGCCAAACACCAAAATGTCATCACTTAAGTTGATAACTCCTGGGATGCCATCCAAGGCTTGCTGACTGGCATTTTGGAATACCTCTGCAGCTGAGGAAACTCCGAAACTCAGTCTTTTGTAGCGTCGCAGGCCCACGTGAGCGGAGAATGTTGTGATGTATCGTGAGGATGGCTCTAGTTCCAACTGATGATATCCACAATTTAAGTCCAGCTTTGAGAAGAATCTGGCTCCATTGAGTGCTTGTATTACATCATCTACTGTAGGAGTGAGATGTCTTTCTTGTTCAATGGCTTGATTTGGTACTCTCATGTCTACACAAATGCGCACTGCTTCTGGGTCTTTTGGCTTTGGAACAGGAACAATTGGAGAAACCCATGGAGTGGGCCCATCCACTTTCTCAATGATGTCAAGGTCCTCCAAACGTTGTAATTCAACTTCAAGTCGCTTCCTGACATGAAATGGTACTTTCCTGTATGGTTGTGTGACTGGAGGAATGTCTTTCCTTATGTGCAGCTTGACCTGAAAGTCCTTTAATTTGCCCACCCCATGGAACAGGTCAGCATATTCAGTGATGATGTCACTTACTGCATTCAGCTCTGTCTGATCAGAGGATGTTGTAGGCTGCATTTGCTGATGTGGGGATATGTGGAGTGTGTTAGCAACTTTAATTAGTCCCAGTTGACTTGCAGTGTTGAAGCCAAGTAAACTGCCATTACTGCCTTGAAGCACATGGAAGGTTGCATTGGTGAATCGTGACTTGGATTCTACCAGTGAAGTGAATTTGCCTATGGTGGGCAGTGGGGTGTGTGAACCTTAAGGAAAAATGGGAACTGTAGATTTAGTGAGGGAAGGTTTATATCTCAGTCTTTGATAGGTTTTTTCATCAATGATGTTTACAGTTGCAACAGAATCAAGCATCACTTTGATGTGGCAATCACTAACCTTTATCTTTGCATGTGGAAGATTTGATCTTGGTTGAGTAACAGTGTACAGATATTCTTCAGAAGACTCTGTGTCTGTAGTGCTTGCTGCTTGAGATGTTGTGCCACTATTTCCACTGGTATGTACATAATGCACTTTGTGTTCATCTCTGATGCTGCTTTGTGGCCTCCTGGAGCGACAGCATTTTGCAAAATGTCCTCGTTTTCCACAAGCATTACATATTTTCCCCCGTGCCGGGCACGGCATACCTTCACGGTGGGGAAAAGTACCAGAACAGTTGTTGCATCTTTTCTTTACAGCTCCTCTCTCCATCTCAACTGCCATAACATCTTCCCTTGAATGTCCTTGTGTTGCACGCTGTTGTGTTGATTCCATACCTGATGCCTGAATTTCTGCAAGTGTCATGGTCCTGCCGAGTGAGAGGAGTTCCGCTAATGTCATCTCCGGTTTCTGTAGAGCTTGACACCGTAGTTTATTGCATGTGCACGTTTGAATGATCATGGTCTTGATCTCTCTCTCAACATCTGGAAAATCACAAGTCGCTGCCAATTTCCGTAGCCGTACGTAATATGAGTCCAGCGTTTCCCCTGCTAGTTGTTTAGCTTGTCTGAATTTATAGGTCTCATAGGCGATGTTGATTTTAGGGGAAAAGTACTCACTCAGCTTGTCCTTTGCGCGTTTATAGTCTTTTGCTTCCCCAGTGTCAGTAAGTGTGTCAAAGATGTCTTGTGCACCGTCTCCAGCATAATGCAAAAGCTTTGCACGTTTTCTTGTATCATCCTTTATATCCAGAGCGACTATGAAGTTTTCAAAGCGCTGTTACCACTTCTTCCAGCGTATGGATGAGGTTTGATCTTCATCGATGTCAAAAGCAGGGAATGACGGCAGTGCAGCAGCCATGTTCGTGGAGAAAAAAAAATTAAATCCTCGTCGCCAGTGTAAAGTTTTTGAAAAAAGACTCCAACGCAGTTTGTGACGTTCCGGTGCTTTTAGTTAGCTTCTCCAAAAACACATATTACATTTCTTCTTGCTATCTGTTTACTTCTGAACCCGTGTTTCTTCTTCTGCAGGCTTAACAACCATAACAACTCAAGAGCACCTACGTGTGAACAAAACATAACTGCATGAACATTACAGGCCAGTGTAAAGTAGGAACTGCCTAAGTTCTGTTGCCTTCCATCTTAATCTTTCGTCAAGCCCCCTTGGTCTCCGGGCAAATTCGGAGGGTATGTACATTCTGAGAGAAAGTAACTTTGCAGAAATCAGAGAGACTTGCCTGGATGAAATGCGGGATTTTAACTTCCCACATGTGCCAATCCATAAATCAAGTAGACGACGCACCACACCTAAGCAAACTAAATGCATATAGTCGTGTGGGAAGCCACTGACCATAGGAACAGATGTTTCACAAAATGGTGAAGGTTTTATGTGATGGTCCTCATCCTCTGCATTTGAAAAAGATTCATCTGTTCTCACTCGAGCATTTATCTCTGGGAATGTCATGCGGTTATTAACATATACGCCTGACTGTACACATTTGTCACAGCCACTGTAGCCATTGTGTGATTTAATACCTTTAACAAAGGCCCTTGCAGGAGCATCACAAATTACTGAGCACACAGTGAGGAAAAAGGTTTTACCATTAACAACAACTCCATTGCTCAGGGATTTCAGTTCACAAACCAGATCCCTTAGATATTCTGATAAAGACTGAGGCTTTGAGTTGCCACAGAAAATGGCAATTGGGACAGGTTTCGGACTAAACCCTTGCAGAATTCCCAAGATTGGCCAAAACTGAACAGCTGAACTTTTAAAAATTGGTAGACCGTCAATATTTAACTGCAATTTAAAGTTGTGACTGTCTGGAACAATAAATGCAAGTCTCTGAAATATTTTAGTGAACATATTTTGTATCCCAAAATAGTGGAACGATCCAAGGAACTAACAGCATGGCAAATCTGTGTCTTTAACAATGTTCTGGCATCTTTGGGAAATGAAGGATGATGAACTTTCAGAATAGACAAGAGGGCAGACAAAGCAATCAGCGAAATCCCAAATTGTGTACTCCAGTCTCTCAAACAACTTGCTAAATCCCTTGTGTCATGAACATCATTTCTGTCATCATCATCACAACTTAATCCACCATCTCCACTGTCTATATCAAAGTTTGGTGGTGAATCAGCGATTGCTTCCGAGGTTGAAGCTTCATCCTGAAAACTGCATTCCTCTTCAGTCTCAACCTCAAGCTCATGCTTGTCATTTAAAGTTAACTTAAATTACTGCGTGTGGTATTCCACTGTTCTTTATCCATGGCACTACAGTATCACTAACCTATTTGGTGTTTGGCAACTTGTGCAGCTCAGCAGCAGAATGTTACTCTGAAATAGAAAGAAAGAAACAAGTATTATACATTGATGCATCATATAGTATATCAGTACATTTATTTATTTATTTGTTTGTTTATTTGACAGGGACAGTGCAAAGGTAAACAACATGAGGGCAATGTGGGCATTTGTAAAAAAAGAATTCTGTATTTCACCAGAGCAGCTTACCTTTAATGAGTTCAATAATCTGTATTTCCAACAGCAAATTTCTGTAACAACAATAAGCACACTTACTGTAAAAATCATCATGGCAGTATAATACACTGTAATTAAAAATGCATAATGTAGCACAAGTAAATGGGTATTTTTACTTCACAAAAATAAATTCATACAAACAAACAAAAGACACATTCACATTTCGCTTTAGACAAATAGAAAACATGTGTTTTTTTTCCTGGGGATGTAGAGTTAGAGTTGAAGCCAAACCAAGGAAATGGCCATACAGGTAAGGTAAAAAAAAAAAAAAAAAAGGTAAGATATGAAATATTACCAGCCAAAATGTGTTTACACTGGCCATTGAACTGCTCACAACACAGCATTGTTTTAGAGGAACATGTGAGTTCAAACAGTGCATAATAGTACATAAACTGAATAATTGTAACTGTTAACCATTTCAAAGTTTTTCCATATTCCATGTAAACTATTTTCTTGTCTGTATCAGTGCTTCCCACAGGTTTGCAAGCACTGCTGTTATGCATGCGCTTCTGTGTGTGTGTGTGTGTGTGTGTGTGTGTGTGTGTGTGTGTGTGTGTGAGAGAGAGAGAGAGAGAATGCCAAAACGGAGCGGCGCTACGCGGAGATGAATGAACAGAACAATATTGCGTTGATAGAAAAAAAGAGCAGAATCAATTTGTGGCGCTTGGTCTTGGTTCTGTGGCGCTGCGCCACACCATGGTCTATGAATGGGAAACACCTATGTCACGTCTGCCTGGTCATATTAACCTTGTTAACTAGCTAACATTTTTTGCAGCACTGGCAACCTGACAAAACAATGTGAAGTTCCAGCAATAAGAGCTAAATGTTTCCCACAGAAATTCATTCATTTATTTTTTGTTCAGGGACTCACCTCACAGTGACTTCTGTTCTCTCCTGGATCTCCGGCTCGCGCATTTTCTGCTCCCTTGCTCCCTTTCGTCAATTCGAATATGATGCATTCAAAAGACTCGTATTTTGGAAAACTCCAACTTGAAGCGGAAAAAAAAACATAACGGAAAGTAGAGTTTGAATAAAGATACGATCCTTACAGACTTAATAGCGTTGACTTAATTAAAAAAAAACCCCCCCAAAAAAAACTGTCACTGTGGGTGATATGTTCAGGTAAATGTAGGTCAATACATTTTCCAGTGTCGACCTGCCAGTCATTTTCTATGTGACACAGAGAGCAGGTAGGAGCGGTTTCTGTTCACAAATAAACTGTCACTCTTGGCCTAGGCTATGCTCTTATTGGCACACTCTGTCAAGGAACGTACAGTATGTTGTGCATTTAATGAATTGAATTGAATTTATTTATTTAAAACAGGGACAATGCACAAAAAAACATTAATCTTGTAAGACAAGAAGAGATGCTTTGAGCCAGGTTATAGCAACAATTGCTCATTTCCGCCTGTAGTCCCTGGGCAGGTAAAGTTAAAGCAGATACAGTATTAAAATCATTGAAATATGAGTGACATGATGACCATAATATTTTAAAAATAGACTGAATACACTAGTAAAAGCAGGGAACAAGAGCACCAAATCATGAAGTGCACAACAGCACATACTCTCTCTTACTCTTATCACACATTCAAACACAATACATACACAGATAACAGTCCAACTATCCTCCTCTAATAACCACACTCATACACATATTAATAACCAGACATGTATACACACACATGTAACTCAACAATGTGTGCAAACTCGCTTACTCAGTAACCAGCGCTTTGACAAGCATGAGAACATGTAGGGATTTGTACATAGAATAAGTTCTGGAAGGACATTCCATTGGCCACACATGAAAATGCATATACTGAAATCAGAGAAAACACAGAATTGTTGGTCAATATATATATATTTTTATAAATTAACTTTCATCAACAACAAACAACAAATTCATCCCAGTCGGCAGATTATTTATACTGACAGATAATATTGCACTAAGAGAAGAAAAAGTTAAACTTGACTATGCCTGCTGTATGTAATTCCTGCTGGTATCAGACGGATAACAACTCTCAGAATTCACCATCCGCTTGTTGTGTTAACTTTTTTTCTCTCAGATTTTTATGAACGGTTTTGTTTCTCTTTGTATCATGGGTGCAACATTCGGGCTTGCCATGGGGATGTGTTGTTCATGATAGACATTAGCTTGGATAAAATTCTCCTCTCACCTCCATAGTGGAGAACACAATTAAGGCAGTTCAGGCCTAAAAGTCTTCAGTCCTCTCACTGCTGCCAGCAAAGAAGCTGGACAGGGGCTCCATTAGTGGCGAGCTTCTTGCAGAATGAGTGAGAATCAATATTGCAGGTTGTTCATGCTGCAACTTTGCCAATCATGCCCATCATGGAACATTTCCACCGAAAAAGGAATATCTACTTGCACTTTGCACTTTGGATTCCTTGTTTTTTCCCCTGTCCGAGACTTAGGCTCGTTGACTCTTTTGTTGCTACTTTATTTCTGTTGGACTTTGATTACCTGTTTATTTACCTCTTTCTAAAATAATAAACTGTTCCATTTGAGTCTGCATTTGGGTCCTGTTATCCCCCATACCCTGAATAGTGGACAGCGGTTCAATGAGAGAAGCAAACTAACTTAACTTGTCTTGTCTTTTCTTGTCCTGGCACATTTGTACTTCACAAAGTATGGACCCCACCATGTTACTGAACCATATGTGGGCCACTTTAGGCTCACATCCAGATTAGTCGATGCTTACTTGCCGCCTTTCGGCCAAAAGTGGCCAAAATGTGTTTCAACAAAGGTGGGCCACGTGTGCTGAACCATATGTGGCCAAGCCTTGGTTCACTTACAGAATAACCATTCCCTACTCTGCCACGTACTTGCCAAAGATGGGCCGTATTTGTTTTGTGATATAAGGGCCGAATTTAGCATTTACCACATGGGCCAGTTTAGGCTCACATCTGTTTTGTGCGGGCCAGAAGAATGCCTACAGTGCCGGATTGTTGCCTGAAATGGCCCACATCCGTATGCTATCTGGGCTGGAATTGACCCCTTTTCCAGGAGGGGGGCAATCGGACTCCAGAGCTCCCTCCGGATCTCGAGGATGGAGTCGTCAGAGAGAAGCACTTGGAGGAACCCTTCCTGATTGTTCTCAATCACCCCCAGGAGTAAGGCCTCCTTTTCCACCTTCTCTGGTTTCTGTTGAGAGATGAAATAAACATATGGCATGAAATCAGAATTCTCACTTTCCTAAACAGAAGAACAAATTGAACAGATTTTCTTTGCCTGCATGAAATGATTTGCCGTGGCAGTCAGGTCGGTTGTTACTGTTTTCTCCCCTGTCTGTTTCCCCCTCCTTTCTCCCTAACCTGCCGTCTGTCTCTCATCAACTCCTGCTAGATCTACCTGGTCGCTTCACTACCTATGTGCCAGATTGTTCCATCCTGCATAGTGACTATATCTGTGTTGTACCCTCGAGTTTTTGCAAATCTGTGTATTTCTATTGTTGCTACGTGTCTTGTGTGCTTTTGCTGCAGTGTTTTGAGCAAAACACTTGGATTATTTTGTGTCATGCTCGTGTTTTTTCCTCTCTCGTGTGCAGTACCTGCCCCCGCTCAGCTCCACCTCCTCTCCTGTGTGTTTCACCTCCTCACTTCCAGACCACTCCCCCTCATTGCCTGCCCTCCTCCCTCTCAGTGTCACAGCTATTTTTGTAAATAAATACGTTTGAACTGTTCTACTGCCTCCAGCCTCTGCATTCTGGGTCTAGCATTTTCACCTAAATTAGCTTTAATCTTAAGGCTGAAATGTCTAAACATTTGCATGAAACACTTTCTTTTATGTAAAATGAGGCTTTTATTTAATATAGTTTGAATACACCAGAAAAATGTGTTTAAATTCCATCCATTTCTCTTTGTTTGCCTATCTGGGGTGAGGTCGCGGTGGCAGTAGGCTTAGCAGGGTTTTTAGACCTTCTTCTCAACACTCATTAACTCACTCTGATCAACATTAACTCATATTTTAACACTCCATTCATAGAGAAATTGTTGATTTTATTTTCAGAACCTAATAAAATGTAACTTTTTCTTGTTTGGTTCTAAGTCATAAAATTAGGAAAAAAAGGTTGTGTGCTTTAAAACTGAGTTTAAAAAATAAACAGAAACAAGACAGTACCTTGAAGGTGGTGTGACTGGTGGAGTGCAGGCTATTGTTATTTGCCGCTTTCAGGTGGGTCAGTGTAACCATCTCCCCAACATGAAGTTGCTCCATTGCTGCCTCCAGCCAGAGGCAGATGTCAATCTTGTCACTACCCTGTCAAAGATGGAAGAAGGAATACATTTTTAAAACATTTTTTTCAACAACACACTTTTATTACAGATGAAAAAAAACAACCTAAGCAAAATAAACGTTTTGAAGAAATCAATATCGAGGATGGAGCTCTATCAACAAACAAATTATACAGAAGAAATGGCAAAATCCCTCTTAAAAACAAAAATGGAGTTGAACCTATTACTAACACAAATGGCTGAAGCTAAGAAACATAGAACTAACGTGAACAAATATATACATGGGGAGCGTTAAGTCGCATCTTAGCGACCAAATTAAAAGCAGATAGCCATGCCACAAATATAACATCCATTGTTTCAGAAACGGGGGATATAATAACAGACCCAGAGTTAATTAATCAAAGGTTCTCTGTCTTTTATAAAGAACTGTATACCTCGGATGACAACTCTACTGACTTAGATAAGGATACTTATTTGGATAAATTAAATTTGACAACTTTGACAAATGAGGAGTCTACAGCGCTGGGGGCGCCCTTCACTCTGGAGGAACTTCGACAAGCTTTAACTAGAATGAATAAAGGTAAGTCACCCGGTAGTGATGGCATCCAACCGGAAGTCTTTTTGAAATTCTGGCACATCTTAGGACCACTGATGCTAGAAATGTTTAATACTGCAATACAAAGAGGATCGCTCAGTAGAGATGTAAATACAGCCATCGTAACTCTAATCTTGAAGAAAGATAAGGACCCATCCATATGTAACAACTACCGCCCCATATCCCTGCTTAACACAGATGTTAAATTTTTCTCTAAATCACTTGTGTGCCGACTAGAAAAATATATGCCAAAACTAATCCACTCAGACCAAAGTGGTTTTGTTAAAGGGCGTTTAGCCTCAACTTAAGACGGCTGCTACATGTACTTGAAGCCTCTAGCGATATCCCACCATCAGCTATCTTATCGGTGGACGCTAAAAAAGAGGTAGGGGTGGCCAAAATCTAGAATGATGCTGTAGTTTTTGTCTTTTCTTGTTTGTTTATCTGTCTGTTTTGCTTGCTTGTTTGTATGTTTGTTTGTTTTTGTTTGTTATTTTTTGCTGTTGTGGGTGTTTCCTACGGGATGTTTTGTTTCTCCCTTTTCTACATTGTGTTTGTTTTGGAACAGTTGGTATGCTTTGGTGTTGATTTAGATCATGTTGTCTGGAACATATATGCATACACTCTGTGTGAATGTGTATTACTGAAAATAAAGCAAAAAAATAAATAAAATTACACTTGAATACTTCCTCTTCCGTTTCATCCTCCCACTGTCTTTCCTCCTTTCTCTATCTCCCCTTCTATCTCTTCCTCTTCCTGTTCTGTATTCTTCCCCCTTCTCTTCCTCCTGTACCTCATCTTCATCTTCTCTCGTCCTTCTGCCCCTTCTCTTCCTCTTCTTCCTTTTTGGCTAGTCTTCCTCCTCTCCCATCCTCTTCCTCTATCTCATCTGTCACCTCGTCATCCTCTTCTCTCCCTTCTGTCCCCTTCCTTCTCCTCCCTATATCTACCTGTCCATGAACCCCTAATTATGTCTGAACTGATCCAGCATCAGTTCCTCTCAATTTGTCTGTGGAAACAGCATGCAGAACATCCTACCTACAGTTTGGATATGAGCTAGACATGCTGGCACATGCGCACACACACACACACACACACACACACACACACACACACACACACACACAATTTGTTTTTCCTGTTCTCTTCTCGTTTCTTCTCTTCTTTCTCCTCCTTCTCTCCTTCTGTCTTCCTCTACCTTCCTTTTCCTCATCTCTTCCTCTGCCTCCCTTCTACTGTCTGATCTCCATATCCTGCCTCTTTCTTTTCATCCTCCCTTTTTCATTCCAACTCTCTCTATTTCCCCTTCCCATCTGCCCCTTCCCCTTCCCCATCTCTACCTTTCCATTAACCATGCCTATGGCTTTAAAGCTTACCTGCTGCATTGTGAACTTCCTCAGCGGGACGAAGCCACCACCAACTGTGACTTTCCTCAGTGGTAATGCCTGAATGAAAGATGGATTATTTTAACTTCACATGTTTTATAATGATATTCCAAACTCAAGTTTATATCATTATGATAATTAGTTTTATTGTAAACAGAAGTCTTGGTTTCATCAACTAACAGACAATCAACCTCTGAACACAGACACAAAGTTTATTAGTATCACAAAACCCATGTGTTACAGGAGTAAATGGAAAGTGCCCTCATAGTACTATGGACCCTCACTGCCACTTTACCATCTTAATGCTAGAAGCCATGAAAAAAACTTGCCTCAAGCACCTGGCCCTCAACACTGATGAGGCCCTGCGAGGTCTGGCACTCATCTAGTGGAGTGAGAGGGGATGCTGGGTACAGCAGGGCCTCTGCTTGTTGTCGGATTTCTTCTGGTACAGTCATGGCTGCAGTCACATATTTAGAAAGTACGGCGGGTCAGTGCCCCTAATTGCATGGCCCCTCATTATGTATGTCTGGCCCTCTTTAATTTTGTCACCGAATTTTGGGAAAATTGTGAGCTTGGTGCAAGTTTTTCCATCTATCAAGACTGCCACTTTGTTTGCTTTTGTGGCAACCGGTCGGACAGTGTTGTGGGAAAAATCCCAACAAAGTACCTTAGGGGAATCTATTAGTTTTAGAACTGAAATTTTCAGGGGGGGTGGGCGGAAATACAGATTCTGTGATTTAGTCTCCAAAAGGTATTTGAGTGCCATTCTGAAACGACAAAAGACATAAGTGGTTTTTAAGTGTCAAAAGCCCAACTGAAAATGGAAGGCCTTGTGGGTCTGTCTGTCTGTCTGTCTGTCTGTCCATATATAGCTAGATAGCAAGCTTCCCTGCCAATTGATAATGGATCACTGAACATGTTTATGGGATTTAAAACAGAAAAAACTACCCTTAGAGAACCTTTAGGGATCAATACCTATACGTTTAACCTACTTTGTCATATTTCAGAGCGAGACATCTCCTTGAATGACGCTTGTGTTATTGGTTACGAAAAGTGACTTAATATATAACAAAAACATCTTTATCTGTAGGAATTGTTTCCATATTGTTGTGAGACACTTGGAATAACAACCTCAGCCTGTCAGTGGCAAAAACAAGCAATTTTAGTGTAGGTAACATAGCAAGCTGTAGTGCCTCAAAGGACTACTGGCGGTGTACTTGACCAATTCTTTGAGATTTTGGTAAATATATTACACTCTAGAAACATGTTAATACAGGGCCCAGACTTGCTAGATCCATCAAGGCTATTTAATTGTTCTTTATGGGTTATTTAGACAATTTGTTCACAGTAGCTAAAAAGAAAGTAGTAGTAAGTAATGTATTACTCTATGCTGACAGTAATTTTGTAATGTAACATATTACTTTAAAATCAAGGTAACTAGTAATATGTAATATATTGCATTTCAAAAATAATGTTAAAGATGAAGATGAGATTTTTATTTTAAGGGGGGCTTTTGTATTTCTGACAGTATATAGGAGTATCTGGGTTGTATACGGTCAAAGAAATTGTCTACAAAAAGTCATTGTATTTAGTTGGTAGAGAAGCAGTGATAACAAAGGACACACCTGAAGGTAAAAACATTGAGAAATTAAATAAACAACTGAATCAGGACAACAACATGAAATTTCAAGTTTTAATCTTGTGAGACACTTAAGACGCAATTGGAACCTATAAGAGGTCCTATCAGAATCTGTGACCTGATAAAGGATTCCACCTTTTTTAAAAGAAAATGTATTTGTATTTTTTGTTCAGCTGCCAACACATATTACTGCACATTTCGTTTATTCAGACTTTGGACACTGTCTTATGGTAACAAAAGTTCAATGTGATAAATCTTACTTTATTTTGGTACCTGTGGTTTCGGTGGAATAGAATATTATACATTTACATTTACATTTAGGACATCAAGCAAACGCTTTTGTCCAAAGTGACTTACAATAAGTACATTTGTGTATTTGTACTATTTCTTATACCAGATAACAATTGCAGTGACAATATAGTTAAATATTGTAATTGTTATTTTAATGAAAACATACATTATAATAAAATACGGGTGACGTGGTTACAGAATTTGGTGTGACACCTGAACCAATGCCTTTGTTCCCTGTTTGCACCCGGTTGTTTTAAGACTTCCTGGTGTCTTCGTGCAGCGTGGAGATTATCGTTGGACGTCGCAGTTGCAGTCGAGCTCCCTACAAAATGGACTTTCGTCCGATAAAAGGACTTTCACAGGTAAGTTTTGCAAGATGCTAAATTCTAATGAGGTGTTATTCGATGGCAAGTTGTAGTTTTTATTTCCCTGAAATAAATTAAGTATTTGTATTTTGCAACGATTTTGTTGAGGCTCTGTAATGCGAGTTGTGCTAACGTGAGGCTAGCGTTAGCCCGGGTCAAGAAAGCTAATTTAGTCGATAGTTTGAGTGATTAAATGTTGTGATGGACTATGCGTTAATTAAAAAATAATTATCAAGCGCCATATAGACGAGACGGAGCTATTCAGGCATTGTGAATAGAAAAGTCCGTAGCGCCATTGCAGTAATATGATACATCCCGCCCCCACCCTCCAAGGGCCAATCATGTGGTTCATTGAAGCGGGAAACCTATCAGCCAATCGCGTTGTTGCATTGATGGTTTTAGCCCGGGAGTGTTGACAAAATGGCTGCCTACTGTCAAGACTTGAGTTAAAGGTCTTAATATATTATAATAATAATTTAAAGTATTGCCATATACCATTTTGGCCGCAATGACCCATGTTACTAAAGTTATAACGTTGCGAGGTCCTAATTCACGTGAACGTTAGTAATAGAAGTTAATTGTGAAGGCCGGCTGAGAAAACCTTGTAGTTTAGCATATGCTGCTAACGACAACTCGGCCTATGTTTAGCCTTTATCTCATATTATCTGACTGTCAGCAATGGTAAATTTCGACCAACATGTAGTTGTCACCTAGTTCACGTAAAGTAAATGTATAGTATTAACACAGTTATGCTGAAAATGAAGGAGTGTTGGCTGAATTGCCCAGTTCACCAAAGAACCTGGTGTTCATAAATGCACTTCTGGATTAAGCTAGTTATCGTTAAAAGTCTGGGAGGAAAAGGTGAAGAAGGTCTGGCAGCAGGAACCGCAGGTTAAATGAGACTATTTACACAGTATTTACAGTCATTAAAGGATCTAAGTTCATGGTTGAAGTTGACAATCAGGATCCAGTGAAGATGGGTTGTGATGACAGTTCGCTCGCGCTGGCAATTTTACCGCTGTTGCAATCGGCACGCGAGTGAGGGGGGCCAGGGGGCAATTCAAGGCAAGGCACTTGGAGCAGTTATACATAACACAACACAACACAACACAACACGACACTTAACAGATATACAACACAACACAACACAACACAACACAGAACAGACAGCTAGTTAAAATAAAATAAAAAATAAGATTAAAATAGAGAAATATAAAGGTACAAATACAATTAAAAGAGATATAGGCAGTATCTACATAAGGTGCAAGTTGGTACTGAGGTAGTTATGAATGTCCATATAGATAAATAGATAGATAGATATGGCTTACTCAATCATTTGATCTGTAGGACACTTTCCATGACTAAGATAGGTGTACTAGTATTGTTTTTTGTGTAATGACTTTTACAGGACAGTTAAAGGTGGTGTAGATTTATAATGTGTTCGTTCATGTTTTGATTACAACCAAACACAGTGGTGATTGATAATGGTGCAGATTATAACTTAATTATGGATTCATACTTTCAGATAAAGAGACTGATCCAGAAGTTCATCAGAAAACAAGAAACTATCAGCTTGGTGGTTGTTCCAAGCAACGTGGACATTGCAACCACAGAGGCTCTGGGGATGGCACAGGAGGTGGATCGTGATGGAGAGAGGACTTTGGGTAAAAAGAGCATATTTTGGAAAGGGGCCACTTTGCCAAGTTACTTTTACATAGTTCACTGTTTGTCTTTCTTTCTCTTAGGTATCTTGACCAAGCCTGATCTCGTGGACAAAGGCACAGAACAGACGGCGGTTGACATCGTCCACAATGAGGTCATCCACCTGAAGAAGGGCTACATGATCGTCAAGTGCAGGGGTCAGAAGGAGATCACAGAGAAGGTGACTCTTACTGATGCAACAAGAAGAGAGAAACCTTCTTCAAAGATCATGTGCATTTCCAGTAAGTTCATTCCTTCTGGTTAACAGTGATTTTGACGGGTTGTGTAGCTGGCACTCAGTAACTTCTTATTTTTGTTGCAGCATTCTTTATGACGAAGGCCACGCCACTGTTCCTGAATTAGCTGAAAAACTCACACTTGAGCTGGTGCGTCATATCCAGGTAAATACTTCTTGGTGCTTCAGCTTCACAGTTCACTACGGACCACTTTACCCACTCATGCATTAAAGTTTTGGCCCTGTGTGATTTGTAGATGTCTCTGCCTCGACTAGAAGATCAGATTGAGAAGAAACTAGTACAGACTCGTGCGGAGCTGGAGAGATTTGCTGACGGACTTCCATCTGATGCAGCTGAGACTCGTCTTTCTCATTGATGTGAGTTCACTACAGTAGCTGGCACTCTCAAATACTGCGCTGCCTAACTAAGAACCTTGAAAAACTAATTTCCCCTCTTCTGTCATCTGATCCTGTTATATTTTAGAGTGACAGCATTTACACAGGAGGCCATCAACCTCGCTACAGGGGAGCAACTCAAAAGCCTCAAAATGTTTTCTGTACTAAGGCGAGTGTTTGCAGTGTGGAAAGGGACCATAGACCAGTATGGGGTAAAATGTAAGTGCATCGACATCTCGGTCATCATTTCACTTGTGATGTCTTTTGTTTGCCCTCAGTACTACAAAACTGTAATATGTAAAGTTAACTATTAAGTAAGGTTCTAAAATGTTGTTTTATAAATGCCATCTCCTTATTAATATATATAAGAGCAGAATTCTTACACACAGACAAACAAAACAATCATTTCCAACTCAACAAACATTTTTAAATGACTGATTCACAGTCACGATAATGTTTTTAAGGAAAAGAGATTATGAATTATGCTATCAGTATGACCTTTACGTTTTGCTCCAGATTGCTGTAATGACCGCTATGAAGAGGCAGACATCCTGGGGGTGATGGAGGAAGAGGAGGAAGAGTTCAAGCTGCTCCTCCACGACGACTCAATTTGTGAGATCAGGGAGCTGTGGCACCCCATTTCCCACCTGCTCTAAAAGGGGTCAGTCAAATCAAGACTAACGACAGAGGGAACAATGGTTGTGGGATGAGACATTGTGGAAAAAGAGGAATAAAGAGGGGGGAATTAAAGGAGGGTTACAATCAGTTTAAAAATGTTCTGTTTGATTTCTTTCAATTTAATCTTACTGTTGTTCCTTTTTTAATATTAATATATGTTATTGTTCACATGTTCAGTCTTAATAAATGTATTCTAAAACATTCTAACCAATCCACGTTTTTAAGAAGTCACTGGTACTTGTCTACGGTTTAAGAAGTCTATTGTCAGTGCTTAATTCTCTTTGTTGTTTATGTAGGCTCCCATACTTAACGGGCAAAAACGCAGGGGTCGGTCAATGACCTCTACATCTAAGAAAGGAAACAATATATTAGTTTAACTACAAATCACAACTAAATACTTCTCCATCTCAGCTCTGTGTATACTTGAATATATCATTTTGTTGGTATTAACGTGACGCTGCTTCTCCCTTCTGTTTGTACACCACACACACACACACACAGGACCTTTGCACTGGTGTAAGTGGCAAGTAACTGCTAACGGCTGAAGTGATTTCTGAAAAACTGCTGGACGTACTGGGAAATACTTGCAAATGCATACTGAAATGCATGAAACTATAGGAATGAATGCTCAAGATTATGCAGGGAAAACTGTATTATTCAAAAGCTGAAAAGGCAGAAAAGATGGAAAGTAATAGGCTGAATGGGCTAAAAAAGGTGAATATTTAGATAGTTTAAGTTTCTCAAGCTGAACATGAAGCTGAAAAAGCAGAAAGCTGAATATTTGAAAAGCTGAAAAGGGTGAAAAGCTGAAAGTAATAGGCTGAAAGAGCTTAAAAAGCTGAACAGTTTGACAGCCAAACAGTTTCTGTAGCTGCACATATGCTGGAGCAGTAGCAGAACCAAAGCTGAAAATGTCCCCATAAGAATGAATGGGAAAACACCCCAAACAGCTGCAGGTTTAGAAAAAAGTGTAATGGTTATGGCCAAAATATGTATACAGTGAGTAACAGGAGACATTGCTGAACCATGTGATGTCTTTTTTATTTCTGTGGAGTGAAAAATTAGGAAAATCTGCTGAATGTACTGCTGGAAATGCATAAAACGGATGGTCAAGAATTTGCAGGAAAAGGTGATTTTTTTAAAGAGCTGAAGAGGCCGAAAAGCTGAATATTTTCATAGCTGAACATGAAGCTACTACTGAATACTTGAAAAAGCTGAAAGGATGAATCCCCATAAGGATGAATGGGGAAAATTTTGCAGAAAAAGCTGAATATCTCAAAAAGTATGAAAGATAGAAACACCAAATTGACACGCCGTCATGTCCTTAACAAGCTGAACATTTTGATAGTTGAATGGTTTCTGTAGCTTAAAATTTGTAGGAGTAGTAGCGAGCCAAAAAACGTACGGAAGAAGAAAAATAATAAAAAATTCCGGAAGAACAATAGTGTGAACTAGAAAAATTGTATTTCCTGCGAAAATATAGTGTGAAGGCTGACGGCTGAAGTGATTTCGCAAAATCTGCTGAATGTGCTGGAAAACACTTGCCTAATGCATAAAACATGCATAAAACTATGAGAATGAATGGTCAAGAATTTGCAGAAAAGGCTGATTTTTTCAAAAGCTGAAAAGGCAGAAAGGCTGAAAAGTAATAGGTTGAAAGAGCTTAAAAAGCTGAAAATTTTGATAGTTGAATGGTTTCTATAGCTGAACATGAAGCTGAATATTTGAAATAGTTGAAAAGGTTGAAAAGCTGAAAGTAATAGGCTGAAAGAGCTTAAAAAGCTGAACAGTTTGACAGACAGCCAGTTTCTGTAGCTGCACAGATGCTGGAGCAGTAGCAGAACCAAAGCTGAAAATGTCCCCATAAGAATGAATGGGAAAACACCTCCCAAACACCTGCAGGTTTAGAAAAAAGTGTAATGGTTATGGCCAAAATATGTATACAGTGAGTAACAGGAGACATTGCTGAACCATGTGATGTCTTTTTTATTTCTGTAGAGTGAAAAATGAGGGCACAACAGCGAGAGACAAAACCGGTACCGTCTGCTCCACTCCAGAGATTTAGGCTCAAAATTAACATTGCGGCTTATGGGGGAGTTGCTGGAGTTCTTGCCACTCGAGGGCTTCCACAGCCAAAAGTTTAAGTCCTACATCTGAAATAAGACCATCATCTGAAAGCCAACAAGATTTCCTACATTTCTATGTATATATTGTCTATGTGAAGTAAAAGCTGTGGGACCCAAATCAAGCTGAAGAGAGTTTTTTCTACTAAGTTTTTGCAGCTGCTCTCCACTCTAGCGATGATGTCACCCACTCTAGCTCACGCAATACACACCCATTATAAACCCAGAAGAGGAGCTAAAACTCCTTCAAACTAAAACTGTGATAATTTCAAAACCGTAAAAGATTTTAAAAAGCTGAATACATGCCCAATAGTGCAAGGTCTTGTGACTCTTTTAAAGTTGGAATGGTGTCTCTAGCTCAAAGTATGAGGGACCAGAAGACGTTGAAAGTGGATGAGTTTTGAAGAGGATTTGAAGATTTTCCCATTTGCTTCAATATTAATTTTTTTCTTGAAAAAGCTGAATATTTGAAAAAGCTGAAAAGCTAAAAAGCTGAAAAGTACAAGGCTGAAAGAGCTTAAAAAACTGAACATTTTAATAGTTGAACGGTTTCTATAGCTGAATGTATGCTGAAGCAGTAGCAGAATGAAATTTGAAAAAATCCCCATAAGGATGAATGGAAAAAATTTGGCAGAAAAAGCTGAACATTTCCAAAAGTATGAAAGATAGAAAAAAGAAAAATAGACGCCATCATGTCCTTAACGAGCTGAACATTTTGATAGTTGAATGGTTTCTGTAGCTCAAAATTTGTAGGAGGAGAAGCGAGCCGAAAAACGTACGGAAGAATAATAATATTAAATTCCAGAAGAACAATAGTGTGAATGCTGTGTCAGCATTCACACTAATTAGGGTGGCCATTCGTCCTGCTTTAGGCCGGACAGTCCGGCTTTTAAATGCCCTGCCTGCAGCCGGACACTCATTTGTCCTCCTTTTGAGAAAATAACAAAAAAGGTCCGCCTTTTGACACATTTCCTTGTTAGTTTAATACTTATTGGCTAAAAATGTGTCAAAAAAGCTGTATCAAAATAAGTAATTTCATTGGTTACATTTTCGTGTTGTGACCTATCAACACATGGCTAATTTTAATATTCAAATGAGCCATGTGTTGATTCGCCACAACAAGCGCTCACTCGCAGTTGCTACCACCAGGCTGTCAATCAAGCTCTCAGCGACAGAGAACGTAAAGTTAGCTAACGTCAGTTGTTGGACTGAAATTCTGAAAATGCCGAAGCGAAAGACCTCCTTTAACCCGGAATGGGTAAAAGAACACGGGTTTGTGACAAAAAGTAGAAAGGATGAGTTTCATTTTTTTTGTACATTGTGTCGAAGCGACGTAGATGTCAGCAGCAAAGGGAAAGCAGCTATCGACAGACATGCTAGCACTGACAAGCATCGAGCTAACAATCGGAGTGCAGCAGGTGCCTCTTCTCTTAGTTCATTTTTTCACGAACGTTCATCACATCAGGATGACAAAATCGCTGCTGCAGAACTTACTAAAGTTTATCATGTTAAACACCACCAGTCATACAAGAGTGTAGACTGTGGAACAAAGGTGGACCGAGAGATCTACAACAACTCCGCAATAGCAAAAGGAGTGACCTGTGGTAAAACAAAAGCTAAAGCTTTGTGCCAAAATGTCTTGGCGCCTTACTCTGTCCAGACACACGTGGACTACATTAAAGAAAATGATCTGCACTACTCAGTGGCAACGGTTGCATCAAACAAAGGTACGACCAAGTGTTTCCCTATTGTACTGAGATATTTCCACTTTGAAGAGGGCATACAACATGCGCTGTTGGATTTTTACAGTTACAGCGATGAATCGTCGGAAGCTATAACAAATCAGCTGCTGGATAAACTTAAAATGCCAGGCCTAGATTTGGGAAAGATGTCGGCATATGCAGCAGACAATGCCAGTGTTAACTACGGAAAACACAACAGCGTTTATCAGAAACTGAAACTGGCTCAAAAGGATGTGCTTGCTGCAAACTGTTTAGCCCATATCCTACACAATGCCACAAGATATGCTGCAGGCAGCTTGGATGTTGACGTTGAGAATGTTGTGCTGAAAGTATACAGCCATTTTAGCATCTCTGCTAGCAGAACGGCACAGCTGAAGGAGTTCTGCGAGTTCGTTGAAGTAGAGGAATGCAATCTGCTGCGGCACGTTGTCACAAGATGGTTGAGTCTTCTGCCATCTCTGGACAGAATCCTGAAGTACTGGACAGCCCTGACCAGCTACTTCCAGAGTCTGGGTGAAGAGGAATGCCCCAAGGTTTTGTGGAAATTCTTCAGAGAGGAAGGGACTGAAGTTGCCGAGGTTTATTTTCTTTTTCTCAGTCACATTCTTAAAGTGTTTTCAGACTGCATTGAATCACTTGAGGCCAAATCATTCAGCATCACCTCTGTGTTTTTGGTAATGACTGAACTGAAAGGAAACTGGAGAGAAGGCTTAAGGATAACTTATTTGGCTTTGCTGTGAACAACAAACTGAAGCAGCTGACTCCTCATCAGGCTGGGAAGTGTAAGGCTGATTTCCTTGCATTCTATGAAAGAGCCAAGACATATGTGAGTGAAAGATATGACTTCTCTGAGAACAGCTTTCATAGTAAAGTGTCAAAGCTTAGCCTGACCAGTACTGTGTCTTTTGAAGAATACTCTGATGCTGTCCAGGCCTGCAATCTGAAAGACATTGATCTAGATGAACTCTATGAGGAATATGGCGTGGTGGAAGCTGAACTCAGTTCTCCAGAAATGGAAGGTTGCCACAGTGAGGAGCGGTATCTGAAACTATTTTCCAGAGCAGATGTCCCACTTGAGAATCTGAGGAAGGTCAGTGCCTACATCTTCTCCATCCCATGTAGCAATGCACATACAGAGCGTGTATTTTCAATGATGACCACAGCCTGGAGAAATGAGAGAAATCGACTGGAAGTGGACAGTGTCAAGGCAGAGCTACAGATTTGCATCAATTTCACAGACCAGTGCACAGAGATATACAAGAAATTCCTTGCGAACAAGAAACTCTTGGAAGCAGCCAGGAAAGGGCTGAAGTATCGCAAATAGACTGTGTGCCAGTCCCAAGAGGCCAGACCTCCCTTCTACCATCAGATTCTCTATCAGCCTCTACCCAGCCTCCAACTAGCCTCCTACCAGCCTCTGCCCTGCCTCAACCAGCCTATATCCAGCCTGTGACCAGCTGCCTGAACTCCAGGTGAGAATGTCATACAACTCTGTCCTGTTCATGTTAATTAGCAATACGGATAAGGAAGGGCTATGTGTCTCAACTTGTTTCATCAGTGTGATTTCTCTTGTGCTTCATTGTTGATGCTACAGGTCCACCATGCTGAGGCCTTCTGTGGCCTGCCTCAACCAGCCTCTGTCCAGCCTCTGTCCAGCTTCTGACCAGCTTCTGACCTGCCTCTGACCTGCCTCTGTGAAGCAACCTTGAGGACTCACAGTCACAGATGGACTCAGATGTATAGGCAAAGCCTATACATCTGAAAGAGAAGGTGCTGTCTTTGTTTACCCTTTTCTATCCAGATAAAAACATTAAGAACAGTTTCTGTATGATGTTTATTAGGCCTATGTAATCTGAATTGGAAGGGCACGTTGTCACGAGCGGTATCTTGTATATTTATTATTAGCTATGTGGTATGTGTATGCACCTTTATGTAATCTGGTGGAAAAACATATTAAAATTTAAAACCGGATCATACCAAACAAATATCTGCTTGCGTGTCCCTCTGTATGCAAAGTGTCCTCCTTTTTGATGTGAAGGAAATGGCCACCCTAGTGTGAATGCTGACGGCTGAAGTGATTTCGGAAATCTGCTGAATGTGCTGGAAAACACTTGCCTAATGCATAAAAAAATGCATAAAACTATGAGAATGAATGGTCAAGAATTTGCAGAAAAAGCAGATTTTTTCAAAAGCTGAAAGTAATAGGCTGAAAAAGCTTAAAAAGCTGAACAGTTTGACAGCCAAACAGTTTCTGTAGCTGCACATATGCTGGAGCAGTAGCAGAACCAAAGTTGAAAATGTCCCCATAAGAATGAATGGGAAAACACCTCCCAAACACCTGCAGGTTTAGAAAAAAGTGTAATGGTTATGGGATTGCCATTCATCTTTATTTTATTTCTCAATGTTTTTACCTTCAGGTGTGTCCTTTGTTATCACTGCTTCTCTACCAAGTAAATACACTGACTTTTTGTAAACAATTTCTTTGACTATATAAAACCCAGATACTCCTATAAACTGTCAGAAATACAAAAGCCCCCCTTAAAATAATAAACATCTTACTCACCATCTCATCTTCAACTTTAACATTATTTTTACAGTTTAACTTTATTTTTTATTTTTGACAGACAGACAGACAGACAGACAGACAGACGGACGGTTGGACAGACAGACGAACAGACAGACGCACAAAGCGTTCCATTTTCAGTTGGGCTTTTGACACTTATATACATAACTACTTATGTCTGAGTGTCTGTGTGTTTTTTGTCATTTCAGAATGGCTCTCAGTGCTTCTAGCAACCAGAACCCCTAATCAATACTTCCGCCCACCCCCCCTGAAGATTGCAGGAGTAAAAGTAATTGACAGACCAAGAGTCATTACATGGGATTTTTCCCATACAACTGTGAGACCGGCTGCTAAAAAAAATAACAAAATGGCAGTCTTCACAGATGGAAAGACATGCACCAAAGTCACCATATTCGAACAGTTCGGGGAAAAAATCAGAGAGGGTAATATTCAATTTATTTAGGATAACCCCTTGAGATGCAGCATCTCGTTTTCGAGGGGGTCCCATACCTACATTATGCGAGGTCACACACTCAGGGGCAGTGACCCACCCTATCATTTAAACGTCACAGACAGAACAATGTTCTTTCGGACTGCAGCCATGACTGTACCAGAAGAAATCCAGCAACAGACAGAGGCCCTGCTGTACCCGGCATCCCCTCTCACTCCACTTAGTGAGTGGCAAAACTGCCAGGGCCTCATGACTCTAGAGGGTCAGCTGGTACAGGTAAGTTTTTTTCATGGCTTCTAGCATTAAGATGGTAAAGTGGCAGTGAGGGTCCATAGTACTATGAGGGCACTTTCCATTTACTCCTGTAACACATGGGTTTTGTGATACTAATAAACTTTGTGTCTGTGTTCAGAGGTTGATTGTCTGTTAGTTGATGAAACCAAGACTTCTGTTTACAATTAAACTAATTATCATAATGATATAAACTTGAGTTTGGAATATCATTATAAAACATGTGAAGTTAAAATAATCCATCTTTCATTCAGGCATTACCGCTGAGGAAAGTCACAGTTGGTGGTGGCTTCGTCCCGCTGAGGAAGTTCACAATGCAGCAGGTAAGCTTTAAAGCCATAGGCATGGTTAATGGAAAGGTAGAGATGGGGAAGGGGAAATAGAGAGAGTTGGAATGAAAAAGGGAGGATGAAAAGAAAGAGGCAGGATATGGAGATCAGACAGTAGAAGGGAGGCAGAGGAAGAGATGAGGAAAAGGAAGGTAGAGGAAGACAGAAGGAGAGAAGGAGGAGAAAGAAGAGAAGAAATGAGAAGAGAACAGGAAAAACAAATTGTGTGTGTGTGTGTGTGTGTGTGTGTGTGTGTGTGTGTGTGTGCGCGCATGTGCCAGCATGTCTAGCTCATATCTGAACTGTAGGTAGGATGTTCTGCATGCTGTTTCCACAGACAAATTGAGAGGAACTGATGCTGGATCAGTTCAGACATAATTAGGGGTTCATGGACAGGTAGATATAGGGAGGAGAAGGAAGGGGACAGAAGGGGGAGAAGAGGATGACGAGGTGACAGATGAGATAGAGGAAGAGGATGGGAGAGGAGGAAGACTAGCCAAAATGGAAGAAGAGGAAGAGAAGGGGCAGAAGGACGAGAGAAGATGAAGATGAGGTACAGGAGGAAGAGAAGGGGGAAGAATACAGAACAGGAAGAGGAAGAGATAGAAGGGGAGATAGAGAAAGGAGGAAAGACAGTGGGAGGATAAAATGGAAAAGGTAGTATTCAAGTGTTATTGTTGAAAAAAAAAAAGTAAAAATGTATTCCCTTATCTTTGACAGGGTAGTGACAAGGTCGAAATCTGCCTCTGGCGGGAGGCAGCAGTGGAAATTCTGAAGGTTGGGGAGACTGTTAGACTGACCCACCTTAAAGCAACAAACACTAAAACCCTGCAATCCACTTATCACACCACCTTCAAGGTACTGTCTTGTTTCTGTTTATTTTTTAAACTCAGTTTTAAAGCACACAACCTTTTTGTCCTAATTTTATGACTTTGAACCAAACAAGAAAAATTTACATTTTATTAGGTTCTGAAAATAAAATCAACAATTTCTCTATGAATGGAGTGTTAAAATATGAGTTAATGTTGATCAGAGTGAGTTAATGAGTGTTGAGAAGAAGGTCTAAAAACCCTGCTAAGCCTACTGCCACCGCGACCTCACCCCAGATAGACAAACAAAGAGAAATGGATGGAATTTAAACACATTTTTCTGGTGTATTCAAACTACATTAAATAAAAGCCTCATTTTACATAAAAGAAAGTGTTTCATGAAAATGTTTAGAAATTTCAGCCTCAAGATTAAAGCTAATTTAGGTGAAAATGACGGACCCAGAATGCAGAGGCTGGAGGCAGTAGAACAGTTCAGAGGTATTTCTTTACAAAAATAGCTGGGACACTGAGAGGGAGGAGGGCAGGCAATGAGGGGGAGTGGTCTGGAAGTGAGGAGGTGAAACACACAGGAGAGGAGGTGGAGCTGAGCGGGGGCAGGTACTGCACACGAGAGAGGAAAAAACACGAGCATGACACAAAATAATCCAAGTGTTTTGCTCAAAACACTGCAGCAAAAGCACACAAGACACGTAGCAACAATAGAAATACACAGATTTGCAAAAACTCGAGGGTACAACACAGATATAGTCACTATGCAGGATGGAACAATCTGGCACATAGGTAGTGAAGCGACCAGGTAGATCTAGCAGGAGTTGATGAGAGACAGACGGCAGGTTAGGGAGAAAGGAGGGGGAAACAGACAGGGGAGAAAACAGTAACAACCGACCTGACTGCCACGGCAAATCATTTCATGCAGGCAAAGAAAATCTGTTCAATTTGTTCTTCTGTTTAGGAAAGTGAGAATTCTGATTTCATGCCATATGTTTATTTCATCTCTCAACAGAAACCAGAGAAGGTGGAAAAGGAGGCCTTACTCCTGGGGGTGATTGAGAACAATCAGGAAGGGTTCCTCCAAGTGCTTCTCTCTGACGACTCCATCCTCGAGATCCGGAGGGAGCTCTGGAGTCCGATTGCCCCCCTCCTGGAAAAGGGGTCCATACCAGTGAACCTGACAATGGAGGGAACACTCATTGTTAAAATCCATGCACTCCAAAAAGAGGAATAGAGAGGTGGAGAGTGCTAATCAGTTTTGAAACGTTCTGTTTGATTTTGTAATATTTAATGTTTTGTTATGTATTAATGTCGTTCCTTTTTTGATTTTGTTCATATGTTCAGTTTTGTTCAATTTTGTGAATAAATGTTTTTAAGTCGGTCAACGTCCTCTATGTCTTAGAAAGGAAACAATATATTAGTTTAACTACAAATGACGACTAAATACTTCTCCATCTCAGATCTGTGTATACTTGAATATATAATAGCCCTTATGCACAACTCCACTACTTCTTGAACTTGAGCCGGCTCCTTTATTTCCTGTCTTACATTATTGGACGAATTGATTAATCCAGGTGTGTCTGACTTCAGTAGTCACAATGGTCACACACCAGGATTAATCAATTCATCCAATAATGTAAGACAGGAAATAAAGGAGCCGGCTCAAGTTCAGGAAGTAGTGGAGTTGTGCATAAGGGCTGTTTGGTTGGTATTAAGGTCACACAGCTTCTCCCTTCTGTTTGTTTGGGTTGGAGTTCCACACCAACGCACACACTTGAATTCGAAAGGTTAGTAGTTAAGTATGCTGGATATGATTCTTCTACCAGTTGCTGCGGGAGTACAGTGGACAGAGCAGGTGACCAGGGATCGGATCCCTGTCGGGGAGTATCTTTATACTCTTTTTGTCTTGTATATTAGCCCACACACACACACACCGGCCGCAGACCCTAACCCTAACCCCCAGATGACTGATTGTATATTATTATATTATGGTGAGCTGTAAAAAAGAACATGATAACTGAATTAAAAACATAACGGACCGTCTACAATCGTTTTTATATTGAATGTGTAATGTAAACAGGAGAACGTAGGCCTTCATGGATAATCATACTTTTCACACACAAAAATACAATGATGCAAAAGAAAGATAGATTTAATCAGGACTATATACAGCATTTTATGACAGAAAAAGACTCATTTCTCAACCGGAAATTGTACCCCAGACCCCAGACTGAAGGGCATCTACTCGCTCCACTATACTATCGAGACGGAGGGCAAGCAAGAATATTCAGCAAATTAGACATCTTCCTTCACCTTCGGAATGCCGGCTCTTAATTGTTTTTGAAAAAAGGCCGCCATTCTGAACCTGGTAGCACAGTGGTTAGAGCAGTGACCTCCGGTGTGGTTGGCCAAGGATCAAATCCCCAACGGGGCCTATCCTGTTATTTTTTTTGTCTTGTATATTAGCCCACACACACCGGCTGCGGACCCTTGAAAGTTCGGAATGACGGACCTTCCGAAATTTTCGGAATGGTGGTCCTTCGGAAAGGGGGTCGCCTCCCGGTTAGGTTGACGTCATTGGAACAAACTGATACGTTTCTTACACAAAGAAAACATTTCTTCGTGGATAACGTTTGCTGAATGAACAACTGTGCCCAAATAGTTAAGAATACGTTGTACACTGCGTTTCACAAAGTTTATACAGTTTCTCCTAACGCAACATGTTTCAAAATTGGGTGTTTTTGTAAGGGAGAATGGCGAAGAAGTAATAGGCTTTTACAGCGATGTCGCGAAGAAACTGACACTTTTCACAATGAAACACACATCTTAATGTATTGTACTTAATGCCGAATTTAAAAGAAGGCACCAATGAGTTAAAATGTGTCATAGGTGTTCCAAAAAGTTGATTAAGCTTCTCCTCATGATGCAACAACTCTTAAAATCACTCGATTTGTAAAGGAGTCTGGGATATTGCCGTTACTAGTGACATTCAATCAATCAATCAATCAAACTTTATTTATATAGCACTTTTCATACACGACTGTGCAACACAAAGTGCTTTACACATAAAAGACAAAACAATTTCAAAGAAAGGCCCTCCCTCCCACCCTCCATACCACCCTCCATACCACCCTCCATACACACACACACACACACACACACACACACACATACATACATACAAACACAAACACACACACACACACACCTGCACACTCAATACTGACATTAGGGACATGGCATGGCACTGAGGATTGAGGAAGCGCCACCTTTGGGGCCGTCCACACTGGGAGGAGTCGCAGGCTGTGCCACAGGGGGCACCAGTGCCCAGGCCCCCCGACCCCGACAGACAACAGTCGGCCGGGCCGAAGGGACCCAAGGACAGCACCCCCAGCAGCAGCCCAGATACAGCTCCCAGTGTGGAGAAAAACACTGGAGTTAAACCTAAAAACTGAAAACACAAGATAGGATAAAAACCCTGACAAGAGATGAATAAAAAGAGTGAACAGTTAAAAAGATTAAAATATGTAAGATAATAAATGAAATAGTACAGAAGGATAAATCAAATAAATAAAATTATTTAAGATTAATATCGTCTTAAAAAACAAGATAGAAGAAAAAACGTAAAATAAGATGAAACCACATAAGAACGTAAGAAGAATTAAAAATATTAGTTAAAAGCCTGATTAAAAAGGTGTCTTTAACCTTCCCTTAAAAATATCAACAGTCTCTGCAGACCTGAGGTTCTCCGGCAGGCTGTTCCACAGGTGGGGGCCATAGTGGCTAAATGCCGCCTCACCGTGGGTTTTTGTTCTTGGTTTTGTTATGGATAAAAGGCCGGACCTCAGGGTCCGCGAGGGTTGATATGGTAAAAGCAGGTCAGATAAGTAAGAGGGCGCAAGGCCGTTAAGACATTTAAAAACCAGTAAAAGAACCTTAAAATCGATCCTGAAGCGGACGGGGGTTACACCCCGCCTTTCCGAAACCCCGCTGTTCCGAAAATAGACTTCCATTCATCGTAATGGTGTGGTTTCCCATTTTTTCTAAAGGCCCCGCTATTCCGAAAAGGCTATTGTAGTACCCCTGACCCTAACCATATTGGGAAGTAATTGGAAGTTGAAAGTCGGATTCAGAACAGCGGCGTGTCGGAGTGGGGTGTGTCGGGATGGAGGGGTTTCGGAATGTCAGGCTGTTCCCGCGGACGGGCAGCCAATGCAGCAACTCTAAAACCGGTGTAATGTGCTCCCGCCCTCTGGTCCTCGTCAGCACGCGTGCGGCTGAGTTTTGTAATAATTGGAGATTTAAAATACTCTTTTTGGGAAGACCAGAGAGCAGGGCATTACAGTATTCATCACTTCATTATGTGGTCCATATCCATGTCTTACACACACACACACACACACACACAGAGCCAACTTCTAGTGGTTGTGGTAGTAGAAGTAGTAGTAATAGTAGAAGTAGTTGTAAGACAAGTAGTAGTAGTAGTACTACAAGTAGCAGTATTAGTTGTGGTGGTATTAGTACAAGTAGTAGTTGAAGTAGTAGTAGTAGTAGTAGTAGTAGTACAAGTAGCAGTTGAAGTAGTAATAGTAGAAGAACTACTAGCTGAAGGTATGCTGAAGCAGTAGCAGAAGGAAATTTTAAAATTTCCCCATGAGAATGAATGGTCAGGATTTGGCAGGAAGAGCTGATTTTTTCAAAAGCTGAAAAGTAATAGACTGAATGGGATAAAAATGCTGAACACTTTCTCTAGCTGAGCAGGAAGCTGAATATGTCAAAAAGTTGAAAAGGCAGAAAGCTGAAAAGGTTGAAAAGCTGAAGAGGTTGAAAAGCTGAAAGTAATAGGCTGAAAGAGCTTAAAAAGCTGAACAGTTTGACAGCCAAACAGTTTCTGTAGCTGCACATATGCTGGAGCAGTAGCAGAACCAAAGTTGAAAATGTCCCCATAAGAATGAATGGGAAAACACCTCCCAAACACCTGCAGGTTTAGAAAAAAGTGCAATGGTTATGGCCAAAATATGTATACAGTGAGTAACAGGAGACATTGCTGAACCATGTGATGTATTTTTTATTTCAGTAGAGTGAAAAATGAGGGCACAAGAGCGAGAGACAAAACCGGTACCGTCTGCTCCACTCCAGAGATTTAGGCTCAAAGTTAACACTGCGGCTTGTGGGGGAGTTGCTGGAGTGCTTGTCGCTCGAGGGCTTCTACAGCCAAAAGTTTAAGTCCTACATCTGAGATAAGACCATCATCTGAAAGCCAACAAGATTTCCTACATTTCTATGTATATATTGTCTATGTGAAGTAAAAGCTGTGGGACCCAAATCAAGCTGAAGAGAGTTTTTTCTAAAGTTTTTGCAGCTGCTCTCCACTCTAGTGATGATGTCACCCACTCTAGCTCACGCAATACACACCCATTATAAACCCAGAAGAGGAGCTAAAAATCCTTCAAACTAAAACTGTGATAATTTCAAAACCGTAAAAGATTTTCAAAAACTGAAAAACAAGTTCAATAGTTCAAGGTCTTGTGGATAGTTTAACGTTGGAATGGTGTCTCTAGCTCAAAGTATGAGGGAGCAGAAGAGGTTGAAAGTGGATGAGTTTTGAGGAGGATTTGAGGATTTTCCCATTTGTTTCCATGTTAAATTTTTTTTTGAAAAAGCTGAATATTTGAAAAAGTTGAAAAGCTAAAAAGTTGAGAAGTACAAGGCTGAAAGAGCTTAAAAAGCTGAACATTTTGATAGTTGAACGGTTTCTATAGCTGAACGTATGCTGAAGTAGTAGCAGAATGAAATTTGAAAAAATCCCCATAAGGAGTGTGTCTGTCGCCTGTCAGTCTGTAGCTGTGTCCCAGTTCAGGGGCTGCAGCCTTCGGAGGCTGCATTTGAAGGCCAGTTACGTCACAGCGCTGCGTGAAGACTGTCCCAATTCGTCCAAATTCGAAGGCTCCTCCAAATGCAGCCAACAAATGCGTCCTCCTTTTCCCTGTATTCGGAGGATGCACCGCTACTATCCTTCGCGGCCTCCCATATCCCAAGATGCTTTGCGCGCCGCTGTTCAATAACAATGGCGGCGAACAACGGCAGCGGCAGCAGCACCGGCACCGGCAGCAGTGCCGAGTACACATTTAAATGTAAGTAACGGCTTTTTGCTTAACGCCAAAAGTTCAAGGGGCCTTAAAATATATTTGACTGTTAAAATACGTGAAGTTAATAATGCTAATATACGTAACCACCGGAATGAAGGGCCAGCTACGTGATGTAGCTTAAGGCCAACCTGTTGATACGAGGAGCTCCGTTAACGTTAGCCTTTAAAAGTAACGTTAAAGCCTAAAACCCTTCATTTTCAAATGTTACAAGCTCGGATGGTAACTTATATCTTATTGTAACTGTGGATATGTTGTAGGCTGTGTATACCTCACATCAGGTTAATTTGTTCTCGTTGTAAGTAGTGTAGGCTCTTCTCCTCTCCTGCGCCCAAAGCTGAATGCAGCTGAACATATAACGTTAACGATGGGTTGTTAGACCCGCTGTATTTCTAGGCTGTAAAACTGTAAACGTTTGGATTGAGTACATAGCTTACCTTAGGAGCAATATTGCTGTTAATATCGTTATTATATCGTACAATCGTTTTGTCTGTTGACAGTACAGGACAGGTGCTTTACATGTCGTTTTGTTGTAGGGAGCAAGGAGCAGACGGAGGAGTTTATTAAACTCCGGGGCCAGAACGACCATTTGTTCACAGGGGCCAAAAACACAGCCACACTTGGATGGAGGTAACTGTTAAGGCATAAATAAATAGCCCATTTGTTCTCTATACATATTTGTATGTAAAAGTTACATAAATTAACCCAAATCCTGTACAAAGATCAAAGTACAAATATATAATCTTTGGATCACATTAAATGAATGTTGTTTTTGGATGGGGGTGGGAATATTATTATTACAAATATTATGTCTGTCCTGATGTCACTGATGAATCTTTACATATTTGTTATGCGATCTTGTGTGTTTACCTTTTGTCAATGCTTCTCTCTTGTTTAGAACAATCCTTCAAAAAATGGGCCTGGAGGGAAAAGTGGAGCCCGAACAGGCCAAAAAGAAGTGGGACAATTTAAAAAAAATATATAAAGTATGTGCAGGTTTGGATAATGATATGAAAACTACATTTGTTTTACCCAAGTTAATAAATAATTTGATAAAGAAAAGTAGAAAAAACCTCCAAGGCACCTCATGGCATGGTCATATAAACCTTAAGAACACAGTCCTTCAACATGTTTTGGCATCAAGCCTTCATCAGGAAGTCAGACATTCATTTTCTTTGTTTCTTTATCTCTACATGAATCCCATTCCAAAGAGCACCTCAAACAGGTTTTTTTTTTGAGTCCATGAAGCACTCCTTTTTTTCAAGACTTTTTTAAATAAACACTTTACAGACAATTGCTGTTGTTTATGTGATTGATTTCCTCTGCCTTAAGGTCCTTTCACACCGCAGACGTAACAAATAAACGACACGAAATTGCGAAATATTCGCCGCCGAATATTTCGCATCAAAACCATTCACACCGGCGGCGACGCGAATAAGCGACAGATGCGACAATTATAAACCAAAGTTTCGCGCTGCGCGAGTTCATTCAGAAGATGATGGATTCAGCAACATCATCAAGTGACGATGAGCTTGTCCTCCGCCTCCTCACCTACAAAAAAATTTTTGGGGTCCATCCACTCCTACAAGCCAGGGAAAGAGATGGGGAGTTCCATTGCCTTGTCCAAGAGCTCAAGCTGTATCATGGCCGGTTCCGGACATATTTTCGGATGTCCGTGGGACAATTTGAGACGCTTCTGGGGCTCCTAGCGCCGCACCTGAGGAAGCAGACCACTAATTACCGGGACCCTGTCGATCCCGAGCAGCGTCTGGCAGTGTGTCTGAGGTAAGGTACAAAGCTATAGCTAAAATACTATAGTGTGTATGCCATATTATATTGTATTGTATATTATTATCAGGGTTTTCCCTGGGGTTTTTTTTTTTTTTTTTGACACCGGCTTCCTTCTCCTTTCAAACGGGGCAGAGCTCCGTGGAAAACATTACGAGAGACACAGCATTATATTATATTCAAAAATTACATTACATTCTCAGCCAGTGTTGGAGAGTGTATCAACGCCGGCTGCAAGTCTCTCCTGACACTGCAGACAGCATCATCAAAGCCACCTGCATCCTCACAAACTACCTCCGTGGTGCTGATGGAACCCAGAGCGCTGATGTTGATGACGGTTCAGATGCTGTGGATGGCAGTGGCCTTGGTGCCATCAGGAGTCTCCGAGGCAACAGAGCATCAGCTGAAGCACTGAGGGTGCGGGATACATTCCGCCAGTATTTCACCTCACCTGCTGGCCAAGTCCCGTGGCAGTATGACCATGTGCACCGTGGACTCCCTTGACTTTTCCACTCAGCTGAATTTTCTGGTTGCTAGAATACCCTTGTAAACAGGGTTCAAACTTAACTTTTTTGCTCACTGGCCAACTGGCTAGTGAGCTTTAAAAATCTACTGGCCAGAAAGATTTTTTACTGGCCAAAAATTATGTATAGCTGTTTTGTATATTTTTCAACGTGTTTAACTGTTATAATACACTCATAAGCATTTTTAACACATATCATAGCAATATTAGCATATTATTGTGTGGAATAAGGGAATGAGTCAAATTTGCCTTTTTTTCCTTAAAGGTTTATTTATAAAACATACTTTCTTTGCTGAAAACTATTAACATTTAATGTATTAACTTGCATTGTTAAAGCAGATAAATCAACTAATCAACTTTACTTCACTTAATCTAAAACCATTAAAACAGATACACAGAAATTCAGTCTAGAGGACTTGACCCTCTTCATCAGATAAACTAATAATTACATTATAGTATGAGTGCATATAGATGGACATAATTTTCAGAAGGCCAAATATAAAAATGTTTGGGGATGCTGAATTTTAGGTCTTCATTGAATGTTAGCCATAATTATTACTATTAAAATAAACTGAATAAATAAAGACATGGGCTGTTTCATTCTGTGTGTAATGGACACATATATAATGTATTAGTTTCACTTTTTGAATTGAATTAGTGACATAGGCCTTAATAAACTCTCCCATGACATTCTAATGTACCTGTACATCAGAAACAATAGGAGTGATAGTACAGTGAGGTACAGTAGGATATGCAATAATTAACTACTGCATACATCTTGACAGCTCTACTTTACACTGTTGATTTGTATAATCCCAACAGACATGTCCAGTGATTTTCAGCTTTCTGTGTTTACATGTGTCTGTTCTGATGATACAAGTCAGCGGTCCTGAAATGTGTGTTTCTCTTCTATAAAACACATTCTACATCGCGGAGGCAACGTCTCTCCACTTAGGGCTTCCTTCACCTTTGAACGGGGCAGAGCTACGTAGGGAACCGTGCACGTCCGCGGCGCACAGCTCCACGGACATGCACGGGGGGGAAAAACGCCGTCGCACGGAATGCACGCGGCTATGCGCCGCTTTGGGTTGTGAGCGCGCATGTCGCACGTCTACATTGGAAGCTAATAGGTAGACTGTTATCAGTATAATCAGAGGCAAGCATGAATGAGTTCGCCTCAGTTTCACGTGATTGTCACTGTCAGCCAGTTAATTTTGCTGACCCGAGCCGAGACACCCCCCAAAGCAAATCCTTGCTTTACAGCATGTTGTGAGCTTGAGGATCTGTACGACATCGGCGCACAACCCAAGCGTCACAGCCGGGGCGGGAGGAACATCAAAGTAGTTGGACCATAGACGGACCCTATTTTTTTTTCACTCGCCAGAGTGGCCGGTTAGCCGGCTTCCTTTACTAGCCAAAGGTTCAAAGTTAGTCGCCACTGGCGACTGGCGACCGCTAATTTTGAACCCTGCTTGTAAATATTATTTAATCTACTGTTTAGGTTGTAAATATTCATAATTTGTAATGATTTACATGTGCAACTGTTCTTGTTAATTTTAAACTTCAGTGTTATGAATTCTCTGTTAACTTAATACTTACTGCTTCAAATAAATAATTATTTATTGACACAATTCATTCATTCATTCATTCATTCATTCATTTTCTATACCGCTTATCCTGCACTAGGGTCATGGGTAAGCTGGACCCTATCTCAGCTGACTTCGGGCGAGAGGCGGGGTACACCCTGGACAGGTCACCAGTCTATCGCAGGGCTAATATTTACACAATGTCTTGTTAAAATAACGTTCTTATTAAGTATCATATCTAGGATTTACAGGTGTTGACAAGGAAAGATATACAGGGAGAAAAGGTTACTTCACCAGATGAAAGGAACACTTTATTTTTGATGCACAACTATCAGGAACAACGGTAATGTGATCAATCACAGCTGTGTGAATTGTGAGTGTTCTGGCTCTGAATATCCAAATTCTGCTTGAAAGACAAGCTCTTGCATTTTCATTTTCACCCATGACTGCTTTGACAGAGACAGCCTTCTCATGGCCGGAGCAAGATTCATGAGAAAATGATGAATGTCATCTCTTTCCTCACGCTCTTTAGCAGGCTGCTGCTCCCTTTCTTCTTTTCTCTCCAGATATTCTTCCAGCAAATCCTTGCTCCTCCTTTTAGGTGCCCTTGCAGCAGAAGCAGCAGTAGCAGCCTCTCCCTCACTCTCCTCTGACTCTTGCCCTGTCTCCTCCATCTCCTCATCCTGCTGTGGGAGGTCCAGATTGCTGTGCACCCTGTCCAAATATATGATAAGTGTCTTCCTGTCCTGTGTCAGCTGAATGAAGTCCAAAGGAGGACTGTGTACCCTCCATCCAAACCTGTATTATGTATTAACTTGTGTGATAACTACATAAATGAATAAACATGTTTTTATTTTTTTGTGTGTACAAAACAGACAAGTAAACAAAAAGGTAAATTCACTTATGTCTTGAAATCGGCAATTGATATAGAAAGTAAATCAAAACTTATTTTTCATTGCTGTGTTTTAGCTTAATTATCTGATATGTTGAGGCATATCAGGCTGAAATATGCATTGTGCAAAAGCGGTGAAGAATATAATCAATTCAATAGTTATAAAGTGTGTGTATGTAGCCTACCGAGGTGGACAGTGTCTTATAATACCAAACAAAACAGTGTAAACTACATTGCATATTTGTTGAATCTAGTTATCACACAAGTTGAGAACAGCTTTGGACAGAGGGCATACTACTCTCTGCTCTCTACTACTTTAGTGCACAGTCAGTTCCAAATTACACAACTCAATTTTAATGTACAAATGATGTACAGTGCATCATTTACCCACATGATACAAATGAAAAAATAATGTGTACTAATTAACAGACCATAGGAGAAAGACTATTTGAAAAAACTACCTGTAGACACCCTGCTTGACTATTAACTACAGGTAAACTAAATACCATTGCTAATGTTACCTTCTGAAAGCTGTGGATGTGTCCAGGAAAGACATTACATCCATGTATTTCCACTTCTTCTTTGCTTTCCCTGCCTGCCCACTCCTCGTCTCTTTTTCCTCTCTCTTCTTCCTCACATGCGTGTCCCTCAGGTTTTTCCACAGTCTCTTTGCATCCTCAACTAAAATCATAAAAAAGGTACGACATTAAAATTATCATTGTGTGTTTCTTTACCTCCCGTCGATAACCTACTCCTTGATTATCCCTCACGTATACACCGGTTTGTTTATGTTAGCAAAACCGGCATTGTTGTGCCGCTGCCGTCCTGTTACCAACTCTACTACATCTAACAACAACTCACTGTCTTGATAGCCAAGATGTTCGGCGATGCTTTGCCACACATTATCCTTTAATGCATTGTCCTTGTAACTTTTGTGTCCCTTATCAAATAAGACAGGGTGATGAGAGACGCAGGTAATTAGTAGGTCCGCCATTGTTCTCACAGTGTTGTGACGTCGGGGTTGTGACGTACCTCCTTTTCACGCTACATGATTGGTTGATGCGTTTAGTCGCCGGGCAAAAGCTCAGAAAAATCGACATTTTCGCCGCGACACATTCGCGGTCGGTGTGAAAGGACTCGTGATGAAAACCGGGGTGCGGAAAAAAATATTGACGCGCGAATTATTCGCACGAAAAATACGTCGGCGTGTGAAAGGGCCTTTAGGAATGCAAAGATCCAGGGACAGGGCAGGGAGTCAGCGGGAGGCCCACTGCTGCTACCTGGCCCTGGTTTGTCCTCATGGATGAGATATTAGGACAGAGGCCATCCATTTCACCGCCTGTCCTAATTGCCTCCATCCCTGAGGACACACCAGGGCCAGGTGCTGCAGTGGGTAGGCAGCAGCAGCAGGAGGATGAGGATGAGGATGAGGAGGGTGAGGATGAGGAGAGGCAGCCAGGGCCACAGAACGCAGGAAGAAGAAAGAGGAAGAGAGATGAATTGCTGGAGTTGATCAGAGAGGACATGAGATTACAGAGGGAGAGTGAGGAAAGGAGAGAAAGAGAGAGCAGAGAGAGGATGGAGAGACTTTTTAGTTTATTAGAGAGAATGGTGGAGAGGCGTTGATTTTTTTTTTTCTGTTTGATAAAGTTCTGTGTTATTTGTAATTTAAATTGTTAATTAAAAATATTGTATTGTATTTATTTTCTGTTCCAAATATTGTATATAGTTTAATTAAAATCTTATAACCTTGTAACATTATCTGTTCCATTTCTTATTTTACAACTAAAGTAAACTTTTGAACTGCTTTTCAGTAACAAGAAAATAATTTATTTTTTGTGTGATTAACAAATATTTACAAAGTTACAATAACTATTTACAAGTGGGTATTCTTAACATGTAGAACTATTTACAAATGATCAGCAGAAATAACTATTTACAGAGAACATATATACAGTATTGGCTGAGCAGGAGTCCCTGGTGGTGCTGCTGGACAAGATGGGATGACACAATAAGGACCCTGGATTCTTCTGGCTGTGAGTGGGACATCATCTGGGAGGTGGGGGGTGTGGGATGCATGTCTCCACTGTCCACCACATCGTCCATCATCGGGGTTTGCAGGGCTGATGCAATCGACGGCTGCCATGTCACTAAAATGTTTAAAAGAGAGGCAAGAATAAAATACTAATACTAATACTAACGCACAACATTTTAAATCCCACCACAAACTACTTCAACAAACAAAACTGTTTACAAAACACTTTAAATACGAATAGCTTTAAAATTATTTAACTTGCCCTCTGAAGGTAGTCATGGTCGAGTACACCCTCCTCCAGGGCAGACACCTCGGCAGACAGCTGGTCCCGCCACGGTGCACCACTGGCTGCCTCCAACTCGTTCTCCCCCTCATCCTCCGGCATGTCGTCCTGCACTTCATCCTCTGGGGCCGTGATGTCACCAGCACCCAGGCAAATGTTGTGCAGGACGGCACATGCTGTTATGACCTGTAGAAAACAAGAGAAAACAAAAATTAAGTTAATGTAATTGTAATTTTATTTTAATTAATTCATTTACTGTTATTCACCATCTAACAATAATTCTGTTCTGTTGTGTAATAACATACGTGAGGCACAAAAGGTGTGGTGCACCTCCAGCGCTTGGAGGAAGATGGCTCTGAACCTCGTCTTCATCATCCCAAGGGCACGCTCTATGATGGAGCGTGCCCTGGAGTGATGGGCGTTGAAGCGCTGGGCTCCCACACCTTGCACTGGTTGTTTGTAGGGAGTGATGAGGGGGAGTGGATGTTGGAGGCATGGGTATCCACCATCTGCCAAGATGAAGTACCCTGGAGGAGGGTAGATGCCACGCCTGTACAGTGGGCTGTGCCGGAGGACCCTGGAGTCGTGCACCGACCCCGGCCAGCCCACATATGTGTCGATGAAGCGGCCCTGATGGTCACAAACTGCTTGCAGGATGATGGAGGGAAACAGTTTCCTGTTTCTATAGCACTAACCATCAGGACCGCTTGTTGGCTTGATCCTGACATGGCAGCCGTCGATTGCTCCAGCAGCTTTTCGAAAAGCTCTGTGTCTTGCCAGCCCTGCAAACCCCTGAGTTACTGTCGCCAGGTCGTCTGCGGTCTTGGGGAGTTGGATGACCCTGTGGCGAATGGCCACCACCTACTCAGTAACTCGATGGACGATGCGGTGAACAGTGGAGCGAGGCATCCCAAACACCCTTGAGACCACCCTGTACGATGTCCCACTCGCCAGCCAGAAGAGAAAGACCAAGGTCTCTATTGTGGCACCCCATCCGTGTCGTCTATCCTGGTGGAGAAGGTCCAGCAGCACCGCCAGGGACTCTCTGCTCAGCCTGAAGTCTTTTGTGGTTTCATGATCATCAAAGAACAGTTGAAAAATAGGAACATTGAGATTGATCCGGCAGTACAGTGGCCTTGTCTGGATGGAGAAAGGAGGGTAAGAACAGGAGGACATAAATGATTAAACAATAGCTATTGAATTTCAGACAATACGACAATTCTAATTAATGTTAAAGCTTAGACCAATAATGCTTTATCTGTCCATCTTTCCACTTTGGCTTCTCAATATGGTTTTGATGTTTAAAGACACAACATTTAATATTGATTTAAGTCAGGGTTATTTACAGGGTTCGTACACATTTTACTATTCAAATCAATTACTTTATAAGCCAAGCATTTAAACTAAAATAAAAGCCATGTCAATCTATTCTTAATATGGCTTGTCATTTAACTGTATCGTTTATTAACGGGTATATTAATTACCACGGACTACGCTAGCTATGTATGAACGTTAAAGAGACCGTCCCATTTACCGACGGTCGACCCAGTCTTCGGAGGAGCCTCCGAAGCCGTTGCCTCCGTAGACCGCGTAGGCTGGGTCCTCCGAAGGCTGCAGCCCCTGAATTGGGACACAGCTTGTGTGTTTACTTAGATGAAAATTGGGGACATTTTTCAGAATACACACCAGTTGATTAGGGACACCTCTGCAATAGCTGGGTTTCAGTCACATGATTAAGATGACGCGCGAAGGCGGCGCAATTTCAGATGGAGGGCAGGAAGTAAACATGGAGAATACGTCTATGGAGGAAACCGTATAACTTTTTTTGTCAGCGGGTGGGTCCACAACCTCGGTACCAAACGGCTCCACGACGATTACCGTTTGGTCTTCGCCAGGGTGAGTGTTTGTTCTTATATTGTTTTATGTGTTAAGATGCTAGCAGCTAGCAGTAGCGGCTATAATGTCAACAAACACGCAACACATCTTAACGACGACATTAGCCTGACAGTCGTTTATGTTTCAAGGTAAACCACTCTCAGAGATCAAGCAAAACACCTCTGAAGACCTGGATTATTGCGAAGGAGGATGGAGAAGTCATTGCAGCTCATTGCAATTGCATGGCAGGGTAAGTAATTTATGTAGGCGAGGATGTTTACCACGAGATCACACACACACACACACGATCTGCTAGCATACTAAGGAGAGAGCTTTAAGGGATAAACGTGTTAATTAATGTAAAGTGCTACTCCATATTAGTATAAGTAGGCTATATTGCACATCATCAAAATGTGCTGATATAGATTGCATGTTGCCCCTGGTGTAAATTGCATTTGAGGTTTAAAAAAATGTCATATTGTATTCTATTCACAGACTATCAGAATCGTGTTTTCATGTAGGGGCAGTTCTTTTTTCCATTGAAGCTGGGGTAAAGATGCGAGATACAGCTTCCTGCACAACAGAGCAGTGCAAGTGGCTGATGCCATCACATGTAAAAAAGGTAGGGTGACACGTCCACAGCAATCCAAATGTGGGACAGAGAATGTTATTTTTGGGACACTGTAACAGTAGGCTAAATTATGATGTTAATAAATTAATGTTTATATTGTGCCCCTTTGGTTATGTCTTTGCTCTGGTTAATTCATCAGGACACGATATACAGAAGACAAGTAGATTGCTTGTCTTTGTCTACATTTCATCTTCTTTGAGGGGATGTTCATATATATTCCACCATACCTAATGTTCCCTCTGGGATTATTAAAGTATTTCTATTTTATTCTATTCTATTCTATTCTATTCTATTCTATTCTATATTCTGCCTAAATCTGTGTAGCTTGTGACATTGTGGTAAGTCACAATTTCCCTGTTGAGCAAAGAGGAGCTAAGACAGCAAAAACCCACATAAACACAGTTTGGCATCTCAATCCTGTGATGACAGCCTTACCTGTTTTCCTCACAGCCATCGGATAAACGCCAGATTTATACTGCATATAAATATGTTATGGACCACAGGGATGTGGATTTAATGATCTTCTTTGTGTTAACTTATTTTCAGATTCCTGCTGCTCCAGTAGCTCTGATTGACTTCTCCTCGGCAAAATCGAAAAAAAACAAAAGCTTGACCGTTCCATTGATGGCAGGACAACTGAAAACAAGGTTGGGAAATCACTTCCATGCCCAAGAGTGAAAAGAGGGTCAGAAACATATGCTAGGTTTTTTGAGACCTTAAGCAAAAACTGTCCAAGGAGTGCAGCAGTGATGGCTAGGGAGCCTTACCACAAAGAATTCATTCCCAAATCTAGTCTGCTTCCTAAAACTGTTCTTGAGAACAGAACACCAGAGACTCTGCAACTACCCCCCCAAGAAGTTGGAGAGCTATGCCAGGATTTCCAGCTAGAAGAGCTCACCCTGTCCCAGGTACAGGCTGTAGAGAGGGCAACTCAAAGTCAGAGTGCAAGCAGGATTTGGTTTAGGCAAAGAGCTGGACGCATAGCTGCCTCTAAGCTGAAACAAGTTCTTAAGACCAACCCCCAGCAACCATCCAAGAGCTTGATCAAGGCCATATGCTACCCAGAAGCATATAGGTTCACCACAGCCGCTACAAGGTAGTTAGGGTTTGAATTAGGGTAAGGCAGAGGTAAGATTTGGGGTAAGAGGCTGTCCACATTAAGAATTATAGGGTTATAAGGCTAGTGTTATGCAGGAGTAGGACTAAGTATAGGGGTTAGGGTAATGGCATTTAAATCACTGAACTGGCTCTACACATCCGATACTAAATAATAATTCCTTTTCATGTTTCGTATGTGTACTGTTTACAGTTATGGATGCAAACATGAGGCACAAGCCAGAGGAGTGTATGAGAAGCTGATGGGTCGGGAGCATGGACAGTGGTCTCTGGCTGAACCCCAAGTGGCCATACATGGGGTCCTCCCCTGATGGGATTGTCACTTGTGATTGTCACGGAACTGGCATCTGCGAGATTAAGGTAATATTACAGTCTCTGTTGTAGTCAAGTCCCTAAATCCCGAGTCCAAGTAGAGTCTCAAGTAGGGCTGGGCGATATGGCAATAAACTTTATCATGATATATTTTTCCATATTGCTCAATTCTCGATATTAAACCATATATAAACCAGAGAACGTGTTCAGTTTTGGAGGATGACATGAGTTCACTTTCATGTTCATTAAGGGTGGAACAGTTCACCAATCCACAGTTTGTTTTGATTTACATTGTTTTGTTTTTTTGTTGTTGTCTTTTTTCTACCATACATCAGCTCTAAAATGTGTCTATCACATGCACATAACATGTACATGAGGCTGTAGTCTATTTGAACAGGTTGTCGATAAATATTTATCTTTTTACTTTGACAGTTTTATTGACCTGACTCCGTAAATAGGAGCAGAGTTCACGTCAACTCAGGTGATCTGCAGGTTAGTGTTTCACTTCACCACTCCGACGCGACGCTCCGTGTGTGTGCGCGGCGCTGACACAGACACACACACACACACACACTGTAACCCTGCATCTACAGGGGCCTAGCGCATGTTCTTCACACCGTAGATGAGCAAACATATGAGACGCGTTAGCGCAGAATGAACGACACAAGCAGCTCAGTGTTTTCACAGTCTGAGTTTTCTCCTCCACTTTCTGACTCTCTCTGACTCCACACTGCCAGGCTTCTTTTCATGATGACCCGAGACAGACGAACTGACCGCTTCACAGGTTCACCATCGCTTCAGTTGCCATCGGCTCCATTTCCACTCATTTCCTCCCTCTTTTCCAACTTTCACTTTATCCTTCCTCCCTTTAGCTGCGGCTGCTGCAGCTCAAACAAACACTACACGCCCACGGCAGGACGCTGCTGTCGTGCTTATTTCTGCCATGTGATATCGAGGAAATATGACCATAGCCGATTATCGAAATCGATCAAAAATTTATCGCGATCTCGAATCGAGATCGTTTTATCGCCCAGCCCTAGGTAGCACTATTAGTGTTACCTATGACCTGACCTCTTTCCATAAGAATCAATTAACTGAGCAAAAAGGCAGAAAATATCTTTGCTAATCTATTGTTCACATGTCTTTCTCACTGTGATTTTAGTGCCCACACTCTCACCAAGATGAGGCCAATCTGCGCTTGTGTGCTGGGGGAAAGGGCTTCTGCCTCATCAATGATGGGGATAATGTCATGCTGGACCGGAGTCATGACTACTACTTCCAAGTTCAGGCACAGCTTCACATTGTAGATGCTGAGTACTGTGACTTTGTTGTGTGGAACCGCAATGACATTTTTGTTGAAAGGATTTTGCCTGATCTTGAGTTTTGGGATGATGTGATTCCTAAAGTTGAGTGTTTTTTTAGAGACAGTGTACTTCCAGAAATACTGGGACAGCGAGTTACAAACTTACATGTGTAATGTGATGAAAGGATATGAACTTAGGTCCAGGCACTCGTTATATTAATACTGTTGTATGAGTCAAGATGACATTTTGAATATTGTTATAACCTGAGTGTGGCCTTTGTGAGTTCTGGCTGTTGTATAATTTGCCTTGACATACTAGTCATTATATTCACATTACTTATCAGAATAGGTTCATATCTTGTGAGAGCACCAATTGTCATCGAGTTGTATATTGAGTAACACTATTTGGAAGATGTTTACTGAAAAGATTAAATGCCATTGAGAAGACAGAATACATGGTGGTTTATTTACAAGATCAGATTTTTCAACAATTGTTATAATAACTACAAGAAAATGATGTGCAATAATAAATTGGAATCCATTTCATTATATATAATACATATCACCAGTACAATTGGACTAGTAGAGAAAAATATTACATTTGAAAACATATTTACAGACTGATGTGTGTCAGGGCTCAGGTACTACTACTACTCCACCCTGTCCTCCTACTTATCATCATCATCATCATCATCATCAGAGCCAAGCAGCAGGGATCAGGTACTGGACACTACTACTATACTCCTCCCCTTCCCCCCTCCTGTGAGCCAAGCAGGTGCTCCAGACCAACATGTGTGAGGGAACAGGGACTGGACTGATTGATCCCCCTCTTCCCCTCCTCCTTACTCCAATGGGACGACAGATTCCGAAAGATTAGACAAGACACAGCAAATAACCCTAATCTTGTCAATCAATGCTAGTACCTCACCTGGTTTTGTTGCCATGTGCTCTATGGGCATAGCCCTGCTTTGCGGAATCTGATATTTTCTTCTAACTAAACCTATGACTCTCTCAACATGAATACGCAAATTAGCTATTTTTCTAGTTTCTGCCACCTCATACGCTTACAGCTGTTTTCTCCCCTTGGTAAATGCAGGTAACTGTAGTGAAGCACAGTAAAATCCCACACTATCGCCAATATTGAACCCACGGTCTGCTAGGACAATATCTCCAGGTAACAGGTTTTTTAGTAGGCCACTCTCTATTGTGATCTGTTTTCCACTGACTCTCCCTCCCCAGGCACAAGATATGTAAGTGACATAGCCCTGGGGTGCAACACCAATCAGAAATGTTACAGTATGGTGATGCTTGTAGTTGGACCACGTTTGTGCTTGGGCTAGTAAATTAGAGGGCCTCTCAATAAAAACTTCGAAACAATCAACTATCACGGCAACTCTACACCCAAATGCCCGTCTGAATCCCATTGGCATTGTAGCTTGAAGTCCATGTCGCTCTGGCCACTCAATTTGAAATTCTAACCTTTCATGAAGTATGTCAATGACTTTATGCCAAACTCTAGAAGCAGTGGGCAGAGAGATCTTGAACCTGAAAGCTAAATCTTTCAGCGGGAGATTTAGTCTCAGCCTCAGCAAAACTAAAATGAACTGTTCAAATTTAGACAGCACAGACATAGGGCCACAGGTGATGTAGGGCTTGCACAGCTCAAAAATCTGAATTAATACTAAGAAGTTGGGGAGCCCTGTGTAGAACTTTGTCTTGTCTTCGTTTTTTTCAAAGGACTCCTGGTTGAACTGTGTGTCTAGTGCCTTGGTTCGAAGATCTCCCAGCTCTGTTGTGTTCCGTCTCAGAACATCCTCCATCTTCTCGATGTCATCCATCGTTAGCTCAGTCTGGCATCCGGCATCTGCATAGCCTGCAATATAGCAGTGGGGAGCATAATTAGTTAATTCATGAATATGAATCATGTGAATTGTTGTGAAGTTATCTTTTTGACAACCTTTTTACAAACATGCAAGTTCTCTGGTCCAATTATACAGGGTATTGACAAAGTCTCTTTACAATTTAAAAAATGTATTACAAAAGCAGTTGAGATATCTTAATCAGATTTGTTCTATGTATTCAGTGGTTATCAAAGTTTTTAATCACATTGCACTTGTGTATTTCAATGAGAATGGTGGTTTATTGAAACAAAATAGGATACGCAGACTCAGCGAAACTACAGGATTAAGTATGGAAGACATCCGCCGTGACGTCTGTCAGTTCGTGCATGGCAACAGGACATTTATGGAGACAGGGACAGTGTTGGATGAAGGGAGGAGTGGATGACCAAGAACATCTGAGGAAAACATCTATCGTGTAAGACAAGCTTTTGATTGTTCTCTCTCATCCATCCGTGCTGCTGTGATTGTACGCTTACAAAGGCACTCGAGCCAAATGATATAGAGGTGTATTAAATGAGACAAAAAACTTCAATATCTACTGATTATGTAATAATTTCCACACGTGTCTATTCATTTGCTTTTGTAATACATGTGTTAAATTGTAGAGACTTTATGGACACCCTGTATTAGAGGTTCTTATCTAACCTTCCTCTCTAACCCTCCTAACCCATAGGTGCATCCCTGACAGACAGGCCACATACTAATCCTTGGCGTGAACATGTGGCCTGTCTGTCAGGGATGCACCTATGGGGGAGGAAGGCGATTAGGGTCTATTTTGAAAACCTAATTCGAGGTTTGCATAGATTTTCTGACAATCACATTTGTAGTATTTAATAATAATGCCGGTTACACATCTTGGTACAATAATTTACCTTGATCACTTAATGTCCCATTCCCACTGATGCTCTCTGATTGTGGGTTGTCAGCTGGCTGCTTCGGTTCGGAGCTCTCGTCTGTCTGCTCCAGATCCGGGCTCATACCTGGGCTCTCAGCTGTCTGTTGGAGATCCAACATAGCCTCTGTGCATTCCGACCGTCTTTGTTGGTCTTCCTTGAGCTTCATCCTCTGCTCTCGTTGAAGAGATGCCTCTGATTTGGGCTTAGTTTTTTGGTAACCGAGGTTGACCGTCGGAGCCCAGTCTACCGACTCAACGTCACCCAAAGCGCTAGGGCAGCCTAAAAAGTCACAATGAAGTCCATATTAGACTACCGGTAACTTAATCATAATCATTACTAAGTAAATGGACATTTAACGACAAACTAATGCTATAAACACAGGCACAAAAACCAAGTTAGCGAGCTAACATACCTCTGACGAAGTGGTCGCTGCAGACATGGGCATTGGCAGACTCTGCTCCTCCCGACCGCAGACGTAGGTTTACAATCCACTTTTTACGGCGTTGTTCTGTGAGATTTTTACATTTCTCACCTTTGTGCACGACAATCTTTGGTACTCTGTAAAACCCCTTTTCCTTTTCTCGGTTAGAACGATTAGAGCAGCCATACACTACACCAAACGTAGGCATTTTCTCAGACAGCAGATCTGTGACGTCACGTGAAAGCGACCTATTGGGGACTAAATTCACTGTCTCCATTTGGATTTCATTATAATCTTATTCTACAAGCTCTAACGTGCATTTCTGTCCAAAAACGGCCGCTGTCCCCCAAAATGACTTTTTTCAGTTTTTGTGTGTGAGTGTGTGAGCCCACCTCACCCCCCAACTCAATCTGTGTATAATTCTGGACACTGCCCCTAGTGGCAGTGTATGGAACTACACCATGCACATGTCCCCGATTTCACTGTAAATTTTCTGATAAAAGTGTGTCTCCTCTCCTTGTGGAATATAGCTAATCTATTAGAATAGAATTTGAATAGAAAGAAAGCTTTATTGTTTAGCATTCTAGGCTAGCTGGCTGGAAGATTAGCTGGTTGCTAGCAGACCCAAAGCTAGCAGGCAGGGAGGGATAGCAGGGTTAGCTAATCCTACACCTGAAACTGTAAACACAGCTGATCAATCGGATTGCACTCTTTTTCCCATGTCAGCTCACATGGTTTCGGCTGAATTTGATGTTGTTATGTTGTGTTCATACTCCACATATGCTGTCATTAAATTCTCCAGTTGGGTTGGAGTGAAATTAATGGCTCCGTTTCTGACTTTCTGTCATTGCGGATCGTCTCATCTGTGCTCCACTGATGATGGCTTTTGGTGCTCGCGGTGAATGCGCCTCCCTCAGGCTCAACATACTCAGAGTTTATTGAACTAATTCCGATCAGCTGTTCTGAAACAGAAAACTCAGAGTTTTCCAGCTCAGGCTCAGTCAACCCGGAGGTCGGGATTTAACTAGGAGTTTGTTGAGCCTGCTTTCTGAAATGGGGCCCAGAATGTCTGCCATGTAATGCTGTGACCGTGTTGGGCTGTCACCAAAGAAGACAAAAAATTAATGGGGGCTAAGCCTGGCTGGTTAACGGCCCACTCTGAAAAGGGGGTGAAATTCAATACTATAATATTACTCTCTCTCTCTCTCTCTCTCTGTCTAGAAATACATTTTTCTTTATGACAAATGAGTTAGATTTCTACCCACACTTTGTTCACAATTGTTTGCTCTGAGGAGCCAAACTGAATAGGAAGGCCTAGCCCCTTTCATTCATGCTGGGCAGGTGTGGAGCGAAATGGCAGGCTGGGGAAGAGTACAGGAAACACAGTATGAGGGAAAACACAGGACAAACAAGATCAATTCAAAAAAACAAGAATCCAGACATAAGGCCATCACCATGATTGAGGTATATGTGATAAGTAAACGTAAACAGAGTTAATCCAATCCAATCCATTTATTTCTAAAGCACAATTTTAAATAAACATAAAAGGGTTAATAGCTGTGCATAGTCCAGAATGGACTCTCTTCCATATCTTCTTTCCTTTGGGCTGGAAAGAGCTTTAGTCCAGCTTACATTGTGCTGGGAAGTTACTACAGTAATACTATCTAGCTATCTATATGGTACCTCTATGGCCCCTGTGGTACTCTCAAAGCCATAGTCACATTACAAAGATACTTTATTGTTCTAGACTTTCAGATGTGTAGCCTACTTGAGAGGCAAGTTTGCTTTGTAGACTCCAGCCTGCCTGAGCCAATTTCCAGACCCATTTCTTGACTTATTCTCATTCAAAATCATACAATTAAACAATTAACATATAAATCCCTGAAATGTGAGTCAAGCAGAAGCATCTGTTTTTATTACACTTGTTACGGCCTAAGAGCCGTCAGTGGTTGTGTGTTGTTGTGTGTGGGTGTGGCTGCTCTCCTCTGTGTGCTCCTGTGTCCTCCAGGTACTGCCCTCCCCCCGCTGGAGCAGGTGATTGTGCATGGCTGTCTCCAGTTGCTAATCAGGGGAATGATTTAAGCTGGGGCCAGAGCTGTGGCTGGAGCCCGTGGGTCATCCAGCAGCATCCATGCTGCATGTGTGTTTCAAGAGCAGGAGCAGACTGAACCTTCCAGTGTATTTGTTGTTAGTGGAAACTTGTGTGGGGCCACCGGCTTCTCTGTTCTTTTAAAGGGAAGCTAGCTTTCTGTCCGTGTTTTCACTTTGCGTGCTCAAAGCGTAAATCATTGTTTTTTCTGGGCAACATAATAAAGCCTTAAACTGATATGGGAGTTAAGTTTCCTTTTTGTAATGTGTTACTCCCCACAGTCCCTAGGCCTCCCAGGGGACATAACAACACTTAATTCATATACCTACTGATTCACATAAGAAAGGTTCAGCTTAAGTTTGGGGAAATTAGACAGTAATTCCTGGCGACTCTGTTGAAGGTAAGAAAGAAAGTATGAGTCATCAAGGGACGGAGAATTGCTCAAGAAGTCATTGAAAGCTGTGTGATCTACAAGAAAGCCAGAGCTAGAAGATGTCAGCAAGTGATGGGTGATCTGCCCCAAGAGAGAACTAGGCCAGCATCCCCATTTGAGTTTACAGCAGTGGACCTGTTGGGCCTCATCAAGTCAAAGATGATGTGAGGAAGAGAGTCACAATGGGACGTCTGACGGGTGGTGGTCCTGCTACTGGCGAGTGGGAGGTGTTGAGCTGAGCTGCAGGCCACACCCTCTCTGCCTGGGTGCTTCAGGTCTGGGTGTGACTCCCAGCCTGAGAGGAGCTGATTGATTGCACCAGGTGAAGTTGATTTAGTGATCAGAGGAGTTGGAGAAGGCACTCTGAGGATGGTGAGCAGTGTGTGAGGATGTATGGAGACATGGAAATGGACATGGACATGGAAAAGTGACGCAGCACTAAAAGCTTGTTTCAAACAAGGTAGAAGGAGCCGGTGAGCTTTCGTTTGTGTGGATTTTAGTATTTAGTGGATCATGCAGTTAAATTCATATTAAAATGTGTGTATTTAAAAGTAGTAAATCATGGTATCAAATTCAGGTTAAAATGTCTATTAAACAATCATGTTAAAATGTCATATTTAAAATCATGTAGGTTTAAAAATAGTTAAAAATGTAATGTATTTTAAAAGACTTTAAAAGGTTAAAAGCTAAAAGTATGGGTTGTGTGTGGTTATAGGAGTAAGTTTTTAGAGAAATGTTGTAATATTGCAACGTTGGGCTTAGTGGGGAGCAGAATCTCCTGTATTTCCACTCATTGTCTGAACAACAATACAGAACTAAGGATTCATTTGCATCCGTGTACCCAACGTTCTTTGTTTTTTCGTTTCAAAACCAAATTAAAAAAACAGAAAAACAAGTTTGTTTTTCTGTTTTTCTCTTTTAAACCCAGAAGGAAAAATCTAGAAAAGCAGAATAACACAAAACCACATTTTGTGCCTGTTATTCTGTTTTAAAACAAAAACAGAATAACGTGAAAATTAAGTTTTTGATTTTTATTGTTTTGTTGTTTTGATATTCTGAACGGAAGACAACGCAACACATTTCTATTTCAAAATAAAAGCATTTGTTATTGTAACCTATTAGGTCCGTGCACGAAGTATAAATGAATCTCCATTATTCACGTTGTATAATGAAACATCCCATTTTGGGGGGTATTTCCTATTTCATTGTCGTAATGCTGCTTGTTCCTTTATCCAACTTGATATTTCCGCCACTTTCCCACAACTGAGAGAGATAATCTCCGGGATTTTCAAAGTAAACACACCGTGTCTGAGACAGAGTCTGAGCCGCTGCTGCTGCTGCTGCTGCTCATCAGGTAAGTTAGTCAAACTTTTTTTTGGTTCACCTTATCCACCAAACGTCTCCAACCAAACACTGTATTAAATCTGTTGACCTGCCAGGAACGTAGTTGGCTGTTAACTTCAGAACATAGCCAATGCTAACAATGCTATTTTGTTTGCAGGTAAAGTTGCTAGCTGTTGTAGCTAATGCTAACATTATGCTAACCTTGCTCGTTTGTTATTATCAGCTGTTTTGCACGTCATTTTAATATCTGTCCATCTAAGTCTGTGTGAAATGCCTACAATTATGCTAGAAGTGAGTTAACTGGGCCCTGCTCAGTCATATAAGTAAGGCTTAGGGTGTCTGTGTTCACAAATGTATGTTACCAGCAGTGTTTGTGCATGCAGACAGACTGCAAAGTAAAGAAATATTCTAAATAATATAATTAATGTCATGTATCCCTATAATTAGTGAGTAAAAACTAAAGCTACAATTAATACACTGTTCATCTGTGGATGTACCGTTGACACCATCAAAATAAAGAGGAAAGATGAACCTCTGCAATATATTTTCTTTATGGAGTCTCTATGTAAGACATCTGTTTTTAAATCTAACAAAATATTACCAAGTTTTGTAGGCATTTCACACAGACTTAGATGGACAGATATTAAAATGACGTGCAAAACAGCTGATAATAACAAACGAGTAAGGTTAGCATAACGTTAGCATTAGCTACAACAGCTAGCAACTTTACCTGCAAACAAAATAGCATTGTTAGCATTGGCTATGTTCTGAAGTTAACAGCCAACTACGTTCCTGGCAGGTCAACAGATTTAATACAGTGTTTGGTTGGAGACGTTTGGTGGATAAGGTGAACAAAAAAAAGTTTGACTAACTTACCTGATGAGCAGCAGCAGCAGCAGCAGCGGCTCCGGCTCAGACTCCGCCTCAGACACGGTGTGTTTACTGTGAAAATCCCAGAGATTATCTCTCTCAGTTGTGGGAAAGTGGCGGAAATATCAAGTTGGATAACGGACAAGCAGCATTACACGTCTTACGACAAAGAAATGGGAAATACCCCCCAAAATGGGATGTTTCATCATACAACGTGAACAATAAAGATTCATTTGTACTTCGTGCACGGACCTAATAGGTTACAATAACAAATGCTTTTATTTTGAAATAGAAATGTGTTGCGTTGTCTTCCGTTCAGAATATCAAAATAACAAAACAAAAATCAAAAACTTAATTTTCACGTTATTCTGTTTTTGTTTTAAAACAGAATATCAGGCACAAAATGTGGTTTTGTGTTATTCTGTTTTTCCTGTTTTGTCGTTCTGGGTTTAAAAGAGAGAAACAGAAAAACAAACTTGTTTTTCTGTTTTTTTAATTTGGTTTTGAAACGAAAAAACGAAAGAACGTTGGGTACACGGATTATTTGCAGGGTTTTGCTTTTCCCAAACCAGTATATAACATGAATAATAATCTCATGTCATGTTGTTATGAAGAGTCATTCATTCCAGCAAGAAGAACTTAACTCGGGGATAACCAAAATTGTTGTAATTCTGCAACAGTGGGTCTTACAGGGTTAAAGCTGCTAAGGTTAGAGGTTAAAATTATCATTGAGAGTGATAAACACGTCTTTATTTCATTTTGGGTGCTTTAAATATGTTTTTTTTTTCTACATATTCTTTTTTGTAATGAACATTTTTATTGAAGTTTAACACAAATAATACAGACAGGGAGAGATCAATTCACTCAATCAGGGAGCCATCAAGGCCAGAAATTTACTCCCTAAATTTTTAGTAAATGAGTTGAGTATAAAAACAAAAACAAAACAAATGAAACAACAAAACAAAACACACAAACATACAAAAACATAGACCACCACACTGAAATTTCTCAATAAACAGGCACAATAAATCATTGAAAGCATTGCAATATCAAGGCAACCATTACTTTACAGTCAGCCAGTCAGTAAAAGGGCTCCAAGTAAACGTGTATTGATCCAGTTTGTCCTGTCACCCTCTCATAAGCAGCTAGCTGTGCCATTGTTGTAGTCCATTCTTCATAAGGAGGTGGGTATTTTTTCCTCCAGTGTCTTAGTAGTATCCGTTTAGCTGTTGTGAGAGCCAAAATAATCCATCTTTTCTCAAAACACAAAAAGTCATTGTCCTGAAGCTCAGTGGTCGATCCCAAGATAGACAGTTTTGCAGAGATTTGGAACTTTTTGTGCAGGACTTCAAATATAATCTGATGGATGTTATTCCACCAGTCCTTAAGTGCTGGACATGTCCAAAGTATATGTAGTATAGAGGCACCACTCCCGTCACATCTCCAGCAAGAGTCTACTGGTATTAAATTCCATTTATAAAGTTGTTGTGGCGTCCGATGCCTTCTATGTATTATTTTCAGTTGAACAAACCTATTACCCATTTCCTTGTACATTGTATTAATGTTATTTAAACATGACTTCCAATCCTCAGGAGATATGTCTATAGCCAAGTCCCCTGCCCAGTGTTTCTTAACCTTGAGCAAAGGGTCACATAATTGTTCCTGTAATAAACCATTGATCCTACGAGTAATGCCCCTACCTGAATTTGATCAAATAAGCTGTTCTTCAATTGGACTGCCCATAGGGCAGGTAAGCAGGCCTCCTAACCATTTAGACAGGGTGCTGTGCATTCGGACATACCTCCAGTATTGATTATGTGGTAATTTGTATCTATCCACTATTTGGTTAAAGCTTAAGAAGCTTAAGAAGAGGTTTAGGAAAACATCATGGTTTGAATCAAGAAAAAAGATGGCGCCCCTGTGTTTGGCTGGCCGTCTCCCTCTGCTGAGTATGTTGCTGTTTTTCTTGTGCCTGCTGTTTATTGCACGGATTGTGTCACCGCTGCAGGTGTATGATCGCCTGGCACTTCTTAATATTTGTGACTCTTTCGAAAAGTTACCAATTTGTGGATCTGATGGACACTCAAAGACTCCACCGCCTCTCCTGGCGTCCATACCGCCACATCTACGGCGTCTCTCCTGTTGGTTACCTCGCAACAGTCGCCGCAGAAGACGCGGAAGTGGGGAGGGATCCTAATTAAAGTGAAAACTTATCTGGCTTCTTCCTTCCACCATCCCCGTCGTTCACCAGCCGGATCCCTCACAGACTGCAGCGGCTACGATCTGCGGAGTTCCACGGAGTACAGATATCGATGGCTCCGGCCAGTTCTCCAGGACGGCGGGGTGCCAGTACGGATCTCCCAGCGGGGCTGTGTGCCAGGGAATCTCCGCCCGCTCAGCCGCTTCTCTCACCTGTCTGGTCAATGCTCAGTTCATATGGCGCTGTTAAACACCAGATCTCTCACAAACAAGACATTCATCTTGAATGACTTTTTCACAACACGTGATCTGGATTTCCTCCTGTTGACAGAGACCTGGTTGAAACCAGGTGAGATCAGCGCCTTCTCGGAGCTCCTCCCACCCAGCTGTTCCTTCTTCAGCAACCCCCGATCTGCCGGTCATGGCGGCGGTCTGGCTGCTATATTTAAAGAGAGCTTCAGATGCAAAATAATAACCGCTAATAATTATTCCAGCTTTGAGCTGCAGTTGTTTGTGATCAACCTCTCTTGTCCTGTGCTGTGTGCCACAGTTTATCGCCCACCCAATTTTAACAAGAACTTCCTCCAAGAGTTCTGAGTTCTTGTCTGATTTTATTCCAAAGTTTGATAAACTATTGATTTGTGGGGACTTTAATATTCATGTTTGTTGCGCAGCAAATCAACTGGCAAATGAGTTTAAAGGCCTTTTGGATTCATTTGGCCTCACTCTATCTGTTAATGCACCAACACACGAACATGGGCACACTCTTGATCTTATCATTTCTCATGGGCTTTCAGTTTCCCTTAGAGAAATAGTGGACACTGCTATCTCGGATCACCTCCCTATTGTTTTTGATTTTGTTGCCCCCCCACCTGCCAATAAGCCTGTTTCCCCAGCCCGCAGACGCCGTATCTTTACTCCATCAACGGCCAGAGAGTTTGCTGTCGCCTTTGGGGACTCTCAGCTGCATGCTGACAGTGGACTGGTTCCTCCCCTTTGTCCGGACACCTTACTCTCCACTTTCCACTCTACATGCTCTGCAATTCTGGATTCTGTTGCCCCTTTTTGGCAAAAAAGCACCAGGACCAAGGCCGATCCCTGGTTGAACGACCACACCCGTCTGCTCAGACAACAATGCAGACAGGCGGAGCGGTGGTGGAAATGGGACAAACTGCATGTATCACTGGGCTGGTTAAGGGACAGTTTGGCTGCTTATCAGAGAGCTGTGAAGGAGGCCAAGTCCAAATACTTGTCCTCTGTTATAGCCAACAGCTCTAATAATCCGAGAGTGCTATTTAAAACTATTGACTCTTATCAACCCATGCTCTACTGTCCTGTCAGATGCCTCCACCACAACCTGTGAAGAGTTTGTCTCTTTTTTTGTAGACAAAGTGGCATCAGTCAGGCAGAATATCAGTAACATGCTTATGTCCCCTGATGATGTGTGTGCTCCTCCTGCACAATCTGCTGTTTTCGAGCAATTTGAGACTATTTCTATATCATCTCTCACTAAGGTGGCTAGTGGCTTAAAAGCCACTAACTGTCCCTTAGACATTATTCCAGCTAAGTTTCTGAAGGAGGTTTTTAGTTCTGTTGTATCAAGTTTGTTGGTTTTTATAAACACCTGTCTTAGCTCAGGGTCTGTCCCAGCTGCCTTCAAACACGCTGTGGTTAGGCCCCTCCTCAAAAAACCACATCTTGACCCCTCTGTGCTGTCCAATTTAAGGCCTGTCTCCCACTTGCCTTTTATTTCTAAGGTATTGGAAAAAGTTTTTATTCAATTACAAACATTTTTAGAGATTAACTGTAATGTATATGTATAAATTTCAGTCTGGTTTCAGATCCCGACATAGCACCGAGTCAGCACTGTTAAAGGTGCATAATGATATTGCCTTGTCCGTGGATGCTGGGAACCCCACTGTGCTGGTACTGCTGGACCTCACAGCGGCTTTTGATACAGTCGACCATGCAATCATTGTATCTTGCCTAGAGCAGTACGTAGGCATCCATGGCATTGCTCTCCAATGGTTTAGGTCGTACCTGGCAAATAGGAGTTTTTCTGTAATGATTGGTGACCTCTGCTCCTCACCGGCATCCCTCTCTTGTGGGGTGCCACAGGGCTCCATCCTTGGCCCTATTCTGTTTTCACTGTATATGCTACCGCTGGGATCAATTATAAAAAAACACAATCTGTCTTTTCATTTTTATGCTGATGATTTACAGTTATATTTGCCCTTGAGACCCAATGAAAACACTGCACTGACTTAAGTGTTATGCTTTTGAATGCGTTTTAAATAGGCAGTAGTGATATAATATTTCAAGTTAATATCATGGATGTTGTATAATAGATCCATGGTCGATATATAGGCTACACAGCATATCTCAGAATCCCCCCTCCCTGTCGCCCATACTTGGTTGGATCCAAAAGGTGCCTCGCTCAAGCCTCTTCTCGGCCACACGCCTGGAGTCACGCCTGGGCCCTGGTTTCACTGGAGCAGTCGAGTCAACACAACAATGAAAGGTAACTAAGTTATGTTTGACTGAAGTGACTGTAGACCAGTAGCGCCTCAGTAGAACATTACATTACATTACGTAAAATAAATAAGTTATTCAGTTATGATATTTACCAGCCAAAACTAGCTAGCTTAACTTGCCCTCTGCCTTGCTAGCTAGAGTTAGCTGAACTTCCTCAAATGAGTAGCATCCTTTGACTTGTATGATCACTAAGAACCCCAAGGTCCCCCAATTGGACTTTTAAGACACGCAGAGCCACTATTGCAAAATACAATATGGGACACATCATCACATCAATTTGATATGTGTGTGTGTGTGTGTGTGTGTATGTATGTATGTATGTGTGTGTGTGTGTGTGTGTGTGTGTGTATATATATATATACATACACACACACACATGTGTATATATATATACATGTATGTGTAATTATAGCAATGTTGGGATGGTTTTGAGTTGCTGCTTTTGCCTCACAGACCTGGAACCCTTAGCATTCTGTTCAATACTGAAGCAACTGGAGTCACCCAGCACTTTACAGATACCATTATTCATTCATCCACCGCAGGTGAGGTGCAAGTAGGCAGAGATGGGAATAGGCTTTATGCACAGCTCCACTACTTCCTGAACTTAAACCAGCTCCTTTATTTCCTGTCTTACATTATTCAACAAACTGATTAATTCAGGTGTGTCTGACCATTGTTGTGACTACTGAGGTCAGAGTCAGACACACCTGGAGTAATTAGTTTGTCCAATAATGTAAGACAGGAAATTATGGAGCTGGTTTAAGTTCAGGAAGTAGTGGAGCTGTGCATTAAGCCTATTGTGGCTTCAACAAGTCATCTTCATGCCATGTATTTGTTCTGCTCAGTCACTGAACCAGCTGACTGTAATCAGCACAGCTCTACAGTCAGGGAGATGAGCCAATTAGTAAATGCACCTGGTTCAGTGACTGAGCAGAAACGATGACTTGCTGAAGCCACAATTCCCATCTTTGCAACTAGGTAAAGACTACAAAGGAACAATAAAAATACAAGTTTACGAGTTTCTTTTTCTTCAAAGGACTTGGCATGGAGACACATAGATTACTTGGGGCGAGCAGTATGGAGGCATTTTATTGATTTGCTATACATGTTTTAAACATTTGAACATTGATCCTAGTACTAGTACTGTACAAATCGTGACAACTATATACCCTATGTTTCCCATGTGAATTTAAATGGTTGCAATTAGTTTGTATGTGATTCTGAGTTTGATGTAGCTCATTAAAAAAAGTAGATATAATTTTGTCATGAACTGTTGGAATATCACTCTAATTGGGTGGTCAATGTGACGCATAAAACTGTTATTTTTTGAACAGAGAATGATGGCTGATGGCGGCTGCAGTTTAAAGAATCCTTCCAGAAGGAAGGTGTGGTTGAAACCACAGCATGATGCAGAAAAACACGTCAGATTTAAAACCGACAAGGCGGGTCTTAGACAGGTGTTTGTGAACTCTTACAAAGGTCAGTCTTTAATACCTTGTATTATTTTCCTACGTGTATTAGTTTTGCTTAAAGCCCCTGTACAGACTTTTCATTTAGTGTTGATTTTGGCGGCTCCTGTGGACGATAGCGGCGGAATGAAGACTGCATTTCCCACTGTCATGAAGACGTTTGTATGGCCGGCACGTGTAGATTTGTTTTGGAAAAGAAGACGGGACTTGTTTTTTTTTTTTTTTTTAGCAGCGTAATGTATCTTTTTGTATCGTTTTGTCAGTGGTCCGACCCGACCATGCCTTCCACAGGTATAGAATTAGACTACTTAGAAATAGGGTATCTTCACACTGATGGGCTCATTTGCTGTTGTAGGTAACAGAGGCACATCAGCAGAAACCAGAGACTTTTGCGTATCCAGTTAAAAGCTCCGTACAGGGGCTTTAAATATGAGCTTCAGTGTAAGAGATGGACTACTGGCCTGGTTGATACAAGCATATCATTAACATTCTTTTTTCATTTTCTCATAAAGGGCGAGGGGTTTTTGCTTCAATACCTTTCAGCAAAGGAGATTTTGTATTAGAGTACAGAGGGAAACTTCTTACTCCAGGCAATCCTCCTGTCATCGAGATATACACTGAGACTGAAGCAACATTTCTCTTTGATTTTCAATGGAAAGGAAAATCATGGTGGTAAGTAAGGCTAAATATGCTATGCATTGTTGTAGCTGCATTTTGTATTTAGAATTCATTGATGTTTTAGAAAGTCACATTTAGGGTTGTTTGTACCCGATCATGATTGAAGTAATTTAATATTGAGTACTGTATGTTTTCAAGAACATGAAATAATAAGTAGGCTACTTTTTTACAGTCTTATTCAAGTGAAGTTGTGCATTTGCACCAGAAACACCGCTCTGGGAACAGTGGTTCCCAAAGTGGTCTTTCATTCACGTGTAAACAAGGGGCTTCTGGCCGTCCATTTACAGCGTGCCGTGACAGGAACTCTTTTATATACAGTCTATGAAATTAAATTGAACTTCTAGCAAACTGTTACTTATCTTGATTGTTTGGTGCGTCTACCCCTTCTTCTCACTCTCTCCAATCTTGGTGTGGTTTTATTTAGAATAACATTATTCAACATTACAGTAAGATTAAATAGGGAATGTTTTTTGTTGTGCATTAATACAATTTTTTCCATTTCAAGTCTTGATGCATCTCTGGAGGACCAGTCACTTGGGAGACTGGTGAACGATGAGCACAAAACCCCAAACTGCAAAATGTGGCCGATTGAAGTGGACAGCATGCCCCACCTCTGTCTTTTTGCGATCAGAGACATTGTGCCAGGGGAAGAGGTTACCTACAATTATGGTGATTTCGGACTGGCCTTGGCGCAAAGAGGTATGATAACTGGTTACCCATCTTCTTATTTTGTAGGAAGTAATGCCACAGATGTCTGTAAATAATCATTTTATTCTGATGTTTGGTCCTTAAAGTATGCATTGATCTTACACAAACCTTTTTCACATGACATCCCCCATCCTACTATGCAAAACTGATTTATGGAGGATACATAATTTGTCTTCCATGCTGTTTGTGGTAGGAGTGTATGTCAATTCCATCCCTTTGTTGAACTGCAGATTTCTACTGCTCCTGTGGCCACACCATCAATGGGTGACGAGTCCAACGGCAGCCATGTGGAACACTTGTCCTCCACAGTCAACACGGTACGTGACTTTGCAGCTACAAAGGCAGTGTGACTGGTTCTGCACTAGTGTACTAGGATAAATGGTGTCCTTGCCCTCAAAGCTAGTCCTAATCCTGATGTTCACCTAAAGCTTAGGAGGTAGACTACACCATCTTATCATTTAGCCATGACTCGACTCAGACATAAACAAAGTTCACCATCAGTGACATGCAGTCTCTGGCCTTTTATTCATAATCATAGCAGAAATGCTGGTGTCCTAAGTTAACCAGATAAATAAAAATCCACATGGCAAGCTCATCAATGTACTTATACTGCACCATTGGTGCCTCTTCTAGCCAGCACCTCCCTCTGGCCTGGGTCTGAACACATGATGCTAACCAAGTTCAAGTGTCATGCTAATGTGAATTGTTACCTATTGATCATATGGTAGCTTCTCCACCTGACGCGTCGACTCCCCCGGCGGCAGTTGCGGTGTCGGCGCTCCCATCTCTGGCCACTTCGTGGTTCAGGTCTGGAGCCAGACCTAAGGACTCAGCCAATTTTCCACCAAACCGGTCCACACACCTGCCGCTCTGGATGGATGTGGTCCGTGGCGAACAGTCGGCCTCCTCTCAGCAGAACAAACAGCCGGGGAAGTCCTCCTCCTTCTGCCGCTGGTTGCTGAGGGAGGCTGTCAACAGGCGCTCTGGTGGTCCTCCTCGCCCTCAGCTACCAGAAGAGCCGTCTCCAAAACTGGATCGCAGCCCCACATCTGGAGCTCTGGCAACCACTGTGGATCTCCAATCCTCCTCCGCTGCTGCTGCTACTCCTGCCCCCTCTCACACTGCTGTGAACCAGGAACCCACTCCTCTCTTCCCCCCCACTGCCCTGATCGTTGGCAACTCCATCATTCGGCACATCCGTTTTGTGAATGCGGTCACTCACTGCTTCCCTGGTGCCACCACCGCCGACATCCTGGAAAAACTTCAAGGTATCCTGGAGTCTGCGCCCTCAACAATTACAAAAGTAATTGTTCACTGCGGCACGAACGACACCACCCACACGCCATCGGAGATGACAAAGGTTCACTTTTCTCGACTTTTTAATTGTCTTAATAACTCTGGAAAGTCTGCTTTTATCTCTGGCCCACTCCCCACAATGGGCCGTGGCGATGTTTGTTATAACAGGATTCTCTATCTCCACACCTGGCTCCAATCCGTTTGCGCAGCACATAACATCTGCTTTATCCACAACTTTGACATGTTCTGGTAGCGTCCCTCCTTTGGGCGAGACGGTCTTCACCTGAGCATGTTGGGATGCCACATGCTCGCTGCCAAAGTCCAGCATGCTGTGCGTTATGCACGCGATTGTCTATTTACCAATGTGCACACCTGTCCACCCGCTCTCTACTTTCCTCTTTCTCCCACACTCAAAGCAAATCACCAAACAATCACTCCTCGTTCTGTTGATTACAGCAGCTGAGCCATTCGCTCCTTCTGGACACTGAGATCACGTGACCCAAACCAAGTTAGGAGGTCGGTTGACCATAATATCTTAATTCAAGTCACCCTACAAGCTCTGCCACCTCCTGCCTCTAGCTGTAACCCCGCAAACTTTGATCTTTTAAATATCAGATCCCTCAATAACAAATCCTTTTTATGCCATGATTTTTTAACTTCTAATAATCTAGACTTTTTTATCCTCACAGAAACGTGGCTGTCTCAGGGAGATTTTAGTCCACTTATCGAAGCAACCCCCCCTGATTTTACTCACCTCCACCAACCTTGGCTGTCAGGCAGAGGTGGGGGGGTTGCTGTAATTTACAGAAAAGATTTTAAATGCACGCCTATTTTTGAAATTAGTTTCACTTCTTTTGAACACCTTGGTTTTATGGGTCACGGCAAAGTTCCAGTAATTATTTTAGTTATCTACAGACCGCCCAAACCAGACTCAACTTTTATTCAGGAGTTTGCAGAGCTTTTATCTCATTTTATGTCAAAATACTACAAAATTCTCATTCTAGGTGATTTTAACATACATGTCTGTTGCCCTACTCAGTCTTTTACCACATATTTTATGGATATTTTGGAATCTTTTAACCTCACTCAGGCGGTACAAGAGCCCACACACTCTAAGGGTCACATCCTTGACCTGGTTCTGTTCAGTGGCCTCAGCCCAGATAACTTCTCTACCAAGCATATTTGTGTGTCGGATCATAAAGCTGTTTTATTTAATATGATTTTATCCCAAACACCTTTTAATCACAGCACACCAGCTCGCGGCCGAGTTTTTAACCCTAATTCTGTTAACAAGTTTTCCGAGCTTTTTACTGCCTCTTTAACTGCTTTTAATTCCAATTCTAACACAGAAGAGCTGGTCTCCCTTTTTAACCAAACCTGTCAGTCTGTCCTGGACTCCATCGCCCCTTACAAAGACAAAAAACAAACAGAGCACTGCAGCCCTGGCTACATGAAACTAACTACTTGCAGCCTTGATTTTATCCACACCAAGTTTCTTAAAGAGGTTATTGACACTGTTGGACCCAGTATTTTATTAATTATTAACAGCTCCCTAAAAAGTGGCATTTTCCCACACTCTTTTAAACATGCTGTGGTCCAACCTCTTTTTTAAAGAAACCAAACCTTGACCCCTCTGTTCTTAATAATTTTAGGCCAATCTCTAAGCTGCCATTTTTATCAAAGGTTTTAGAGAAAGTAGTTTCCACTCAACTCAACTTTTATGTCCCACAATAACATCTTCGAGAAGATCCAGTCTGGTTTTAGAGCTCTACACAGCACAGAAGCTGCCCTCCTCAAGGTCACAAATGACCTTCTTTTAGCAGCCAACAGGGGAGAGAGCGCAATTTCAATCCTTTTAGATTTAAGTGCAGCCTTTGACACAGTCGATCATGCCATTTTACTAGACCGCCTGAAAACCTGGGTCGGCATTAAGGGTACTGCTTTTAGTTGGTTTTATTCTTACCTTTTAGACAGATCCTTCTCAGTCACCACAGGTAATTATTATTCAACTACAACACCCATTACCTGTGGTGTACCGCAAGGTTCTATCTTGGGTCCGATTTTATTTTCTATTTATATGCTCCCACTCGGCCAGATCATTGAACACAATAATGTTTCAACTCAATAGCTTAAAAACTGAAATCATACTGTTCGGCCCTCCAAACCATACCAGCCTTCTTCATCAAGCCCTTGGTCCACTGTCCGCCAACATAAAACCCACTGCATGAAATCTTGGCGTCCAATTTGATTCAGAGCTCACTTTCATCCCGCACGTACGCAAACTGGTCCAGTCCTGTTTTCACCAATTAAGATCAATTTCCTAAATCAAACATGGAAGATGCCTTCATCTTTTCCAGATTAGATTACTGTAACTCCCTTCTTTCCGGTATCAACCATAAATCACTCTCTCGCCTCCAATTAGTACAAAATTCAGCAGCTAGGCTTCTAACCGGTTTTAACAGACGACACCACATTACCCCAGTCCTAGCTTCCCTTCATTGGCTCCCCGTCCGTTTTAGAATTGATTTTAAGATTTTACTGATCACTTTTAAAGCACTTGTGGGGCCCGAGTTACATAACAGAACAACACAACATTTTAATTCCTTATGAGCCAGCGCGCAGCCTTAGATCCTCAGGCGGGGTCCTTCTAACTGTTCCAAAGTCAAGGTTAAAAACCAAAGGTGATCATGCCTTCGCTATCAGGGCCCCTCGGCTTTGGAACGCCCTGCCTGAGGAGATAAGGCTTGCAGGATCGGTAACTTCTTTTAAATCTCTTCTTAAAACTCATTTTTATAGACTTGCTTTTATGTGATGTTGTCCTTTTACTTTGCTCCTACCGTCTGAGTTGACTATATTGATGTTTTTGTTTTGTTTATTTAACCCATTTCCCGTTTCTTCTTTCTTATTCTTTACTTATGTTCTTCTACTCTCTCAAATCTGTTCTGTTTGTCCTCTACAATTTTGCTTTGTCTTTGTCAAAGCACTTTGTAAAACTCTGTTTTTAAAAAGTGCTATATAAATAAAGTTTATTATTTATTATTATTTTTCAGAGCTTTACTCATCTTTTATGATGGCATGTTTGGTAGCATTTTAAAGAGTCGATTCATTGCTTTCATTAAAACCAGGTTATGGGCCTGTCTAAAAAATACAAAGATCCCATGGGCTCTTCAAACTGTCAACAACTATTTTTCCGCAATTTTCGCCTAAACTGTAGTCTTTTTTTTTATAGCATTGTGACATGTAGGAACAACACTGACACAAATAACAAACACTGAAATACTCACAGGACTGTAACAATTCAGGAAATGTATAATCCTCCCATATTATCCTACTATGAGGGGTGATTGTGGGCCTTAAAGTGGAACATGGGCCCAGGCGAGAATTGTCAATAATTGATAATTGTTTGGTATTTTCAGTCTTTATTTAGCAGGCAGATCAGACAAGTAGATTTTTATCATCATCATCATCATCATCATCATCATCATCATCATCATCATCGTCCAGGGTCAAGGCAACTTCATCTTCAACTTCATCCTCCTCTTCCTCTCTCCGATTGGTGCATGTTTGTAGTTTGCACATTTCCGTGCACTTGAGATTGTTGGTGAGGCAGGAGCAGTCTGGTAGCTTACAGGTCTTAACACACTTGCAGGCCATTAGCTCTAGGACAGCCATTGGTGCTGGGGGTCCTTGCATCCAGTCCAACATCAGCATACCTAAAAAGAAGGAGTGTAAGATCCAAGCCACATTCATCACTATCCTAGCTATTTCTCATCTATTTCACTGAGGAGCCTAAATGTCTAGAAATTACATATACTATCGCAGTATTGGAACAAGATGATAAACACAAATTAATTGAATTTACTAAGAGCATACCTTTGTCATCTGTTTTCCATCCATGCCTGCTTGGTTCTGGTATGTCTGGTTGTCCTTCCAGGCAGTGCCTCCAGACTGCTGCCTGGTAATTTGCTCGCTGTATGCGCATCTGAAAGCAGTCCCTGCAAGGGGGAAGTAGGCTGGACTCCATTTCACCCCTTTTGGTGCAGAACAGCAGATAGCGAAGGTCATTGACATCACTTATATTAGATGATGGTGCATACATCCGGCTCTGAATAATTCTTCTGATATATCCCATGATGTTCCCAGGGATTTGAAGTGCTCCTGAAATGTGCGGTTTCCTTTCAGAAGTTTAAGAGCACTGAGTTTTCCTCTTCCCACAAAAGCACTGACGCTATCACAACCTGTAAAGGCATGAACACCTACAAGAGCATCACATAGGTCATCTCCATGGAGCCCAGCAAGGTTGCTCATGTTGATGTACCTTGTTCGATTCTGAGTTCCACATTTCAGATACATGGTGCTGTTGATCTTCTTACAGTGCCCTAAGCAAAGGACCATGACATCTGTATCGTCACTCACAATCACTGTTGTTTTATAGCCATTCTGGCTGGCATGATTGGCATGTAGGAGCATGCGGGTATCAGCCTCCTCATGGGAACACTTCAGCTCCACCACAACTTTCACATCTTCCTTGTTAAGACAATAGCATGTCTCAGCTGCTTGTCTTGAAGCTTCATCTTGTTTTCCAGCAGCTTCCACTGGTCCACAATGAATCTAATCAAGGCTGTTTTGCTCTCTAGGTTACTTAGCTTTCTCCACTGCACAACATTGTGTCCCGGGGCGATATTCTTCCATTGCGTGCTACATACTGAGCCACGATTGCATCTCTCAGCATTCTTGATTGATGTTTTCCTGTACACATCAAACACCACATCTATCCGTGTACTCTTTCCTCCTTCATGCAACGGCAAGTTCAGCACAGAACCAGCAATCTCTCCAAAGGTCTTGCCATCACCTTTCAGTTTCTGAACAAGGCTCATTCCATCAATGATGCATGCAGAGTGATTTCCAGTATCTTCAACTGCTGGTGCTGATTTCTCTAACTCTCTAGCAAGAGCAGCTTCATTGATCTTTTGCAGTAAGCCATCTGGATTTGAAAGTGACCAAGGCAGTGGACCAAGTGGATGAGCCGGGACATCTTTTAATGTGAAGATTTCTACTTTGTGAAACAATGATCATATGCCCAAAGAGATTTATGTCTGCTTTCAAGACCAACGCCTTGTTCTGTTTTTGGATTTCCTCTACCTCTTTTTGTTGAGCTTGAGAATGTCTTCAGATTCTGTTTTTTCATTCTGTCATGGAACTTGGTATCTGGTGACTCTTTTTCCAAGCGTTCACTTCTGAACTTCTGATATGCTTCCTCTCTAGTCTGGTGAGCTTGCAGCAGATCATTGGCTATATCTGGTGACACAGCAATTCCTGTGGAAAGACTGATGATATCAGACTGATCTGGACTCAGAGGGTTTACCCAGCTTTTTTCCATAAGCTCTACAAAGGCATTCACATCAGCCCTGTCATTCTCTATTCTGGTCTTCTGTAGATCATGATGACTGAAACACCCTGTAGATCTGTTGCTTGTCATGTTCCTGAGTTGCCTCAGATACTGACTTCTGTTTTCTGAAGTGAGATAGTATCTGGTGACTGCTCCTGTTTTCAGGCTGAAACCCTTGGTTCCTCCAGCAGTCTGGGTGTCCTTGTTTATGGTCTCCTCAATTGTCTGATCAACTGGAATCTTTCCAAATGGATTGTTCCCTCTGAGCTGGACAGAAAAAACACCCTCTGTAAAGTGTGCATGAACAGCAGGATGATCAGTCTCTAGGCGAGACATTTGTGCATAGTAGTATGTCAGATATCTGGCATAGTTTAGCTTATCATATGCAAAACACCATGGAATGGTGGCTCTTATTGCTGCAAGATGCATCATCCAGTTTCCCTCTCGTGATGCTCGAATAAGACAAAACAGAATCTCAACCATGTCCACATAGGGGGGCCATTGCCTTTTCTGAGGAAGCTGAGGTACTGATTGAATTGTGTCAAAATATGCTGACTTGAATCTTATTTAAGGGTTTCCTCAAATTTTGTCTGTGATACTTCTTCACACAGGTTGTTGACTGTTTGCAGAGTTGCTTCCAAGTGAATAATATCTTCCTGGTGATTCTCTTCTAATCAAGGTTGAAAAGCTTCCCTAGTCTCAAGAAAGCCTCATAGAGCAGTTTGTGGAGCCTTACTGCACGATTATACTTGTGACCATTAATAACCCCTGAGATTGAGCCGTCAGCTATCACCCCTGCTTCTACGCAAAGCTCTCTTAGACCAGCATCTGCAAACCGCTGGCCAATTGTTGCCATGAAAGGCACAGGTGGTATGGAAGACTCCCATTCTAGGGATGATGTCATTGAATAGCTCCTGGTGTTTCCAAGCAATTTCAACAGCTTTGGCATACAATGCCTGGTCAAAAAAAACAACAATGTTGTTGAGCTGCAGTGCACGATTTGAACAACTTCTGTTCATCTTTAAGTTCCTGACAAACTTTTACAAGATCATCTATTTTCAAATTGTCAGGGTATACCAACAGCTTTCCTGTGTCATTTGGTATGATATGTAAAGATTGACCAAATTCAGCCTCAACCCTGCGGCATAAGTGTTTTTTTTTAAGGTGTCACCTGTGTTACAGCACACATAGCCATTTCTGTGACCAGCATAGTGGTCAGGTCTGTGAATGGGACTACTGTAGGATGTTCAATCAGTTCTTCTCTAATATATGCAAACACTTTAGAGAGTGCCATTCTTTCTGCTGCTTCATATGGGGATTCTGTTCCACCCATGTTACTTTCACCAGTGTCTTTTTCTTTTTCTAATTCTTTTGTGTATGCTCTGTAGCAGGTTCTGTGGTAATGAGCTTCAGCTGCCACTAGCTCACGACTGACAGTGGCTAACAAATATCCCTTTTCCTGGTGGCTGCTCTCCTGATGGCGTCATCTGCTCTTAACTTTGCACATTTTGTCAGGCTTTCTTCAGTTCTTTGACCTTTCAAATACTTGCTGACTTTGTCACAAAATATACACTTTGCTTCATAAACCCTTGATGGTTGTGGTTCTTGTCTAGTAGATTTTCTTGAATCTTCTGACAGACTATTTTCTATAGTCTATAGACTATAGCTTTCTTTTGCAACAATGCTGTCAAGCAGTTTCTTCATAGTAAAGATGCTCCGACATTTCCTGTGATAGAATAATGATGGTATGCTACCTTCAGGGAGGTCTTTGGCAAGATCAATGATGGGGCTGTGGCCTCTTATTTTAGCTGCTCTCAGTAACATGTTTCATGACTCCATATTTTTAGGTGCCACAAGCTTCGAATTATCATCTGAACAGTGTATAAAACAGTCCGTCATGGGACACTTTGGCTGAGTGTCCCTTTGTTCTGCCATACTTTTCTATTATGTGATATACATCCCCTGAAAATACAAATAAATCTAATGAGCTCAACACTGCAGTGATGTAAATTGAGGTACTCTGACACATTAAAAACCTTCATCCAAATTCACCTTTGACACTTCCGTTTCATTATTCAATCAATGCTACCTCCACGCATAGATTTCATGCATTTCATACGTGTGTGTATGTCTGTGTTCCCTTCTAATTATGTAGACCCAATATTTGTGTATGCATAGCTCACAATGCATCCTGCGCTGAAGCTAAGACACACACAAACATTGGGACTACATAATTAGGAGGGAGATGTGAAGAGGTATGTAATATATGCTATGACATATTCATATGTTCATAAATTAATGATTTTAATAAGAGGAAACATCAAAAGTCAGCTCTGAAGGTGGCTCATTTTAGCTGAGATTCATGATTCAATTTACCACAATATATTAAGGTAAATTGAGCCACCTAAGAATGTTTTTTCATAGAAAAAGAAGTTAAGCAAAAAAATGCATTATATTTGATGGAGGCAATTGCAATATGTATTATAAATCACTTTTTCTAGATGTATATCTGTTTTTTACTGATTTATCAACTTTTTTTAAAAAAAAAGTTGTCTCACTCACCTTACAGTTCTCCTCAGCAGGCTGAATGTGAAGCACCCCCAACAACCCAGCAGCCATAGACCAATCAATCAATTGTATTTTTTTGAAAAGTACAGTTGCAACAACAAAATTTAAAATTATTTGCAGCTATTGGCTGTTCAAATTTAAAAAGCAAGGAGGCTTAAAACTACAAAGGCGCTTACTTTGGACTATTGATGATGATGATTAGGATAAAAATCTACTGATCTGCCTGCTAAATAAAGACTCTTTGAAAATACCAAACAATTAGCAATTATTGACAATTCTCGCCTGGGCCCATGTTCCACTTTAAGGCCCACAATCACCCCTCATAGTAGGATGATATGGGAGGATTATACATTTCCTGGATTGTTACAGTCCTGTGAGTATTTCAGTGTTTATTTGTGTCAGTGTTGTTCCTACATGTCACAATTAGTGTTGCTTTCGTCAACGAAAATTATGACTAAATATCGTCGTCAACTAACCTTTATCACGTGACGGAGACGAGACGCAACGTAAATGGTGGTCATGTGACGAAAACTATAATCAAATATATATGCAATATTGTTGACGAATAAAAAAGGGGCTAAATGTGGTTTACAAAATAAAAACTCTGCTAAAATATCTCTTCATTTTCGTTGAACAAAACGGGACGAGACGAAATGTTATAACGTCATTTCGTCTCGCTATTATTATTATTTTGCAATATTTCTGTTTCCTGAGTCTCAGTTCAGGGGCTGCATCAGGTCGCACTGCGCAGACGCAGGCGACGTCGCTTCCTCAATCCCCACTCGCGCGGCATTATTTAGAAGATGCCGCTGCGGTGGGTTAACATTAACGACAACTCAAGACACAAAGTTAAGTCTGACACAAAGAATTCAGTAGCCTACTATCATTATATCTCCCTAAGGTCCAAACCATGTATAGTGTTATATCTTGTAATAGTTTTTATGATGCAAAATCTGACTTCAGTTTACAAGCAATACAAGTCAGACACACACATTTTATTTGCACGTTTTTATTATGTTATTATATTATGCTCCTTAAGTTAACCCATTTAGACCGGGAGAGCATGTGCGCATTTCTAACTTTAAAGCCGGGGGCGCTGTTGCGCATTTCTACCTTTGAGGCCGGGAAAGCGGATACGTCATGTTGTAGTTCTCAGTACATTTCATCTAAGGATTTCATCTCATAATAAGGAGGGTGATTCTTACATGTGCTTCAGACAGATTGTAAACAATGGCGGAGACAGAGAGCTTTACCGGGAGCTGCACCTCCGGGCTGAGGCCAAAATTGCAGCAGGTTGCTCTCTGGATGTGTGGAGACACCGAGTGATCAGCCATTGGATCTCCGCACGGGGCAGCCGGTACTTTGCCTGGACAGCCCGGTCTGACAGCACGTCCAGTGGGGATAAGTGCTGACGCACGTATGCATTTATGTAAACCGTCTGGCTTCGCGCACGGCAACGCTGTTGGTTCGCAGCGAGAATGTGCTGTATTGCAGCCATGGTTTCTCACACGCGCGGACTTTGGCAACGCATTTATATACTGTAGAGTAGCAGGTGAAGCCTCTCTGGATGAGGTTCAGCTGAGTTTAATTACATCTGTTCCCTTGATATCTGTGAAATGCCACAGGGTTGTTGTTTTTTTATGTGTAGTACGATAAACTCATATATGCAGATGTGTCTGGAAAACTTAAACGTGTAATTCAATAAAACGTTTTTTTTCTTCTATTAGCCTATGTTTCTTGCGCCAGTGGTCCGCAGCTATGAGCACATTTCAACATTGAGCATTGTTTTATTATTTCGAAAAGTGGAGGATATAAATTTCCCTGACGCGGCTTGATCACTGAGCATTCGGTCGCTAAGAAGGCTGTTAAGAGTGGGTCAGCTCGATCTTACATTTCCTTCTTAGCGAAAGATCTTCTTAAGCTAAGAGCGACTCTGGGAAACACATCCTTCCTTCACAGCGTTCTTAAGAGCGCTCCTAAGAAGATCTTAGCACTTAAGAGCTTCTTAACAAATCTGGGAAACGTGGCCAATGTTTTTTCTGATTGCACTTTGAAACTGGTAAAATGCAAAGTGCAATATATGTTTTATTACTATGATCTATGATAATTATAGGAAATTTTGATGATGACAGTATACTTATTCTACATCCCAGGTGTAAATGTAACTTTTTTTCTATTTTTTTATTTGTTGTTACACACTTTGCATCTGTTTGACTTGGAAAGTGCTTTGTAAATAAAAAGTTTATTGATAAGAAATAATAACTAGAGAGATTTGTCATTTATTTTATTGGTTTTATTGTATTTTCAACTTTGTAATAGTTTGTGCAATGTTTTAAATATTTTGATAAATATTTGCACAAATAAAACATTGTTCTTGTCAAAGCCACAGGTGTAAGCTCTCAAATACATTTTGAATTTTGTTTCTATCTCCTACAGAGGCTGAGATATCTTTTTAGTAGACGTTGACACCAGGTTGCTGTTTTCCAGAAAACCTCAGGTTTTAGGGGTTCTTTCCAAAATCGCCCATAGGTTTTACAGGCATTTTTTTTAGGCGTTTTAGGCCTTAATGGGTTCAACTTGAATGTAATGTCTGTAATGTAATGTTTTTTCTGGCATTGTCATTTGAAGCTATTTTATTTATTTATTTAAATTTATGTTTGTGTACTTCTTACATGTTTGGTAGGTAAAATAAATATGTTGTAAATTCAAATCAGAGCGTCTTCTGTGTCTAGAATTGAATGTATTCTTGAGTCTATAAGGTAACAATAATATAATAATAAGATAACCTTGTCTGACTTGTGAAATGGGTGACTTAAAGAAAATGTTGGTTTTGTCTATTCTATACTAGGTACTTGTACTATATTAACTGGGTTAAATAGAATTGCATTACTAAAAAGAGACTAAAGTACAATTTTCATTGACTAAAACTAGACTAAAATGTCATCAGTTTTCGTCGACTGAAACTAGACGAAAATAGTCATGGATAATTCTGACTAAAATAAGACTAAAATGCTCAGACTTTCAGTCGACTGAAACTTGACTAGACTAAAAAAAGTATAAACGTGACTAAAACTAATAAAAACTAAAATGGCAATTTGACACAAAGACTAGACTAAAACTAAAATTAAAACAGGCCACCAAAAACAACACTAGTCACAATGCTATAAAAAAGACTACAGTTTAGGCGAAATTGTGGAAAAATAGTTGTTGACAGTTTGAAGAGCCCATGTGATCTTTGTATTTTTTAGACAGGCCCAAAACCTGGTTTAAATGAAAGCTATGAATCGACTCTTTAAAATGCTACCAAACATGCCCTCATAAAAGATGAGTAAAGCTCTGAAAAATGAGCATAAAGTAGGATATGCACCCGCGCCTGGAGGCCTATTCATTGTAGGGGGTGTTTAACTTCATGTGCTGATAACTGTCACAAAGCTACCACTTAGGATGGGTTATCATACCAAAATATCATCTATGGACATGTACCTTCTCAAAAAATGTTACTAGGTTTTGCCACCTTGAGTGGTACCGAAAAGTCAAATTTTGGCCTTTGGCCCATGGACTACAAGGAGTAACATGCAAATGTCCCCAGTTTGGTCCAGATACAATGTGTGTGGAGTGTCCCCAGTTGTAGGATAGGCTGGTGTATTTGGGGTGAAGACGTCCAAATACATGAGTGTCCCCAATTTGACTCAAATAGAAAGTGTGTGTGTGTTGAGTGTCCTCAATTGTAGGGTAGACATAGATATTGGAGTCTCAGCAGGTTTAACCTCAGAACAACATGTCTCCATCATTAATGTCTGGTACAAGAACGCTCATAGTGTTTATTCCTTTGTTGAACTGCAGATTTCTACTGCTCCTGTGGCCACACCATCAGTAGGTGACGAGTCCAACGGCAGCCATGTGGAACACTTGTCCTCCACAGTCAACACGGTACGTGACTTTGCAGCTACAAAGGCAGTGTGACTGGTTCTGCACTATTGTACTAGGATAAATGGTGTCCTTGCCCTCAAAGCTAGTCCTAATCCTGATTCTATTGTCCTTCAATCCTGTTCATTCTAGTCCAGAATTGCTAAATTGAAACAGTACCATTACAAATGCCTTCAACGCTACATTGCCTCAGAGGAAGAACGTAATGAAATTGAAAGACAGTGTTGGAGCCATATAACAATATTTTGGTTTGTTCTATTTTTATTTACTTGTAGTTTTTTGGTCTCAACACAAGGTGTCACAAGCGCCAGAGAAGGCATATAGGTATGCGCCAGGTAATGACCGGCAGGTGTGTGAGAGGGGACCGCATATAGTTTTTTGACCGTGTTAGAGAGAGTATGTTGATATAGAAGTAAGTATTAGCGTTTTGAGTTAAATTTAATGGCATGAATGTAAATGAATAAACGGGTCTTTGCACCGAAAGTTACAGCACAATTGGACATTGGTTTATTGTTTTTCAAGAACACGCGTCTGAACAAAGAGTTCTCCCTGATCGCCGCCTCAGCGACACAAATATATTAGTCTTTATAGGAAAGACTCTATAGACAGCGTACCTTACTTTTGAATCAGCGTGAGCTTCTAGATCAACAGCTAGCACAGTTGGACCATGTGAGTATAATATAGGTTTATATATAGGTTGGGTTATGTCACAATACTTGTTTTTACATTTTTTATTATAACGTCTACTTAACTTTGAACTTCATTCACCATATTCACAGTGTCATCACTTTGGGTGGGAAAATCAAACGCCGTCAGATAACAACCTGTCAATGAAACATGTCTCACTGGACCAGAAGTCTGAGACCCTATCCACATGAAAACGTTTTTTTGACATACAGATATTTACGTATTTATGAAGTCAAGCGCCGCAGCTGTTTTTTAGGTTACTATAGTAACCTAATTTGCTAAAACACACATCGCTACAGTACACAGTCAATGGACGTGATAACAGCGGCTGACTACCATCAGGTCGCTTAGACACTGCTAGACTTAACACTCTGAAGTTTTTCCCCCAACTGAAAGAATCACTCTAAGTGCTACTACCACTGAGTAATCCAAGTTGGAACACACTGAAGTAGAATGTTTTTTGTCTCGCCTGAATTTTTTTTTGCAATCAGATGCCTGCAGATGAGTGTAGCTGGGACCTTTTAGCTGGAAAACACAATGGAACCACAGCATGAAGCCTTACCTGGTCCCAGTTCAAATTTGACAACAATCCTACAGAAAATGAGTATTTTACACATGTTTTTCTAAGTGTATGTCTAGGCGTTTTCCTAAAGTGGCCATTTGGAGACTCCAAAAGGACCCTTGGATAACCATGGTCACATCCCTAGGATAAAAGGGCATAACTCTTGAACCCTTCAACGTACAGTTATAATTTTGGGCTCTAATGAAAGGTAACACTTAGAGCTATCATATCCCATAACCAGATTCTGCATACATTTCTGCATATAAGAGTCAAAACGAGTGCCATTATAGAAAAATGCTTTTTATATAAAACGTAAACAAATGATAAATATAAATATAAAACAATAAATACCAACAAACTCACAGAAAACTACTTACACAGCAAACTCACAGCAAACGTGTTACACTATTTACATTACAGGAGCAGAACAGAGCAGGAACAGAACAGGTTCTGGCTGGCAGCAAAAGAGTCACAGGTTGTGTGCAGTATGCCAGGCATTGTAGCAGTCCCGATTAGGCACAAAGCACAATGGCACATCAGAGTGATAAGTTGCACCATAGTCGTTGGTGTTTTGCGTTATGGTCTGAAGAATATGTTGTGTGGAAAAAAAGCTGGAAAAGCTGCAGGGCTGTGTATGTGGCTGTAGGTATGAGCTGGGGTCTAGGTGAATGTTTGGGTCTGAAGCTGGGCTGTGGTGGAGTGATGTCTGGCTCATCAACATCATTCCACACCTCTTCAGGGCTGGTTGACAAACCAGTTTGACTGGTACTGGCTCCTGCACCAACGCCTCTCCCCCGCCCACTTCCTCTACCTGGTCCTCTGCCTTTCGATCTCCTGCTGGTAGATGGTCGTTTTGAAGGTGGGGGAGGTTGCTCCTCTTCTGATGAGCTGCTGTCCTGCTCCTCTCTTTGGTGCCGCTTGCCCACAGGAGGTTGCCATTCCTCACCCGAGTCTCCTTCAGATGTTTGCCTATCATATGAAAATAAAGAAATAACAGTCAGCCACACTCTACAAAATGGCATACGTTACACCCTATATAGCGCACTATGTAGCAGAGGTTGGAATTGTGGAGTCATCAAGTCATCTCCATGCCATGTATCTGTTCTGCTCCTGCACTAAACCAGCTGAATCCAATCAACACAGCTCTTCAGCCAGGACAAATTAGTGAAAGCACCTGGTTCAGTGACTTAGCAGAACAAATAAATGGCATAGAGATGACTTGATGATGATGATGATGATGTAAAAGTAATATAAGTTATAATATGGTAAAAAAAATACTACTTACTTGTCGAGAGTAATGTCCTCTCCCTCAGCAAACATTTCCTCTGCCACCGAGTCATCCGTCGATATTTCCTGCTCCGACTCATCACTTGGCCGCCGAGTGCATAATTCCAAGGCTTCTGCAGCTGTATATTTCGTTTTTCCCAAACTTTTCGGCATTTTTCACCTAGAAATGAGTTCTCCTCCAGTCACTTTCTCTCTCTTCTTCTCCATTTCTCTTGTACGCACGGTTACGCGCAGGAGTCATGCGTGAAAGTGAACCGTGTGCAACGTTACGCAGGGATATAGCCGTGTCAGCTTTGCTCACGTCCCGTGAAGCAGCATATCGTTAGCCTAATAGCATAATTGCCTAAGTCATATTTGAACGTTTTCGGGAAAAAAGAAAAAACACAATTTCTAGCAAGCACATTGGTATTTTTTATTGATAATGTAACAGCAAGTTCAACCAGACCTGTGAACAACTTTGAAAAAAAAATGAAAGACACAACATCAACTCCATAACAAATAAAAGTGACTTAGGCATTTTTTTTCTCTTACAGTACATATGTATATAATGATAACATAACCAAGTCTAACCTTATCTAAGGTGTTTTAAAGTCTAATCTTAACAAAGTTGTTTTAAAGTTTAACCTTAACTAAGTTGTTTTAACCTTACCTAAGTTGTTTTAACCTTACCTCAGTTGTTTTAACCTTAACTAAGTTGTTTTAACCTTACCTCAGTTGTTTTAACCTTAACTAAATTATTTTAACCTTAACTAAGTTGTTTTAACCTTACCTCAGTTGTTTTAACCTTAACTAAGTTGTTTTAACCTTATCTCAGTTGTTTTAACCTTAACTAAATTATTTTAACCTTACCTAAGTTGTTTTAACCTTAACTAAGTTGTTTTACACTCACCTAAGTTGTTTTAACCTTCAGTTGTTTTAACCTTGCCTTGAACTCCTTTTCAGCTGTCTAATGATGAGGGAGGTCAACATAGTACTGGTGGGCCACTCTTGGTAGTACTGGTTTCATTGCCTGCAAGTCATTGAATTTCCTGAGAGTAATTGGCAGTTGGGCAGGAAAGAGTGGGACCCACTGGAATGATTCATTGGGGATGCTGAGTCGCTGAGGCAGGTCCTCCCAGTCAGACTCAAAATCCAACTTGTAAAGGATTCGACCATCTGCCAAGTACTGGAGAGCCCGAAGGTCATGGACTGTGGGGTCGCCAACTTTTCTACCTGGTCGAATGTTGGTGACATAGGCCCCAGATAACTTCATGAAGTCTTTGTGGTATAGCTGGGTGACCTTGTATGGGGATGGATTCAAACGCGCAGTCTCAAAGATGACAATGTAATCGCGAGGAGTGTGAATATCTTTGATGATGCACCATTCAATAAGACTATGCATGGAGTCGCACTCCATTTGGGTATGCACTGAAACCAGAAACTTTTGTTCTATGGTGACACCATGCTTCATGGCCAGATCTAGGTACGCATTTGTGATGGTACAACACTGATTTTGATATCCACAGCCATCACTCCAGACTATGATTTTTTCAATGGCTTGGTTGGCTGCTAGGAATGACTCGAAGTGTGTGTACTGCAGATGGGCAAAAACCTCGCTGCTGAGGGAGCCCTCATGCTCCTCCCAGGCGTAACAGTACGCATCTTTGTTGCCCAGGTTGAAGCAAGTAAAGTTGTGCATCTGTAATTTAGTTTTATAGTACATTGTACTCGCTTTTGTCTTGGGCACAGAAGGACACACTGAAGGTCCATTGTCCACACTGAGAGTTTGTCACTAGATTCCTCTTTATCTTTTGCTTTTTCAGCTTGGGCTTGAGCCTTTAATTTTCTGTGAGTAGCAAGGGTTTCCTGATCTATATTCCCTACCTTGGCACTGATACATACATCACACTGGTCCTTTTTTGGTACAAACACAGAGTATTTCTGCTCAGTGAACACTTTTCGGAAATATGTCTCACTCACAACACGTGCTCCACTTTTACCAGCAGCTTTCTGGTATTCTTTGTAAAGGTCACTTAGAACTGTTCCCGGCTCCAGAAAGTTCTTATCCTGATAGGAGGGAACGTGATGGCAGTAATAGGATGGAACGGTAGGCAGTCCAGAGAGCCATTCTTTCAGGAAGGTCTGATCAGCATCTGATATGGGCACATGAGGACCTAGCAAGTACAAAGAAAACTTGGAAATTAGAATGGAGATATACTCTAGACTTACAAGGGAATTGAACTAACATCTTAGCCCTTTAGTCATACTATTCCTGGATAATAATCCACTTACCAGTCTTATTGATCTTGGGTTTGGGCGGATCAGTTTTGGTTTTCATGGGCACAGCTAACCATGATCCGATGGTTCTGGGGGCAATGCCAAGGGTGGGAACAGAAAAAACCCTTACACACAGGTAGTTTACATCCATCTGCCAGTTGCAGGTGGTATGAGAGGGACGTGTTTCTCCTTGATGTAACACCACCTTTCTTCTGCTGTATAGGCACCTGCAGTTAAAATAAAGTAAAATAGCCAATTAAATTTAAATCTGGACCGAAACCACTGAAGTACAAGCTGATGAGCTAAGGAGGCAGTAGAGATGATACATTTGTTGACCACTTAAATTTTCTACTAAAGTCTGGATGTACAGCTTGCGTGTCTCCCGTGAGGGCATGGACCAGAATTTGTTGAAGATATCCTTTCTCTCTTCTTCACTCAGCAGTTCGCAACTTCGTTTCTTCAACCTTAAGCAGTGCTGTGATGTGCAGGGTGGGCCAATGGTCTTTGGCTGTCTCTCCTGCTCCCTTGCATTCTTGTAACTCTCCCCCTTAAGGCGCTTCTCTTGAATCACCTGTCGCTTCCATGCATGTGACCTTGGACGCTTATGACGTTTAACAGTGGAAGCTTCAAGTGCAGCTCCTGTTTCTTCCTCACTATGTTGAGCCGTGTTTGTATCACTATCATTATCTGGGTGGTCATTTTTCTCAGGTCTATAGTCCTCATCCAAGACAGAGTCATCATGTTCACTTTCTGACCAGGAATCAGGATCAGAAGCAGCTCTAAATGCTTTACTGGCTGTTTCTTCTTCAATCTGTTGTGCAGTGTCTGTCATTTCCTTCTTTCTCAGGTCTACTGTCATCTAAATCTTTCTCTAAATTAGTGTCAAGTTCATTTCCTAACCCTGAAGCAGAAGAAAATAAAGTGCCGCTGAGTGTTAACAGTAAACCATATTAAATGAAAAGATTCACTTCAAAAATCTTACCAATATGAAAGCGATCGTGATCAATATTTAAATTAAAATGCATTTGCAGAAATGCTTTTTCATTTTAAGAATGCATCTGCATCATTTGACTGATAAATAAAATTAATCAACAACCATACTAGTTGCATTTTCATTTTCTTCTTCATGGCTGCATATTTTAAGCCATAATAAAAAAAAAACAAAGTGCATTGACAAGGCATTTTGAATTATGTGCACTATTTTGCAGATCATGAGAATGAAAATGCAAATAGGATGATTGATGATTAAATCAAATAATGCAGCCACATTCTTAAAATGAAAAAGACTTAATCATCATGATTTGATTCCATATTACCAAGAATACTTTTTATTTCTAGTCAAAACACTTAAAATTAACACTTAAAATTAAGTTTTGCTAGCATTAGCTAGCTCTTACACTACATCATATCTTGTTGCAGAAATGTGATTAAAAGTTTAAACACACAGTTCCTAATCTCCTTGATTGACTGAGAGTACATTTACTGTCTAGAAAGTTGAAGGAATGAACCAGCTTACCGGATGAATCGAAGAGAAGATCTAATGCTTCACTTATGTTCAACTTTCTTGTGCGATCAACCATCTTTGTATATAGCGACAAAAATGCCTAAGTCAAAAAGATGACTTAGGCAGATAGTGATTTTGGACTCTAAAAGGTGTTCTGATAGGTTGAGGACATAGCCAATAAGGCAAGGTGATGCAGCAGTGGTAGGAGAGGAAAGTTAGGCAGATATCTCAATTTGGCCAAAAAATGACTTAGGCAATTATGCTATGAGGCTAACGATATCGTTTTTTTTCAGAATTTCATTGGCTATTCAATGTGTCAGTCACCATCTGAATCGATTCCTATTGGCTGAAGTTATTCAGGCCTGAAGTAGGCATGTCCTTTGTTTCAACACAGCCCCTCATTCGCTATTGCAGGCAGGAGCCCGTGAAAGGAAGCTTATGATTGGTCGAGTGAGATGTCAATTGAAAGGTCAGAGTGCAGCGGCCATTTTGTAAACAGATCCGAGTATTGTTTACATGTATACGCCGGACTTACGAGGAGAAATAAACAGATTTGCTAGATATACAATATGTAATTTCATATGATGCAGCAGCGGTTTGAGGCTATCTACCTGTACAATAGTGTGTTTTGGACTAATTACTTTAGTGAATTGGATTTACTGGACTTTTGTGAATGTAACAACACCATGTTTGTGGGGAAACCCTGTGATCCATGACTGCCTTGACACTTATTGGATTGTGTTGTTTTTGGCCACTCACATGCAACATTGCAGTTTTGTCTTGTTTGTCACTGCTAAAAAGTAATAATGCAAAAAAATAATGATCTTTGTTTTATTGCGATGAACAGTTTGAAGGTGTTGTGAGATTTTTGCTGTTGGCTTGGAGCAATAGAGGCAATAGTTCCTCTTGTCATACACTCGATGCCCATTATTTTTTGTGGTACTGTACGTAGTACTTCAACAGAACTTTTCTCCAGGCTGGAGGTTGGACTACTGTCTTTCTCAGGGTGGTGTGCTGTGTTCCTCCTTTTCTGTGGGCTGACTGTCAGTTTCTTCTTTTTTCCTGGGATGAATAATGATCCCCTCTTCTTCCTTACTTCATTTTTTCCTGTGCTACATTCTTTGTTTGGGCTGTCTGTTGAGCAGCTTTCTTTGTCTTGATTATCCACCATCACTGTTACCAATTGAGGAAGTTGTAACCTCTGTCCTATTTTTGCTGAAGACATGCTGACATCAGAGTCAGATCCATCAGTGTTAGGTATGTAATCAACATCGCTGTAGTCAGAAGGACGGCTCTCATCCATTGATTCATCTGAGGTATCTTCTCTGCTCTGAAAAAAAAAAGAAAACAATGGCGTTTATGGATTATTTGAGCCTTTGATTGTACTAAACGATACCTTACTGTAATGCTATGTCCACATGCTATTGCAGGAATATCATCAAGATTCAAGCAGTGAAATTAACATTAAAACCGCAGCTGTCATTGAGCATAAGCAGTCACATATTTAGAACAGATCCAAACGGATTCTTAAAACGAATAAAACAAAATATAAAAAAAATAATTTAAAAAAAAAGCCCACGTTTTTACTGTTACCACTTTTTTGTAAAATAAAACAATATGATAGGCTAAATAGCCTAACATGGCAACTAATTATTGCACATTAAAATTTGAAATAATAATACAAAAAGGCAATTTTATGAGATTGCTGGGTTTCCGAATGTGGTTGGAGCAATTGATTGCACTTGTGCGTCTGAAGGCACCATCCACGAATGATTACGCATTCATCAATCGCAAAAACTACCACTCGATAAATGTACAGGTGATTTGTGATGCCAAGCTATCACTTTTAAACGTGGTGGCCAGGTGGCCGGGGGGGACACACGATTCTTTTATATTTCAAAACAGCTGTGTTGGCGCACAGCTGCAGGAGGGCGCACTGCAGAGCCAAAGTCATCTCCTCGGTAAGTAGCTACCCTGGATAAATTGCATTAAACTAAACAAGGTATCAGATGATAAACATTTTGGTATGGTTCTTCTAGGTGACAAGGGTTATCCTCTAACGGAATACCTAATAACCCCGCTGGCAAACCCTGCCACAGAGCAGGAACGCAGATTCAATAGTGCGCACACACGCACACGGGTCACAGTGGAGCGCTGCTCCGGGTTGCTGAAGGGCAGGTGTCTCTGTCTCGGACCAGCAGGGGGACCGCTGCTGTATACTCCAGAGAAAGTGTGCGATATTATATTGGCCTGTTCAGTTTTGCACAACATTGCATTAGTGAATGGAGTGCCTTCTGATGTGCCGGCGCAGCCAGATGAGCCAATGCCCATTGTCTCTCCATCTCCAAAGAGTTTCTTTTCTTGCCAGTGTTTCCTCTCTCCATGTTTGACCTCAGTGGGCGAGGCCTCCGAACCAGGAATATTTAAGGGCGTAACATGTTAATGACGATCGGATTCAGCCGCCGCATTTATCAAGACCCGATCATTCGTACGCTGGGATTGATCAGATACGAATGTTTCATAAATCACACGTGTGTCCTGTCGTAAGACCATATCTGCGCTCAGATCTGCATCCGTTTTCACGCAAGATTGATAAATGAGGGCCAGTAAGAGGACAGAAGAGAGAGGAGAGTAAAGACAGTGAGAGGACAGACTTTTTGACTTTAAAAATAACTTTATTTTGTTACTCTCAAAGATAAATCAAAAACAGGTGTGCATCACCCGAAACAAACATAAAATACAAAACAAACAAAGCAACAAAACAAAGACAAAACAAAACAAAACAAGCAGGCAACCAACCAAAATAAATAAATATATAAAAAACAATATTTGACCAATCAGAAAGAGAGCAGCAGCTTTGGAGCGGTGGTTTGCTCCTCTGTGGTGTTTCCGTGGTCGTCCCTCAGTCTGTGGCAGGAGGACACATACTCAGCTGCTCGTCTGCAGCACTTTGGTTTCTCACCTAAAACATATTTTAATGTGTCTACGTCTGGAAGTGTGTCAAATTCTTCATAGTGGTTTTTAAATTTGGGGAAGAAATTTTGTCTAATTTGTCACAGCGGAGTAGAAAATGTTGCTCAGTCTCTACTTCTCCCTGTGAGCAGAGCGAGCAGAGTCTGTCCTCCCTGGGAGTCCAGGTCCGTCTGTGTCGGCCGGTTTCCAGAGCCAGACTGTGTCCGCTCAGTCTGTATCTGCTCAGAGTCTGTCTGAGTCTGTGCTCAGGTACGGTGCTCAGGTGTTCTGCCACTGTGTACGGCCTGTTTAAGGCTGAATAACAATCCATTTTGCTCTGGTTCTCTGTGGTGTCTTTCCAGTAGGTGATGTATTTCTCTTTCTTCCTTTCTATGATTTGGTTGGGCCGGATGGTTTGGGGTCTGACCTGAGGGTCTGGTGTTGAGGTCGGGGAGCTGAGAGTCAGGGCGAGCTGACTGAGGGGGCTTTTCTCCAAGTTTGTCTCTTGGGATTTTAGTGCTTTGTAGTCCCTCCACCGCCCAGAGTGCTGAGAACGAGTCCAGATCACCAACAGTGTGATAATACGCGTGTTCCACCCTGAGACGAGCAGCCAGCAGCCCCTTCATCACCTGCTCACCCTCAGTGCTTCCTGAACCCTTCACCTTATTCTTTCTGGAGATCCAAATTGCCAGCTGCCTGTCGGGGACTTATCCCGGCCAAACACCTCGGTCCACCTCGACACCTTAACTCCAACCAAGGAGTCCAGACGACAAACCTTTACGCAGAGCTGGTACAGCGGCTTCTTCTCCACAGATTCAAAACTCCCAAACCTGGGAGTAACGAAAGTTAACAGCTTGCCACTGTCCTCCTGCCACTCCCCCAACACAGGCGCAACCGTCAGGGCTGGAAAGCTGTAAGGGCCTCCGTCATCCCACAGTTCAATGCCCGCAAAGTTCCTGACATAAGTCCTCATGGGTCCTGGCAGGGAAGCACAGACCTCCTTCATCAGTCTGTCCAGGATCCTAGTGGACCTGATGTCCATTCTTTGAGCCAGTCGCTTGAGAGATGCCCCAGCACTGTACATCAGATGTCCCAGTTTGAGACACCCCGCTCTCTGCAGAGCGCTGCACAGACTGGAGGAGGACAGTATCTGTGATGTTATGAAGGTGTTGTGCAGCAGAGGTTCCTCCAGGAGCCACCTGCCAGGTGAAGCAGCAGGATCCCTGGTGTGTCTCAGACCCTGCCACGCCTCCAGGACTGAGGTGTAAAATGGTGTCAGGCCGGTGAGATCCACCTCCTCCAGCCGGACCAGAAACAGCTGCTTGCTGTATCCCAGTCTGCTCACTTTCTGCAGAAGCTGCTCCGCGGTCTCCTGCCACCGCAGACCACACTGATACAGCAGCCTCTGCACAGTTTGCAGTCTGAAGAACATCATTTTGGCTCTGACATCCACCAGTCCCTGTCCTCCTTCCTCCACTGGAAGATAGAGAGCAGCAGCTCAGATCCAGTGCTGTCCAGTCCAGAAAAAGTCCACCAGATGCTTCTGGATGTCGTCGACCAGGCTCCCCGGCGGAGACAAGACTTTCCGCCTGTGCCACAGTGTCGAGGCGACCAAGTTATTAATGACCAGGACTCGTCCCCTGTATGACAGCCGAGGCAGCAGCCAATGCCATTTAGACAATCTAGCACACACTGTTGCCACGACACCCTCCAAGTTCTGTTGTTGAAACTCCTGGTCTCCCAGATACACCCCCAGAACCTTCATCCCATTCCTCTTCCATTGAAGTCCTGCTGGAAGAACAGGCATCGTGTTTACATTAGAGGAGCCACAGTACAGAGCCTCACATTAAGCCCAGTTAACCCGAGCAGAGGAGGCTCTGTGGTACAGACCAAGACTTTCTTTTAACATGCTGACATCAGTCTGTCCAGTGATGAAGATGTTAACATCGTCTGCATAAGCAGCCACAGTTAGGGGCAGGCTGAGTGGGCTGTTGGGCAGATGGAAACTCTTGAGTTTGTCCCTTATATTGCATAGCAAAGGTTCTATAGCCAAGCTGTATAGCTGGCCAGAGAGAGGACAGCCCTGCCTCATTCCCCTCTGGACCTGTATACGTTTACTCAGCCCTCCCCAAACCTTGACCATGCAGCTTGCACCACTGTACAACAAACCCACCCATGATGTGAACCCCTCAAATGCACGAAACACTGAAAACAAATATTTGTGATCAATCCTGTCAAAAGCCTTTTTCCTGGTCAAGTGACAGGATGCCAATGTCAATGTCCAACACCTCGCACATGTCAATCACATCCCTCAGCAGGAAGAGATTGTCCATGATTGTTCTGCCAGGGATGCAATAGCTCTGGTCCATGTGCACCAGTAAGTCAATGTTTTCCTTGAGTCTGTTGGACAGAGCTCTGGACAGTATTTTGTAGTCCGTGCACAGAAGTGCCACAGGCCTCCAGTTTTTTAATGAGGCCAGGTCTCCTTTTTTTGGTAGTAAGGAGACAACAGCATTCCGGCATGAAGCTGGCAGCTCCCCTCTTTTAAAACACTCCAAGAAGACTGAATGAAGATCCGGGCCAAGGACGCCCCAGAACTGCTGATAAAAATCAGCTGACAGCCCGTCTAATCCTGGAGCCCGTCCCTTGGCCAGTCGCTGCGCTGCAGTGGTCAGCTCCCCCAGGCTCAGCTCTCTGTCCATGTCCGCCTTCTCGCCATCGTTCAGCTGAGGAAGACCCTGCAGAAGCTCTGCAGCACAGCTCTGGTCACAGTCCTCAGCCCCGAACAGAGAGGAATAAAAGTCTACTGCATGCTGTCTCATTTCTGCCGGATCTGTTGTCAACCTTCCATCAGGAAGACGCAGACAGGTCATAAGTTTTTTTTTCACCTCCTTTTTTTCCAAGTTAAAAAAGAAGGCAGTTGGAGCATCCATGTCTTTGAGCCCCATGAAGCGGGACCTTATGAGCGCCCCCTTCACTCTCTCCTGCAGTAAAACACTCAAGTCTCTGTTTTTTTTCCCCCAGCATGTCCTTATTTGATTGGACATCTATGTGCTCCTCACACTGCCTGATTTCTCTTTCTAGCTGTTTGAAAGCTGCTTTAGCCTTGGCTGTGGAGTGAGATGTGTATTGCTGACAGAAGACCCTGATCTGTGCCTTACCTAATTCCCACCACTGACCCAAAGAAACAAAATGCTCTTTCTTTCCTCTCCAGTTCTCCCAAAATAAACAAAATTGTTGGCAAAAGGCCTTGTCCTGGAGTAGCTTGTTGTTAAAATGCCAATATGAGGATGTTGTTTCTGTTTGAGCGGAGACTAAAGTGGCCATGATGAGATGGTGATCTGTAAACCCTACTGGTGTGATGGAGCTGTCACTGAGTGTTGGTCTGAGGCTGTGGGAGATGTATATCCTGTCTAGCCTGGCTGCACTGACTGTGTTGTTGTTATTTACTCTGAACCAGGTGTACTGTCTGTAGGGCTGCCACTAACGACTAGTCGACTAGTCGTTATAGTAGTCGATGACTAGTCGACTATCAAAGTAGTCAGATTATGAATTGCACAAAAAACAATGGCTCTTATTTAGTTGGGGAAAATGAGATGTCTCACTCTGAGCTATTTCAATTGGCTATGGTGAAACACAAAGGGTTTAATGAACTATCATCTTAATTGTCTTCATTTTTAGTAAGTAACACTTCAAGCTGAAAGCTAGTGATTGTTATATAAGAGCAGCTGCATGCTGGTGCGATAAACTGTATGTTATACATTCAATTTACGTATGATCCGATTAGTCGACTAATCGAAAAAAATAGTCGGTGATTAGTCGACTATCAAAATAATCGTTTGTGGCAGCCCTAACTGTCTGTCGCCTGGATGCTGGACTCTCCATGTGTCACAGAGGTCTAAAAGACCAACCAAGCTGTTCAGTGTCATGGAGGACTTTGGATGAGGTTCTTTGTTCATCCTGTCAGAAGTAAAACACAGCGTGCAGTTCCAGTCCCCCCCCATTATGATGTTATCCAGGTTTAGCTGAAACAGTTCATCCTTCAGCTGCTCAAAGAAACTCACTCTGTCTGGTCCTGCGTTTGGAGCATAAACATTAATAAAAGAGAAAGTGACACCGTCTATTTCTGCCACAACCACCAAGGCCCGTCCTCTCACTACTTCTACAGTGGACAAGATGTTAAAGTTCAACCTTGTTGAGAGACAAATGGCCACGCCCCCCTTAACATTTGTCCCATGACTGAGAACACAGGAGACATCTGTCCATAAAGCCCAGTCAGTTTCATTGTCAGTATCAGAGTGAGTTTCCTGAAGAAGCATCACGTCTAGTTTCCTCTGCTGAAAAGTGTCTTTAATCAGAGCTCTTTTCTGTTTATCCCTCCCTCCATTCATGTTTAAGGATCCCACACTGAGCCCATCCATGGAAAGGGAGAGGACAGAGAGAAGCAGCAGCAGCAGACAGTCAGCCATTAGAAACACCCTGTGATGCATGACCATGTTTAGACTTTCACTTTCCTGCTGCGTCTCTTTTTGAGAACAGCAGCAGTCTTTTTCAGTGTGGTGATGTGTTTCTTTAGTCTGTAGCGTTTCTTTTTATTCAGGGAATCAAAACCAACCAGTTTCTGTAGGATCACAGCTGATCTCACAAACTTTCCAGTATCCTGGAAATAATCCCTGACTTTCACAGACTTACCAAAAGTCTCATCTAAAAAAACATTAATCTCCTCCAGAGAGTAAAGATCGTTATCCAGCCCCTGATCAGTCCCAGGGAGCTGGTCAGCATCTGAGTCTTCCTCATCCTCCTCATCATCATCCTCACTCATAACCTGACTACTGGTTAAACCCTTCTCCTCTGAAACCTTCCTGCCCTGCTCACTGATAGACGGCTCTGCCACCTCCATCCTGTCAGCGGACCGCCCGCCCTCTGCAGCCCCAGCAGATCCCACCTGATCTCCCACAGTGGGCAGCTGACTGCGCGGTCCTCCGTCAGGGTCCTGACCCGATGCGCCCCGCTTACCGCTGCGGAAGTCTTGGCACCGGCTGCACGGGCTGACACGGGAGCCAAAACAGCGGCCGATGGCACGTCAGCGCCCGCGGCGCCGCTGCTCCCCGCAGCCGGAGCCACGGCCGCCGGCGCTCCCCGCAGCCGGAGCGGCGCTGCTGCTCCCCGCAGCCGGAGCGGCGCTGCTGCTCCCTGCAGCCGGGGCTGCAGCGTCAGCCTCAAGCTGCCTGTGCGGACATAACACTCGCTTGTGGCCGACATCTCCACACTCAAAACATTTCATAAGTCCAGCGCTGGCATACACCATATAAAAACCCTCACCATACTTCACCCTGAAGGACACGTCCAGGCTCTGTGAGTCCAGGAACATAAACACCTGTCTTCTCAGAGACATCACATGTTTCAGTTTCGGGTCTTTGCAACCCAAACCGACCGTCTTGAACCCGCTGGCGAACTTCCCAAACCTCCGCAACTCATTCTCCAGCAGTTCATTTGGGATGAACGGCGGGACACCGGACACAATAACTCTGGTGGACGGCACCGCCAGAGGAGACACCTGGACAAACATGTCCTGTATCACCACCCCACTCTCCACCAACGTATACACACACTGTTCCTGTTTGACAAACACCACCACCGCCTTGTTCATCCGGGAGGCATAAACCAGCTGATCGTGCCCCACCACTTCTCCCACAGCCAGCAGCACCAGGCACCAGCCTCACGCCGTGCTGGAGAGACAGAGACGGCGTCTCTGCGGACACCATCTCACCTGCTCCAACGCCGACTTTCGGCTCTTTTTCCAAAATTTAACCGCTAAAACAAATGAAAACTTACCTGGACATGCACAATAAAGAGGGGAAAAGTAAAGAAAGAGGAAAGATAAACTAACAGAACTAAGGAAAAGTTCAGAAGTACCTGCAGCAGTCCACACCGCGTGCAGCTGGAAGAAGAAGAAGAAGAAGAATCGATAGAATCAATATATTTAAGCAACATCCAGTCAGGCCGTGACACAGGCTCACGGGGGCGGACTGGGACAATAATTCAGGTCGGCAATTTTACCAGTAAACAAATGTTCCTTAAAAAACAACTAATGTCCATATTTTAGCTCTACTGTAAAACAAAGAAAGCACAAGTGATTATCCAAGGTCACCCAGATAATTGAGGTGTCCCACCGCTGTGAAACAATCAGTCTGAATCAATCTGATACGGTTTAGCAGTCCCCCTCTCCATTCACTCTACCTGTAGCCTAAAACAGCGCCACTCTCCATTGCAGCTACATTGTGGTCAAATGTGGAATTGTCCCAAAATCATTTGAGCGGCAATTCAGTACTATGCTTCCACCTAGTGGCTACAGTTGTCACTTACATTTCACGCGTTGCGTGAATCTCGCTCCCCGCGAGTGAAATGGCCACTTTGAAGTAGTACCTACTGTACATCTCTGTTAAGAAAATTAACACTGTAGTATAAAAACACAGTTACATGACACAACAATATCAGCAATAACAACAACAAAGACAAAAAAAAACACACTTAGAAGACAGTAACATGACACAACAACAACAAGATTTTACAGTGTTAAGACACCACAACAATAAAAAACAGGTTTTACAACATTAAGAGACATCATGTGTTGGCGTTTACGTTTGATGGGTACATAATTGGGTTGAGTTGTACTGACCCCTACTTACAAAGCTTTCCTGCAAATTTCAATCAGTATTTCCCTACTGACACTAGTACTGACTTAAAGCTATGGTCTACGATTTGAAAGATTTGTTATTATTATTAACATCATTTAGATGGTGGTTATGACCCAATAGTACCACCCACACAATGTGGAGAGTAAAAGAAACCAAAAAAATCCATTCTCTCTAGTGTCTGTTAAACTGAAAAGAAATTGACCAATAGGAACCATCCGGCCCGGATGGCTCCTATTGGATCAATTTTCCGATCCAATCCTCGCTCACTCTCCTGCTCCTGCTCCTGCTCACGTCTGGTCCCGACCCACTTCCGCATTTGAAACTACAAGCGGACGAGAGGTTTGGTTCGCCCTGAGCAGTTCAGCTGCCTCTGCTCGCCCCACTGACTGAGTGTCAAAGAAAGAAAGTCTGTCACTGAAAAGACACAAAGCGAGATGTGAAATAAAGAGGGCTCAAACCGAATAAACATCGGGTCATCGTTTGAACGGTGGCGAAAGGTCCGTGAAGATATGGACCCGGTGCTGATACAGCGGCGTTTCTGTTGAGCAGGTAACCTTCGTCTCTGTTGTGGATGTTGTGACACAGATAACGTTCATGCCGATGCTGCTGATGACTGTGAAAGCTGCCGTTAGTTTGTTTCTGTGTTATTAGACGGTGTCTGTCTCTGCAGTGTTGTCAACACTTGTTTACTTGTTCGACGGAGACGTTAGCCTCTATGCTAGCATTGTAAGCTAACAACAAGCTAACATTGCTAACATGTTTACACCAAATCAGCCTATTTATTTGCTCGTGGCAGCTAAATGAAGCAGCAAGTAAGATGAATGAAGGGATGGATGAAACCCCAACGCGAAGCGGAGGGGTTTCGGATTTATTTCCGGATTTTTATTTTATTTGTCCGGATTTATTTCTCCATAACAACCTCTCGCCCGGTCACTACTCAACTGTTTTGCTAACCCTCCTCCCGGTCCTGTCCGTTTGTTTTCAACGAAGCCTTTGCTAAATCAATATGATGGATTATCATAAACGCGTTACGATGTGTGTATTTGTGTGTCTTATCTGTCATAAACAAGAGATTACGGTTTACGGACACGTTTGTGTCGCGGTCTGTGTGAGTCTCGGAGCAGCTGTGTGTGTCCTAGCTGCTGTCTGGTGCTACTCAGACAGCACCAGGGACACACACAGTTGCTCCGAGACTCACACAAGTTTGTTTTTCAGCCACAATGTGGAAGCGATCGTTGTGATGAAAGCTGACGGCAGCATCTGTTAGTCTCTTGGCCCTCAATAACTTGTAGAAGTGGCTAACTTAGCTGTTGTAACTTATTACGTAGCTGTAAGGTAACGTAGCTGTAGCATGCTAATGACGTTACGCTAGCTTGGCTGTGGAGCTTAGCTGTGGACATTGTAATGACTTACAAGATTTACGTGAGTTTCAACGTGCATTGTAATAACTTTATCTGTGAATCCGACATCGTTACTCCGCATTCAAAGCTGGGCTGTATTTGGTTTCTGCCGGCTTGTTGCTCTTGGTGCTTGTTGCGGGACGTATAAAGTTCGTTGAAGAGAAAAAAAAAGCTTGTAGCCGGAGGGGGTGTGTCGCGGGACTCCGAGGGGAGAGCGATACCAGCTCGGAGGGGAGGGGTTAAGGAGCACAGAGGGGAGGGGGGTGTGTGGGGGGTGATGCTTTTTTCAAACCTTTCTCAGATCGTAGACCAGAGCTTTAAGGGGCTTAACCTTAACATTATTCATGCAATGTGCACTTTGAAGAAAATTATTGTCTTTTCTTTTCTTTTCTTTCTCCTTCTGTGCAGATTGACAGCGATGTCATCGTGCTGATGGATGATGCAACTCGCGCAAATTACATCCCTTCCTACGGAGACCGAATTGCCCTCTTCAATTTCTGCAATGTAAAAAGTCCCTCCCAAAGCGAAAAAACAAGGACTTTTAGAAAAACTTCGTGAGAAAATGAAAGTCAGAAAGGAAAGCACAAAGGAAAACACATCACATGCAGACACAAGAACAACACAGAATAAGAAGCTAAAAACAACCCGAAATGTAGAGATAGGATGGATTCACAGTGATGGTAACATAGCCAAACAGGTGAGGGCAAAGCAGGGAGGTGGCACCAGAAAAGTTCAACTGGCAAATAATGCTGGATTAAAAGACATCCTTCAAGAAGGAAAGAAACTTTACTTTCCTGATGGAATATCTCCTAAAGGATCTTAATCAGGGCCCGTATTCCTAAAGATTCTGAGAATCCTCTCAGAGAGCTCCTAACTTAACCTAAAAATTCCTAGCAGGGAGTCTTAGCTTAGGAGTGATTCCAGAATTTTTCTCAGAGAACTCTGAGCAAGGAATGGACAGAAACTCCTATCTTAGTGAGGAGGAGTGGTTGACCCCGTTGCTAGGTATGAGTCATCATTTCAAAAGCTGTGATTGGTTGATCCTAAAAGCTAGATAAAAAATATACTTTTGGTGATAATGGGCAAAGGATGGACCCTCAAATCGATAAACTTAATCATAGAATCTAATCTTATGAAGACTGTAATTGTAAATAATATTTCATATAAAAGAAAATATCTGTTAAATGAATAGTAAGCTATACTTTAAAATTATCCTACAAAATGTGTGAAAACTTAGGCCCACTTGCACAGTATTCACATAGTGATAGTTATATTTATTTGCTTATATTAATTGCCATGCTGGTAATTTTTGCACTTTCAACATTTCAACTCAATTTGGTATTAACAAGGGTAAAATGGCTCAACTTTCATCAATGTCTGTGATTGCTGACCAGCCTATAAGAAGCAGTGTTGGCTGGCTGCTTTGCACTAAGAATCTTTAGGAATACGGCCCCAAATTTCGAGTTTGAGGTGTGGGACTTCAAACAGAACTGCCTCACTGATGACACTTGCCCATCCATTGGCACTATGTACGAGACTGCGAGGCTGTCAATGTTACGCGTTTACATTGCAACCAAGCCAAAAGAACTTGAAGATAATACTAGCGAGACATCTGAACTGATCCTTGTCTCGGCACACAGTGGCAATGAAATCACTACAGAAGAACTACGACTGGGAGATGTCATGGGTGATTTTGATGGAGTCCAGCCTGATTTAGAAATGTCTGTAATCTCTGAAATTACCTTTGGTCCCTTTTACGGCGTTGAAGAAGACACAGAGGACACATTGATCTATGAGGGTTTTCCTATGCCCACCAGTCCAGCTCATCCAGATGATGTGATAACCATCACTCTACATCATGCTAACACTTTCCATGACATGATTACTGCTTTCTCTGATGAGGGAGAAAGCAAGCGGGACAGATCTGCCCAGCAAACATCAGAACGCAGAGCGCAAACAATCGCAGAGCGCTTTCTCTGCTCCTAGTAGTAGCCTACTTTGTCTGTCACCTGGTTCAGCACCCTGGACAGCTGCCTGAGCGTAACTGGATGTGGGAATTTGAGGAAGATTGAGTGATATGACAGCTGTCACACCTACGGCACACACGCGCCTGTAGTTGACACACAGTTGACGCATCTGGATACACTAATGTCAAGAGTCGATGTCGCTGTTCACTGGTTCTTTATTTTTGCCATGACGTAGCTTACACACTCCCTTACAATGTCCTTAAATCAACAATTAACAATAACAACAACAACAATAACAATAACTCCAACAACAATAACAATACTACTAATAATAATAATAGGCTAGTAATAATATTAATATAAATAAGAAGAAGAAGAAGAAGAAGAACAGTTCCTCAACAACAGAACTTAAGAACAGAAGTGGTGGTGATGGTAGTGGAGAGGGAGGGAGAGAGAACTATTCAAAGTTCACGATGCAGTGCTGCACAGCAGCCCAGTACTGCTCCAGGGTCCTATTTCCCCGGCGGTACTGGCGCCGGAGCCTCTGTAGCCTGTTGGAGGAAATCATTAGTTAATAGTATTTGTAATTAATATTAGCAGGTGAACACATTTTTGTGTTCATTCTGGACTTATACAGACCTCTCCTCCAGCGTTCTCCATTTCCTCCGCTGGGGGGGTGGAGGATCTCCACCGTCTCCACCATCCGCTGCTCATTTTTTAAGCGCCGGATAAACACCCACAGTGATGGGTGGCACCTGTCCCCTCTGATCCGGCTGACAGCTTTGGAGGAAGTCTGGTTCTAAAGGTCGTGCCAGTCTGAAATTGAAATATGTGGTTCGGGGGCCGGGGCGAGCGCATAGACGTCCGTTTGGTGCAGATCGGACCCTTACTGTGGAAGAGGCGGGGATTTGAATGTCGGCATTCCGCCGCCTTCTGGCCCCCGCCGTTTCCACAGTAACGGTCCGAACGCCTCGAATCTTGGCCTGTGGACTTGTAACGAGGGCCAGACCGATCCCCCCGAGGCCCGAGTCTGTGGGCCAATAGGAAAGCCAAGTAGCTCCACGGTGGTCCAATCACAACGGGACCAGGATTTTCTGATAGTAGGCCATCTGATGAGCAACTTATTCCAATTTCATAGTCCTAGATGAAAACCTGTGTAAGCTATTGGAGATGGTTGTGCGCTTTAACCTTGGGTCAGACAAGAGCGTTGCTTTTTGGCCATTTTGGACCCTTCCGAATGGCGCAGAGCTCTGATTTCTGGCACAAACAATCTTCCACGCTGTCTGGACGGTATACTCAAAGCTCGGCTTCCTGGGTCAAAGTCTTGCTGTTTTATTTGAGAAATTATAGCTAAATTTGTCAGAATTAAAAGGGAAAGGCCTGGATTTGACCCTAAACGGTGAACTCTGACCCCTCTGGACCTCCCAGGGGTCTGAAAGCTAGCACGTTGATGGCCCCATTCCCCCCGATAAACATACTCCGAACTCGGCCTTCTGGGCCAAACGGTTGCCGAGATATCGAAGAAAATGTATTTTCCCGCCATTTTCAAATTCAATTTGGGGGCATCGATTCAAGTTAAGTCACTTTTTCAATAAAGTGACTTTTCTGGCCGCCATTCGGCCACCTTTGACCCCACGGACCCCAAACATGGCATGCTGGATGGCCTGATACCCCTGATAAACCTATGAACGTTTCAGGCTTATAAACCAAACCGTGTGGAAGCTATTAAAGTACAGGCCTTCCAAATGCAGGCCTCAGAAGCCTGGACGCGACCCTGGTCAGTCAGCTGTGACCCTTCTGAAGGTCAGAGAGGTCTGATATTTGGCATCAACAATCTCCTGTACAGTATGGACAACATACTGAGAGCTCAGCTCCCCAGCTCAAAGTATTGATGATTTATCCAGGGAAATGTGGTTAAAGAGCTCAGGTAAACACTCATCGTGACCTCTGACCACTTGTGAAGGTCACACGGATCTGTAATTGCACACAGTGGATGAGCCTAGGCCCCTGATGAACCTATAAAAGTTTCAGGCTTATAACCCAAAGCGTGTGGAAGCTATTAAAGATAACTGTTTTATACAGGTGTGCTTTAAACTTGGGTCAGACAACAGAGCGTTGCTTTTTGGCCATTTTGGACCCTTCCGAATGGCGCATGGCTCTGATTTCTGGTACAAACAATCTTCCTCACTGTCTGGACCACATACTCAAAGCTCGGCTTCCTGGGTCAAAGTCTTGCTGTTTTATTTGACAAATTATAGCTAAATTTGTCAGAATTATGAGGGAAAGGCCTGGATTTGACCCTAAACGGTGAACTCTGACCCCTCTGGACCTCCCAGGGGTCTGAAAGCTAGCACGCGGATGGCCCCGTCCCCCCCGATGCACATATTCCGAGCACGGCCTTCTGGGCCAAACGGTTGCCGAGATATCGAAGAAAATGTATTTTCACGCCGTTTTCAAATTCAAATTGGGGGCATCGATTCAAGTTGAGTCACTTGTGTCAAAAGTGTCTTTTTGGCCGCCGTTCGTTGACCTTTGACCCCATGGACCCCAAAGACGGAACAGAAGATCGTCAGAGGTCACTGGACAATAATCCGGTGGAAAAAAAACCCAAATCCCAGCGGTTTTCTTAATTGGCTGTCTGAAATCTGAAAAATCCAGAGCTGTCCGACCCATAGCCTTTTAGACCCTCTGATCCGGCTGACAGCTTTGGAGGAAGTCCGGTTCTAAAGGTCGTGCTGGTCTGAAATTGAAATATGTGGTTCGGGGGCCCGGGGCGAGCGCGTAGACATCTGTTCGGTGCCGATCGGACCCTTACTGTGGGAGAGGCGGGGCTTTGAACGTCGGCTTTCTGCCACCTTCCGGCCCCCGCCGTTTCCACAGTAACGGTCCGAATGCCTCGAAACTTGGTCTGTGGACTTCTAACGAGATCTGGACCGATCCCCTTAAGGCCCGAGTCTGTGGGCCAATGGGAAAGCCAAGTAGCTCCACGGTGGTCCCATCGCAACGGGACTAGGATTTTCTGATACTAGGCCATCTGATGAGCAACTTATTCCAATTTCGTAGTCCTAGATGAAAAAATGTGTAAGCTATTAGAGATGGTTGTGCGCTTTAACCTTGGGTCAGACAACAGAGCGTTGCTTTTTGGCCATTTTGGACCCTTCCGAATGGCGCAGAGCTCTGATTTCTGGCACAAACAATCTTCCACTCTGTCTGAACCACATACTCAAAGCTTGGCTTCCTGGGTCAAAGTCTTGCTGTTTTATTTGACAAATTATAGCTAAATTGGTCACAATTATGAGGGAAAGGCCTGGATTTGACCCTAAACGGTGAACTCTGACCCCTCTGGACCTCCCAGGGGTCTGAAAGCTAGCACGTGGATGGCCCCATCCTCCTTCTGGGCCAAACGGTTGCCAAGATATCGAAGAAAATGTATTTTCCCGCCGTTTTCAAATTCAAATTGGGGGCATCGATTCAAGTTAAGTCACTTTTTCAATAAAGTGACTTTTCTGGCCGCCGTTTGGCAACCTTTGACCCCACGGACCCTAAACTTGGCATGCTGGATGGTTTGATACCCCTGATAAACTAATGAAAGTTTCAGGCTTATAACCCAAAGCGTGTGGAAGCTATTAAAGTACAGGCCTTCCAAATGCAGGCCTCAGAAGCCTGGACGCGACCCTGGACAGTCAGCTGTGACCCTTCTGAAGGTCAGAGAGGTCTGATTTTTGGCATCACCAATCTCCTGTACAGTGTGGACAACATACTGAGAGCTCAGCTCCCCAGCTCAAAGTATTGATGATTTATCCAGGGAAATGTGGCTAAAGAGCTCAGGTAAACACTCATCGTGACCTCTGACCACTTGTGAAGGTCACACGGCTCTGAAATTGCACACAGTGGATGAGCCTAGGCCACTGATAAACCTATGAAAGTTTCAGGCTTATAACCCAAAGCGTGTGGAAGCTATTAAAGATAACTGTTTTATACAGGTGCGCTTTAACCTTGGGTCAGACAACAGAGCGTTGCTTTTTGGCCATTTTGGACCCTTCTGAATGTGGCAGAGCTCTGATTTTTTGGCACAAACAATCTGCTACACAGTCTGGACTAGAACCTAAAAGCTTTTTTTATTTATTTTTTATTTATTTATTTATTTTAACACACACAAACACACTCACTTCCAACCAAGCAAAAACAGGCTACAGCAGGGTGTAGGGTGGAGGCCCCTCTGATAGGTCTGGGGGCCCCCACAGCCCAGCAGCCTCGTAAGATGGCGGGGGCTCGGAGGGCTCGTATGGCGGAGGTGAGCCAGGTGAGGCATGGGGAAGAGGGGGAGGAGGGGGGTAGTAAGGAGGGGGGGGATCATATGGGGGAGGCGGATAATATGGGGGAGAGGGATCCTGTGGGGATGGGGGATATGGAGGAGGGCGCCCCCAGGTTTCCAGCATCTCCCTAGGAGGAAGAGTAGGCAAAGGAGGAGGAGGAGGGCGACGACGAGGAGGTTCAGGAGGAGGAAGATGACCACAATGAGGTGGCGGAGAAGGAGGAGGAGGACGACGACGACGACGACGATGACGAGGAGGAGGAGGAGGAGGAGGAGGAGGAGGAGGAGGAGAACGAGGAAGAGTAGGCAAAGGAGGAGGAGGGCGACGACGAGGAGGTTCAGGAGGAGGAAGATGACCACAATGAGGTGGCGGAGGAGGAGGAGGAGGACGACGACGATGACGAGGAGGAGGAGGAGGAGGAGGAGGAGGAGAACGAGGAAGAGTAGGCAAAGGAGGAGGAGGGCGACGACGAGGAGGTTCAGTAGGAGGAAGATGACCACAATGAGGTGGCGGAGGAGGAGGAGGAGGACGACGACGATGACGAGGAGGAGGAGGAGGAGGAGGAGGAGGAGGAGAACGATGACGAGGAGGAGGAGGAGGAGGAGAACGATGACGAGGAGGAGGAGGAGGAGGAGAACGATGACGAGGAGGAAGAGGAGGAGGAGGAGGAGGAGAACGATGACGAGGAGGAAGAGGAGGAGGAGGAGGAGAACGACGACGATGACGAGGAGGAAGAGGAGGAGGAGAACGACGACGAGGAGGAAGAGGAGGAGGAGGAGGAGAACGACGACGATGACGAGGAGGAAGAGGAGGAGGAGGAGGAGAACGACGACGATGACGAGGAGGAAGAGGAGGAGGAGAACGATGACGACGACGAGGAGGAGGAGGAGGAGGAGGAGGAGAATGAGAACGACGACGAGGAGGAGGAAGAGGAGGAGGCGGCGGCAGCTCAGGGGGAGACGAGTCTCGGAGATGGGGGTCCTGGTGGGGCCTGGAGGGCCCTGTCCCTCATCCGCCAACTGGTCCCCACCTCCCGACTCACTCGAATCCATGCTGAGTATTAGGCAGAAAAATGGGGTCAAAATGGTCAGATTTAACACTTGATCTTTGACACTTGTGAAGGTCGGACAGGTCTGTAATTGCACATACTGGATGGGCCTAGGCCCCTGATAAACCTATTAACGTTTCAGACTTATAACCCAAAGTGCGTGGAAGCTATTAAAGGATTGATGTTTAAACATATGCCCTTTAACCTGGGGTCACGAAGCAGAGTATTGCATTTTCGCCATGTTTGACCCTTCTGAATGTGGCAGAGCTCTGATTCTTGGCACAAACAATCTGCTACACAGTCTGGACTGGAACCTAAAAGCTCAGCTTCCCAGCTCAAAGTCTTGGTGATTTAGTCCAGAAATTAAGGCTAAAATCCTCATATTTCACATGGAAAGGTGACCCCTGACCCTTGTAAAGCTGGGACGGGTCTGTAATTGCACATACTGGATGGGCCTAGGCCCCTGATAAACCTATTAACGTTTCAGGCTTATAACCCAAAGATAGGTACCTGTGCACTTTAATCTTGGCACCAGGGCATTGCTTTTTGAGCATTTTGGACACTTCTGAATGGCGCAGACTCCAAATTTTGCAGTAACAATCTCCCTCACCCTCTGAACATAATTTTTTAAAAAAACAAAAAAAAACACATTTCCCCTTTAATTTATTTATTTTTTTCTCTGTGTTTTCAAACTGAAAAATAGTTATTTATTGTTGCTTTGATTGATGTGATGTCACTGTCTGGCACGTGTCCGCCGCATGTCAAGCCCTTTGAGCACGTATTTGATGACGTGATCCAGGTATGATAGGGCATTTGAGCAGCAACAGCAGCAGCATCAGCAGCAGCAGCCGTCTGTATCGAAGCAGCATCTGGTGAACAGCAGCTTCAGTGAGCATTCACTTTGATTGATAGATAGATAGATAGATAGATAGATAGATAGATAGATAAAAAAAACTATAAAAACATTCGGATAAAATAAAATAAAATAAATAAGAAAAAAACATAAATACCAAGCACACAAAAACTCTTCTTGAACTTTTTAAGGCACCTTGCACTGTACAGTTCATCTAGGGAGGGAAGAGAGCAGCCAGTGAAAGTGTGAGTATTATTTCACAATAATATATATATATTTTTTATCCAATTTAATGCAGCAGCAGCAGCCGCGGGTGTGTGGCGAAGCAGTAATTCAACCGAAGCAGCGCGATTACGGCCGACTGGGACCACTTCAGGCCATTTTCGTTTGAAAAGTGTGAGTATTACTTTATAATAATAATTATTATTATTACTATTGTCTATCTAAACTCTTTTAAAGTTAGATTTGATCTAATTAAATTAAATTCAAAGTTTAACTCATTTTTTTTTTTTTGTTTTTTCCCGACTGAAAATCCCTCAAAAACGTCATTTTAATATACATCATAATAAACCTGGTGTTTTTTTTTTTATGTTTTAATGTTGTTTTCGTCGAGTTTTGTCGAAAAATAAAATCCTTAATTGGCAGGAGATTAACTGACACGTGCACGGATCATGCTAGCAGCGACTCAACCTGTACAATAGTGAATTAATTTATTCACATAAACTATAAATCATCATATAAATCATGAATTTAATGTCATTATTATTATTATTAGGAATAAACCTGGTCTTTTTACTCACCTTTTAATGTATTTTTGGTCGAGTTAGCCTATATGGAGAAAAAAAAAGTCTGAGAGGCCAACAGCTGGTTGAGTGCACGGGAAAAGCAACTGATTTTCACAGTGAAATAGTTCATTTATCCACATTTTATAAATGTAATGTCATATTAGAGATAAGCTGTGTGTATTTCATGATGTTTTAATGCATTTTTATTAGTTAAATGTTTAATGTTAAAGGTCGTCATTTTGTGAGGACGCAGTAAAACACACACACACACACACACACACACACACACACACACATTCTTGTTCTTGGTAGTTTATGAGGACCTTGTGTGCTGTCTTACTGGAGACTGTAAACGGAATTGCCCCATTTTGGAGAAATAATGTTGTTGGATTAATTGATTGGTTGATTGACACACACACACACACACACACACACACACACACACACACAGTTTATTCATTGTTGAATTTTTTTTCCTGTTCCTTCTTTATCTTCATAGATGACCAAGCCTAAATTGCGGGGCAACTGCCCTATTTGCAGCAAGTCGCTACAGCTGGTGTCCAAACACCTCCGTGTTATTCACGGCCTGAAAAATGACAGAGAGAGGACAATCCTTAATCAACTGGCCACCGGCCGGACCCCCATTCCTCCCGGTCCCTGCCCCATCCCCCTGTGTGCAAACCACCTCCTGCACCTGGAGAAACACCTGAGGAGCCACAGGGACATTACGATGGCGAGGGCGGACAGGGAGGTAGCGGCCCTAAAAAAAAAGGCAGCCATTGTCCAGCTTGCTGACCTGCGGGCAACAGATCCAGTGCCTCCAATGGTCAGCAAGCTGGACCTTGGAGTGGAAGGGGAGGAGGAGGAGCAGGCGGAGCAGGGCCCGAAGCTCTGCCAAAAGACAACTTGCAAGAGTGTCCGGAAACAAAACCGGGCACTCGCAAGAGAATTGGCAGAGATTCGGGCCATCAACGCCGACCTCTGCGTGAGTAATTAAGAAATTATCCCCAAAATTTTACACTGCAGTCCTGTTTTGTCTTGCTGGTTGTTGCTATCTTGTATTTTCTCCTTCTGACTGAGCAGCAGAAACTAAGCGCCAAGAGCCTTGAGGGCCAGCCCCAGGCCGGAGGCTCTGGCCTTCAGAGGCCCAGGCAGAGTGCCGCAGTTGTTCTTGTGAGTATTACCTAATGTGTATAGCTTTTGATTTCAGTTTACATTGACAACTCCACTACATGCAATTGTTATTTCTAACCCAACCAGGACTCAGAGCGCAGCTCGGCGGAGGAGGAGAACCGCAGCTCAGAGGAGGAAGAGCAGCAGCGGGCTCCCCCCAAGACCCATGCCCGTGGCAAAGCCACCCCGAAGGCCCCTGCCCGTGGCAAAGCCACCCCCAAGGCCCCTGCCCGTGGCAAAGCCACATCCAAGGCCACAGCAGCAGTTGCTGTGGTGTGTATTACCTAATGTGCATAGCTTTTGATTTCAGTTTACATTGACAACTCCACTACATGCAATTGTTATTTCTAACTCAACCAGGACTCAGAGGACAGCTCCTCCGAAGCAGACAACAGCAGCTCTTCAGAGGCCCCCGCCGAGCCCCACAAGGCCCCCGCCGAGCCCGACACCACCTCCGGGGAGCTGGTGATGGACTTAGTTAGTATCACGTGTTTATCTTTTGTTTTCAGTTCACATTCACAGTGATGTTGATAACTCTAGTATGTGCATTTGTCATTTCCAACTATCCAGAGCGGAATAAGTGAGGGAGAGGAGTCATCGCAATCCTCAGCCTCAGCCCCACCTCCACCACAATCGCCACAAACCCCTGCAACATCCCCAGCACCACCACCATCCCCTGCAGCCCAACCACCACCACCACCACCACCACCACCACCAGTCCTCAAGAGGAAGACCTTGGGGGGGAGCACCCAAGTTAAAAAGAGGCTGGACTATGGCAGTGAGGGCTCAAGCGGGAGTGAGGTAAGTGAAATGGTTGGCTTCATCAACAATTTTAGACATCTTTAGCAAGTTTATGACATGTTAACAATGTTTTCATTTCCTAGGAGGCAGAGGGGGCAGAGCCGCTCAGCCCGGCTCTAAAAGCCATGAGGTCTGCCCTAAAGCAGTACTTCGAGGGAAAGTCCAAGGCTTCCAAGCTGCGTTCCATTCCCTTCGGGGCATCCATTGGTAAGAAATTACATCGTATATGTGTGCAGGTGTGTGCAAAGTGATTTCTTGCTACATTTGTTTGTTCATGCATTTCATTTTCACAGAGAAATACCTCAGTGGATACGAGGAATTCCTCCGGTGCCCCGAAGGGACACCTAAAATGCAGCAGAATGCCGTGTCCAAGGGGGCCAGGACACGGCTTTTTGTGAAGTTCCTAACTTTGGGTCACACCACCATTACCTACTGGGACTGGAGGTTTGTGGACAACCTCTCCCTCATCAAATCGTAAGTAGTGAAATGTGAAACACACAACCGTAGCAAGTACTGAAAATAAATGAGTATCACATACTGAAGCCAGAATTTGCTTCCCACAGCTTCCCAGCACTCCTGAGAAGCTTTCGCCTGGCCCCGACCACAGTCTCCCTGTATGTGGGCCAGGCGATTGCCTTCCTGGAGTACCTGCAGGACGTTCCGCCCCCGCACGCCCTTTTGAAAAGGGTGAGAGTGGTCCTCCTGATAAAGGAAATGAGGAAGCTGCACAGGGACGTGGGCCGCACCCTACTTGGCCACCAGTCCCTGGTCAAAGAGAGGAAGGGCCAGAAACTCTTGGCCAAGGAGGACCTGGCAGAGTGCCAGCGCCAAGCCAGGGACAAAATCCCGTCGCTGCTTGGTAAGTCACACACACACACGCACAAACTTACCTTCCGACATAGACAGTTATTCATTATTCTCTTCTCTCTTTAACTCTCATTTCAGATGACATCGAGAAGGCACCCCCAAAACACCCAAAATCCCGTTATCGGTTTTTTGGGTACCTGGGGGCATACCTGTCCTCTATTTATGGGCACAGGGCCGGGGTGCTTACGAGGATGACCCTCAAAAACGTGAAGGAGGCCACCGGGGATGACGGGAATGGCTACCTGATAAACGTAATGCACAAATGATGTGAACACTCTGAAATTCAGGTTAGAATATGCATGAATACATTTACCTCATTGACTGCTGTCTTTTCTTTTCTGTCTTCTCTGTCTTTTGCAGGTGCTAGACCATAAGACCACCAGGAAATATGGCAATGCACAACTTTACCTGACCGGGGAGGAGATGGGTTGGTGCCACAGGTGGCTCCAACTCAGGAGCAGGTGCGTGGCCACCAACCCTTATTTCTTTAGCACCTTTGGCCGGGGGGAGGCCAAGGACCTAGTCCGGTACGTCAGGTCCGCATGGAGCGAGATGGGGCTGGCCGGGGCCCCAAGCCTCCTGGATTTCAGGACCGCTGTGTCGACCTACGTGAGTAATACAGACACCTGACACTTTATTTTCACATGGTAAATTCAACTCATTCTCAACAAAGCAATAATTGTTCTTTTGTAGAACTTCGAGAAAAACAAAAATCCGGAAACGAGGAGGAACATTTCGGAGTTCATGTGCCACTCTGCGGCCACGCAGGAGCGTTTTTACGCCCTGCACAAAACCCTGGGGAGAGCGAGGGAGTTGCGCCAGCTGTTTATGTGCCTGGCAGTGGATGAGACCGCAGGGGCGGCCTCCACCAGCCCTGGCCCCTCCGCTGGACCCTCCACCAGCCCTGGCCCCTTCGCTGGACCCTCCATCAGCCCTGGCCACTCCACTGGACCCTCCACCACCCCTGGCCCCTCCGCTGAACCCTCCACCACCCCTGGCCCCTCCACTGGCCCCTCCACCACCCCTGGCCCCTCCGCTGGACCCTCAACCAGCCCTGAGCCCTCTGCTGGCCCTGGCCCCTACAAATCTCCCCACAAGTTGGAGGTAATGCACCCATCATTATTTGGTGATTAGTAAACTGTCAAAATTCAAAAAGCTCATTGTATGCCCTCTCTCTATTCCAAAGGAGTAGTTCCCCCAGAAAAAGGTGTCCCTGACTAAGACGATGGCAAAGAAGGTCAAGGACAGAATGCTGTCCCCAAAGAAGAGGAGGCGGCCCATGGTCCTTCTTAAGAGAATTTAAGTTGTTTTTGTTTTTTTGTTTTTTTGTTTTTTTGTTAGTGTGTATTTTTTGAATTAAAAAAAATTCCCCTGTGGGGAGGAAAAAAAAAAAAAATTCCTTCTGGGACCCAAAAAAAAAAAAAAAAAAACCCTTTTGGGACACAAAAAAAAAAAAAAAATCCCTTTTGGGACAAAAAAAAAACCTCCATATGGGTACTGCCGTGACGTGGCGTGGGGGCTTACTGCTCGTTTGGCTTTAGAGCAAACCAAAGTGCCCTAAACCATGACCAGTCTTTTCTCCAGGTTGCCAGGGGTGACCAGCCTTTGCACTTGGCACTTTGGACTTTTTAAAGTGCCTCATATCCACCTGGGGCACTCTGGGCTCCAACAGAGTCAACCGGGCACTAACCCTAACCCAAAGTGCCCGGTTGACTCTGTTGGAGCCCAGAGTGCCCCAGGTGGATATGAGGCACTTCACAGGGTTCCAAAGTGCCCCTTCTTGACTCCAAAGTGCCTTCCTCTCTACGGTTCTTCTCTGGCTAGCCTGAAGTAAATATCAGTGACTTTACCACTTCCAAAGTGCCCCAAAGTGCCCTGTTAGAGCCCAGAGTGCCCACAGTGCCCCAAAGTGCCCGGTTGGAGCCCAGAGTGCCCCAGGTGGATATGAGGCACTTTCACAGGTTCCAAAGTGCCCCAAAGTGCCCTGTTGGAGCCCAGATGGCCCCAGGTGGATATGGGGCACTAAATGGGGTCCAAAGTGCCCCAAAGTGCCCTGTTGGAGCCCAGAGGGCCCCAGGTGGATATGAGGCACTTTCACAGGTTCCAAAGTGCCCCAAAGTGCCCTGTTGGAGCCCAGAGTGCCCCAGGTGGATATGAGGCACTTCAAGGGGTTCCAAAGTGCCCCAAAGTGCCCTGTTGGAGCCCAGAGGGCCCCAGGTGGGTTTCGAACCCAGAGGTCCCAGGTGGATATGGGGCACTTCACAGGGTCCAAAGTGACCTGTTGGAGACCAGAGGGCCCCAGGTTGGTTTCGAACCCAGAGGGCCCCAGGTGGATATGGGGCACTTCACGGGGTCCAAAGTGCCCCAAAGTGACCTGTTGGAGCCCAGAGTGGGTTTCAAGCCCAGAGGGCCCCAGGTGGGTTTCGAACCCAGAGGGCCCCAGGTGAATATGGGGCACTTCACGGGGTCCAAAGTGCCCCAAAGTGACCTGTTGGAGCCCAGAGTGGGTCAAACTAGCAGTAGCAGCTACAGGTAAACAAGCCGGGCTGTCGTGGGTGCGCGCGCAGCTCAGAGACGACATCCTCCAGGTCAGAGGTAGTAGGTCAACCTACAGACCCCGGATGTTGACAACAGACGAGCCCGGACTCAGAGGGGAATAGCACAAGCGTATCGTAACAAAATATTGGTGAAATGAACTAGTTTCGTGGTAGATAATGCGTTATATAGAGGCTGTGTGTCGATGCCCCGTCACTCGCATTATATGGATATATCGGCGCTACACTGGATCTAATTTCGTCCGAACGACGCCGAATGACACCAAAGTTATCTGGGTGAGTAAATGATCATATATTTTGCTAGAAATAAGGTCCAGGTTGTAAAAAACGGTAGTTATCCTTTAACTACCTGCCTCTGCGGGCAGCAATATCTGCCATCACCAGCATGGAAGGAGGACGCCAAGCAAGTAACGTTCTTTCTTACCTGCCTCAGAAGCTGTACCAAACATAACCAGCTCAGAGGCTAAATATCTAACAACAGAATAACCTGTGGAGAACGAGAAAGCTATACATGGCTGTAGAGATCTAAATCATTGATTTTTAGAGAGAATACTAAAATATAACATTAAAGTGGGACATGGATATAACATAGTAACTCTTAGGTCCCGTCTAATTATTATTAACTAAGCCCATGGTGGTAGTACAAATATAAACCATAGAAGGGAGTTAAGTAACGGTCAACTTTAGGGTGGTTATAAAGATGATCAATACTTGTGCTTACTTCTTGAACGTCCGTGAGAATCAGGCTGTTTCTTGGACTTCTTGGTCTTCTTCTTTTTCTTCTTCTCCTCTTCTTCTGAGGATGATGAGAAGCTGGAGTCTGAGGAGGAAAAGGGAGACATCGAACTTGAAGATGAAGAAGTCTTTCCAGAGCCTGGGAGAAGGGGGGTGGGGGTGGGTGGACAAGCATAGAGGTGTATAAGGTAACAAAGCAAAAAAAGAATATACTTTTTTCACTGCAGGCTCACTCTTGGTACTGCCTTAAGTTTATTAAAGCAGACAACTGTACATGTCCTAAAACAGGCTTTGTTTTATTACAGATAATGGGTTTTATTATTTTGTGCTGTAGAGTGATCCAGAGCTGCTTACTGGCAGGAGGAGAGCTCAGAGTTAATTTTTCAAACTTTTAGCAGCAGCAACAGTGAATGAACCGTCTGTGCGTGTGTCTGTTAGCATGTCAGTAGGGCAGCAGCTGCAGCATGCAGCGATGGCTCAGTCCATCTCAGTGGCAACATTACTAACTGGGCAAGGGTTTATATCACTTTATGCGTAGCAATGTCATCATCAGAGACCTACGTCAGGTCACGTGGGAAAACGTTTTTGGAAGGGCTTGGGAAAATAGTATTTCCAATGGACATCCCAGGTGTGTTAAAATGATGCAATAATTATTATTAATTGTATATAATAAACTATCCTTGCACTCCAGAAAACGCAGCCTATTTCAGTTTCTCCCCCACGACTTCCCTGAATATCTAGTACTGCATGAAAAATGTTAATTGTAGTACATTTGTACCTTTCCCAGTAGATGCAGGCATGCTGGGGGGTCCCTTCAATTGGGAAAGTAGGAAGTCCTTGTCATTTTTCAGATCCCTGTTGACCTCCTCCAGGTATTTATTGCGGTCCTCAAGGTGTTCAATCTTCTGTCGATCCATCTTGGCTTGTTGTTTAAGTTTGGCCAACTCCAACGTCCCTGTTGGAGACACTGGAACAGGGGCATTGATCATTCTACTTTGTTTATTATTGAGGTCAGTGAATGGTGGTGGAGTACTGGAGTGCATTATATTGAGCTGCGTTCCCTATATTTATGTCTAATTCTGTAACATACATTACGTTCATTGCACTCCAGTACACCAGCACAATACTCCCAATGCTCTTGTACATATAGTGTATGTAGAAAATGAGAACATTTAGAAATAGTATGTGCCACAATCCACCAAAGGACTATGAATAAACAGAGTGAACACAGGTTGGAAATCTGTTGCCAAAGTGACTAGTACAATTGATAGATTTAACAACCAAAGCCAAAACTTCTGCTGCAAAGCAATTTATTTATTTACTGTGATGGTGGGAGGAGTTCATTTCAAGCCCTGCTGGCGAAAGTAGTCGAAATAATAATTAAGAAAATAACTAGACTTACTTAGTTTCTTCGGGGAATATTTGACTGACTTCTTTTTCTTTGGTGGAATAGGGACCTCCTCTTCCACATCTCGTGTCTCGTCCTTGTTCGCCTCCTCCCCGACTTGTAGCAGGGCTTCCTCAGCTTCCTCAGCCTTCGTCACTCCACTATGCGCCCTTTTGTTGAAACGGGTTTCCATCTAGCTACAGCTGTGTAAAGCAAAGAACACCAGCACCATGTCATGGCAGCTACAATAGTTGAGGCAACTTTGGCAAACGTAATGTTGTAGTTGTTTAGAATTAGCTAGATGAAAACTGGGGGGGAAACTATAGCCTGTAGGCTGCCGTAAAATACTTGAACGTAAAGGCTTACTAGCATTAATTGCTGAACTAACTTTACCTAAAACGCCAAAGACTGACGTCAATGTTATCATGTTCTCCCCAAATATAATAAAATAAAATTGCCCAAATTACATATTTCGCTTTAGCTTACCTGAAATAGCAAACTTTGAAAGTACTTTGTTTCCTTGATTCTCTTCTGTTTCCATGGGTTGCACAGGGTTGCACTGCGGTCTGTTTCTGTCGCGCACCCGCAGAGATCTATAGCTGTCATTGGACAGTCAGGTAGCGTGAACGTTACGTTACGCGCGCATTCAGGTCAAATTTGAACTACAACACTATTATCACTATTACAACAACGATATTGCCAAAGCATCAAGGAAGTGTGTATAATAGACATATTTTTAACGAAAAACCCAAGGATGACATAACAGTAAAAGTAAATTTGGTCACCACAATCATACCTCTGATTTCATAAACAGTGATGAAATACTAACAAATATGTTTCAGATATTTTGTACTGCATAGAGTGTATTTTATTGATAAAAATAAAACACACTTGTGGACGTCTTTCACAAGCTTAATTCTGCTGACTGTTTTCATGAATGAAGATGACATTTCCCTGCAGACACATGTGGGGGCGCTGTTCTGTCTCGTCAGTGGAGCGTGTATTGTCTTACAAAAGAGCGACGAGGAAGACGAAGTGACGTGGTTCTCAACTGCTTAGGCGCGACCGCGACACACGCAACCAGATGAGGCGGGTGAACAGTTGATGCAATGGCGCTAATGGAAGAACTTTTAAAAACTATTAGGCATTCAGATACAAAGAAGAAGAATAATTAGATGGATGCAGAAATGTGGTATCATGAAGAGGACGATGAAGTGCGCAAAATGCAATCGATGGATGCATCTGGTGACATGCCATGTCAAGGATGGGCTGTGGTGGTAAGCAGAAGCTAACTCTAACTTTCTAATCTAGCTATATTATCGTTTGTTATTTAAGAACAGTTATTAACCATCAAGACAGACAACATAGCAGCAAGTAGTAACATTTGGGTGTAACGTTATAATTGGATCATGTCATATTAAAGAGCCAGAAGTCTGAAATTAGACCTAACTTCAGTAGCATTAATATTACAAAACTTTTGGAAATCACTACAATATGTTCTAGTTATCCCGTATCATATGCTATTTGATATTTTTATGTGTGGTAGTCTACTTCTCAGGATTTTGCCTTCTTTTTCCTCAGGGTCTGTAAGCATCATAAAAGTTCCCCACGATCTGTACGCAGTGGCTCAATATTCAGCAAATCTCACATCCCTTTGACAAAATGGCTTGAGTTCATGCACAGGTACAGTATTCATATATTAAAGAAATCAAATTTAAGTTTCTTAAATAACATATTTAGCAGAGTGATTTATATATGTGTAGTTGATGTAGGATCCTTTACATAGTGGATGGTGCTTGTGTACTGGAGCACATCATATTGAGCCGTGTTCCTTATACTATTGTCCATCCATTAACATACATTGAGGGAGACAAAATATTAGGAACACTTTTCAATACATTGCACTCCAGTACACCAGAACAACCCACTACAACCTCAATAATAAACATAAAGTATAATTATCACCTTTCTGACAATGTCACAGGTGTCTTCTTGCACCTCATGCAGTACAAATTGGAATGGCACTAACTCATGCTCGACTAGTACAGTTTACTTTTAGTTTCGTGTCAGCCCAATTCAATGACAGGATATTATGCAGGCCATGTCAATTAGGTTTCCTAATGACTTTTCTCCTTCCTTCAGATTTGCACAAGGTTTGCAGTTGAAGCAACTTGCCATGATCACTGAGGGGATAGCAGCAAGCTCCAGGACATTGACAAAAATGGCGAAAGTACTCAGAAAGGTTGTCACATTACATACTAGTCTCTAACTATAATTGATTAGGTAAAAAATAGATGCTTGATAAGTTACAACTGTAGACAATTGGATTCAATATTGCTACACAATTATTTGGTACACTCAGTGACACATGCAATGTTACATAGTCCTAAACTTGTGCATACATATTTATCAAATTCCATACTTCAGCCATTGTTACAACTCACCTTGCTAATGTTTTATTTCTTCATTTGAAGGTGTGCATTGCTGCCTTCAAGCGACTGAGGAAAAGAGGAATGAGGACTGGTGGTCGTCATCGATTTGTTGTTATCGACGAGAGCAAATTTGCCCACAAACGAAAGGTGGGCTGTATATTTGTATGCATCTGTACTATATTTAAACCAAGATTTTATGACAAGGGGCGGTTGTGCTCATTCTCATTCTATGATTACTGTCAAGGAAAAATGCAAATGCTCTTGTTCCCCAATGTTTTATTTTCAATCAGCATGAGAACAATCAGGCAGTCAATATTAATAATTCATTATCATCACCCTCTTAAAATATTCAGGGTTTTTTCTGGCCAAAATTTGGGCTGAGGCGGCCGCGGGGTGTGGGGTGTGGGGTGGGGGGGGGTGGGGGAGACTGCGTGTCAACCCCCCCCCCCACACACACACACACACACACACACACACACACTCACTTTATCTCTGCGTACCCATCTCTCTCTAGCTGTCCTTTCAAAATAAAGGCCGAGGGAAAAAAACCCGACTCCTGAGCTCCTGTACTAGGAAGGAGACTCAACAGATCCAGGCTTTGTGTTCATGCTGCAGCTCAACTAAGTCCCGGTCCGAGTTAATACGGTACTACGAAGCTGGTTATCAACTTGGTTTGTTATGTCCGGCTCTCAGCGTCATGCTCTGTGCGCGTTCACATCAATTAAGGCGTTTGGCGTCATTATATTCTACTTCGTCACTAAATGGAGCGACAACGGGCTGATTTCAGCCAAGAGCAGCAGGTTGTTTTGATGGAGAGAGAGTATGAGCGATACAAAAAAGCTTGATCGCAGCCTGAAGCAACAGTGTTGCTGCAAATATGACGAGAGAGGAGGCTGCTTTTAATTTCTGACAGCTCTACATTGCGCTACTTTTGAATATGCTAAAAATGCTAACAGACTTCGGGGTTTACTGACAGACATTTCACTGCACAAATCGTAGGAAAATAGACATCATACATTTAGATAAAATAAAAACCCTTAGGTCAATGTAGAATATTTCTGGATAAAATACTACCAGCCGACTTTGATAAAATTTTATTGATTTATTTATTATATCCTGAGCTGTTGTCCGTCTGCACTGTTTCTACCTGTCCTCCTCATCCTCTCTTGCTCATTTCTTATTAAAAAAGTCGCTGATTTTCCGCGACATTATGAGGTCTGTGAAGCATAAAATATGGGTGAAACATGGGTTTTTTGTATGCAATTTTGTGTTTTTTATGCGAAATAATTCACCTCACCTGTTTCAAACGTGCCGCGGAGTCCTCCTGCCGCCAGGAGCTGAAATCAAACGCACCCTTCTGCTGCGGTCGAGTTGAACCGATTTGAAAACAGCGCCACTGAGCTTCCATAGAACTACATTGATTTTCAATCAAGATTCCAGCGCGGCGGCGGACAATTTCAGCGAGGCGGCTGCCTCAAAATTTATAATGCAGAAAAAACCCCTGAATATTGGCTTATGTCATATTTTCAAGTTTTTCGAAACCTGAACCAATATCTATATTTGGTTCAGTTTTTTCAGTTCTTTTTTTTTTTACTTGAAAATATGACTTAGGCAAATATTTTAAGAGGGTGACGATATACAAGCTGTAAATGAGGATTGTGCAGCACACCCTCTGACCTGTTTTTTAAATGCAGAATAATACTTTATCCTGCAGTGCATGTGGAAAGGACACATATTGAAACCCAAAGCTTATTAAAGTTTTTGTCTTTTCTTATTTACTTTCAGTACCATCGTGGTCAATGGCGCCGTGAATGGCAGTGGGTCTTCGGGATGCTGGAGGTTGACGGGAATTCCAGAAGACCCATTCTGAGACTTGTCAGGGATCGCACAAGACAAACCCTTAAAGGCCAAATTAGACGCCATATCAGACCCAGAACATCCATTCTCACTGATGAATGGCTTGCCTACAAGGGGCAACTTGCTCAGTATGGATATGGTCAGTATTCTGTCTGCCATAAAAAAAACTTTGTTGACCGAGAGACTGGTGCTCATACTCAGCATATTGAGCGTGCATGGCAGAACTACAAGCTGGAAGTATGGCGCCATAGAGGTAATCGTACTCCTGAGTCACTGAAGCTTCATCTGAAGATGATAGAGTGGCACCACTGGTTAGGTGTACGCCATTACAATGGTGTCTTGGGCAGACTTTTTCATGATTTAAAAAAACAAGTCAAGTAAACATCAAATATCGGACTCAAACTTTGCCTCATGGCACTTAATCATGTTCTCTCCTGACTAGATCCTTGCTTGTGTTGTATCAATTCTCACATGTATGCTGCTTTATATAAACATCATCTGCTCTGGAACCCTCTGTTTGAGAAGTAATACAAATGATGCAACAGTTTGTTTTCCGTTTTGTGTTGAAATACATGAAGGAAAAATCTCTTGACTTGTCTGTTGCTTTTGTTAAGGTATTTAAATCATTTGACAGTATAATTACACTTAATGACACCTTAATGAAAGGTTCAAATTGTTCCACTTTACTTGAATTCATAGAAAACAGTCATGACACTGTTATAACCTGATTTAACTATGTAATTACACTTAATGACAGGTTCAAATTATATATGACAGTTATAAACTCATTTGGCAGTGTAGTTACACTTAATGACATCATAATGAAAGGCACAATATTTAGGACACAATCATAATGGTCTTGTGACAGCTAATGTCAAAATGAACCACATATGACAGTTTAAAAAACTATTTAGCTTTATATGATAACATGACATTAAAGTTTGACAGTGAGGTCTACTATGTCATGTTTATGACAGGGTATGTTGTCTTGGCTTATGTCAAGTTGTCATAACAAAGACATCTTAAACAATGTCAACTTTGCATCAAAGGTGACATAATTTACCGAATGACACTTAACGACAACTGTCATAAGCATTGATTAATGTTCATGACAGGCGTCATGTCACGATTATGACAGTGTTATGACAGTCTTATTCACCCCCATTCAAATAAAGTGTTACCACACATTCTCATTCCAGGGTTGCTGCATTTGTTTAAACTGCTGTAATTTTTGTCCTATGGTGATCACTTATTTAAAATTGTTTTGTTTTTGTTTTTAAAAAAACTGTTTTTTTTGCCGGGATGTCAGGGTTTTCATTGGCCCCTTTGTGATGGGATAGCCTTTTTGGCTACAAAACTGTAGATGAAAGGTTTGGATATTATCTCAAATTGTACTCAATACTCCATCATCACTCATCATGATTTTAAAGTAGATTATGTGGTGTAATGCATGCTTACCATAGGTAAAATTACAGACTTGATAAGGAAGGTGACAATAACTTAACATGCATGCTGTCTGTCTTTTTAGAAACTCATCATTGCTAATAATTATGTTTGAGTTAATTCAACAGAAAGTCACAGTGCTAATATCACCCCAGGCTTGCATCTGTTCCACCAACTTCTGTTACTCAATGCAATCTCTCATTCAGCATTTCTTTAATTTTTTTTTCTGGGATAAAGAAAAGAAACATGTTCCTGTGATTTATTTTCCATATTCAAAGACATTGACTACAGCACTGGATATTAGAAGTTGTCATTTTTAAGAACGGAAAACAACTATTAATTTCATACAAAAAACGTATACTTCATAAAAGCGTCCATTAAAAAAACACAAAAACAAAATATTCCTATAGAAAATTAAAAAAACAGTCCTTTTCAGAGTCTGTATCTTGTCTGTTTTATTCAGTTTTTATTCTGAACAAAAAACAAAAGTGTTTGAAAGAGATGTATCCCCATTGGTAGTCTTTGTGCTGAGCTGATTGGTGGTACTGGTTCATCTCTAGGGCGTAATAATACACAGAAATCACCATTCAGTATGTATCTCAGTTTTGGGGTCATGGTTCAGTACCAAATGTCTTGAATGTTCTTTGTGACAAAATAGTATGTGTGGCTAGTATGTTTCACTCATTCCATCACAGAAAAATGAGAGTTGTAGAAATCATTGGAACTGAAGACTGCCATGATATATTATATATATAAATATATAGATATAGACATATATATGTATTTGATGCATTGGGAGTAAGAACGGGATGCAATTTCATACAAAAAAAAACACTGATATGTAAATAGTGACAGTAACATTTCTATAATATAATATTTGAGATGGTCTCTGCATAATTAGTTTGTAAGTATACTCTTTTCTTCTTACTGCATGTAAAATGGCTTCCCTCTATGTCATTTGGTTCATAACTTTGGACATAAGTTTGCAAATAAATGCTCATTTACATTATAAGGCACACATTATGTACCAAAAATATACAGTGTATCAGCTGGGTTGTGCAGAGTTGTCATGTCACACTTTAAAGTAGATCATTTAGAACAACTTTGTACAATAACACATACAACAACATAGCTGATTGACACATATCATATTCAGCATCTCAGTGATATATTACTTTCATAAAAATGTTTTTTTTTCTTTACCTGACATACAGCTACCTTAACTTAGGATCAGGATGGTAACTTACTGTTAGATTTGAGAATTATTGTTGCTTAGTTCTGACATTTCTTTCATTACAACCTCCAAAAGCAGCACAACAGTCTGGTATATTCTACTATTTGAAGAGGCCAGGATCCCGCTGCAAGATGGCGGCAGCAGGAGGAAGGAAATGTATATGTTGACTAAGCCTCAGTGTGTTTTACAACACTGAATGGAAACATGACAAAGAACTCCACAGTGCGCCTTCAGTAACATGGTCTTCTTTGGGCTGACATACGTACATTTCATATGGACACTGGATTCATCTCTGTTTCATTTAGGGACTGTTCTTTGATACTCTTGGGAATGACAGGATGTTCAATAGGATGCCACAGGACCGTCAGTCGCTGATGGACAAAAGGATTATTGGATGAATGAATGACAAACAAACTCATCCAATGTTTTTTATTACTGGTGGCAATATGAAATATTAAAAAATAAAGCAGAGGAAAAATCTCTAAGCAGGATATTTTGGTGCTCTTACCTGCCTGAGGGTGCCCTCAGTGAGACAGATCTTGACGACAGCCCAGATGGGTACTGGAACCACAGAGGAGAGGGCGATGGCCCAGCCCAGTCTGTAGGCCCAGTCTGGGTACACATTGCCCCCACTGGATGTTAGAGGCTGGTAGTCCAGAAATGAGCAGATGAAGCAAGCCTTGAAGAGAAAGCAGAGGAACAAACTGTTATTTGTGTGAACAAACAGGCGGTAACACTGTGAAGCCCCCCAGTTTCATGGTAGTACAACTTTCATTGTAGCTTGACATTGTGTTGCTTGTGAGGTGGTATAACATCTTTTGTTGACTCAAGTTTTGCTTGTGAAACTAAGTGAGCTAAAACATTTTTGTCCTTCTGGTGCCAAGTCAGAAATTCCCCATACAAGCCAATTTATGAATATATCCAAGATGTTGTGAAATATTTTCATAATGTTTACTGTTACTTACACACACGTGAATTTTAATTTCATGTGTGCCACTAAAAAGCTGAGTCAGTAGCCCTTTTCACACAGAGATTCCACATTGTCACCGCAACGAAGGCTCGCCTTTACGCCACCTTTGTTTGTTCACACTGAACCAAGCTGCGCGGAACCAGAAGACACATGATGGTACACATCGTAATGTTGTGTAATAATGTAATGTTGAATCTGTGTAATGTAATGTTGAATCTGTGTGTGTTTCCCATGGTTTCCACCTGTAAATCTTAACATGTGTCCGTCGACTGTTTCTAATCCTATGGATGCTGTTATAATGTGTTGTGTCACGTTCATGGTGACAGAGGAGGGAGGGGATTGCTAACTGCAAAATGGACAAGCAGTTAGCTAAAACGATGCAGTTAGCTGCAATTAGAGCAGCTTTAAAGGTTTCATTGATACTATTTAGCCACTATATGTGGCATTCCATCCCCCCCTTCCATTGCATTCACATCACAACATTAACCCTTCTGTTTGAATCATCTGCACCCTCAAGTGGTTACCAGTTTGTTGTCGCTAACGTTGTTAACCTCACTAACACTGACTAGCTAACGTTAGGGCAGTATAGTACGCAGGGCACATTCCTGTAGAAATCAGCCATTTTGACGTTTTTTCGTTTTTCCCCCACAAACTCACAACATGACTGTTGATCACGGACAAAACTCAGATACCACGTGCTTAAGGGTGCGTTCACACCAGCCTTGTTTAGTCCAGTTAAACCGAACTGTAGAGCGTTTGCCCCATGGTGCGGTCCGTTTGGGTCGGTGTGAATACTGGCCGCAAACTCTGGTGCAGATAGACCGCCAGATAGACCGCCTCATAGAGGTGGTCTTGGTCCGCTATCAAGCGAACTCCAGGGTGGAGGGGGGCGGGCTCTAAAGTATAGGGGCATTCATTCATTCATTTGTTCATTCATTCAGGGAGATGCATGGATTCTATAAACAAGAGCTGCTTTCATGATGAGCCATCTTTGTGATTTTTACACGTTTGTGATTGTCTGCTTCCCTCACTGGTCCCGCTTGTGTAGAAAAAACGTCATGGTAGGCCCTCATTATTGCCTGTCGTCTACTTCTGTATGATCGTCGGGTCGCATAGCATCTTCGGCGAAATTCATGGATCAAGACATTATTAATGCCCGCTGCTCTATGAGGCGTTCATACGCGCGGTCCATTAAAGTTTGCGTGTAAGCGCTCCAGATCAGCACTAATGTTAAAATAAGCAGGCGCTCCATGATGTACAGTAGGCTGCTGATCTGATGTACAGATTTGCTGACTACCCGCCTAAACAGAAGGGCGTTGCGGCCACGTGAGTTTTGTTTACAGATTTTGGACCGCTTGAGTTTGGCCTTTGTGAACGCAAACTGGACCGACTCAAAATTGAAACAATGTATCATCCTCGCGTTGGTTCGGATCAAAAAACGGACCTTTCACGGACCTTTAGGTGTGAACCCGACCTAAGTGTGTTGTGAGACCTTTGTTGATTTTAAGTGTGTCATGATTAAGTGTCCATACGTGTGTAAGTGTTATTGGCTGCCCAGTCTTGTTAGAAGCTGTCCAACCAATTCTTACACAGACATAAACAAAACAATTATTCTGAACTTGACATTGTAAAATTATGATTTCCCAATCATAATAATGTTTTTAATGGAATGATATACTTATTCTGCACCTTCCTACAAGCTCTGTAGGTGTAATATTAAACTTTTTTTTTGTCTTGTGTCTACATAAAAATGTTGTCATTTTGACCTTTAAGACAACTGACAGATTGGACTGGCAGAGACACTCTTCACCTTCTTATTGTTGGTAGTGGCCTAACTCTAATATTCACCCCAGTTGTCTTAATTCAATTCCATTTCTGCTCTGTGTGTGACTCATGCAGCAGTTAACAGTGTGTAACTCACCGTACACTGCTTGTATCTGCTTGGGTGCAGACGCTTTTCCGCTTGCTCTCGCTTCTGCTTGCCTTTTTTCCACTATTATTCTTTTTTTTCTTCACAGAGATTACAGGCAGTGACTCCTGGATATTTAGAAACCACTGGGAGCATAATTTATTGGAGATAAAGTACATTGCTGGCTCATTTCAAATTTTTTTTTACCGAACTCTTCAACACTTTCTGAACGAGGCCTAAGAGGTAGCACAAGCCTGTTAGCAGCTAACTAGCAAGCTAACCAGCAACAGGATGCCACCCTTCACCACTGACGATTTCCACAAACTCATGCAGAAGATCACTTTGTTGGAAACTAAAATCCACAGATTAGAAGTTAATGTGGAGGTTAACGGACTGTGTGGAAATGAAACCACTCTTCCTTTCAGCGGAAAAGAGAACGCTAACACACAGCTACCTAGCACTGATAAGAAACGGGAGAGCCGTGATCTCCGCAGTAAATCTTCACATGGAAGTCCTCCCTGGAACACTCTTGGGGCAAAGCCAAAGAAGAACTCTGCTCCTTGGAACATGGATGGAAGAATAACAGGAAGAACCGTCCACCCGGAGATCTCTGATGCTACCGGCTGGCCAGCACTACCATCCTCCTCCTCCTCTACTCCAATGCAGAGCAGGACACAGCCGTGGTCAGCTGCTAAAGGAAAGACCAACAGCAAACATCCCATACAACAAACTATCAAAATGCAAAACAGATTTGCTCCACTACGCCGAGATTCCGCATCTCCATCTGATGACCTGTACCACTCATCGCCACAGAGAAGGGTAAGGGCTGAACGTAAATCAGAAGCTAACAGGCCGCAGGCAAAGCTAACGACTGGGCCCCAAACTCTGATTGTGGGAGATGCCACTGTTAAAGATGTGAGATTCATGTGCAGTGAAAACATGAAGGTTCTCTGTTTTCCAAAGGATATGGTTCCTGACATGACAGCGAGAATCCCTGGTATTGTTGCAGCAAATCCAACTGTCAAAAAGATCATTTTGCATACGGGGATGAATGACATTGTGAAGCAGCAGTCTGAAATGCTCAAACAAGATTTTACTGATCTGTTGAACACAGTCAGCTCCCTGGATGTTGAGGTTTTGATCAGTGGCCCCCTTCCACCAGTCAGAAGAGGTGCTGAGAGATTCAGCAGATTGATGGCACTGAACACATGGCTTTCCAAAGCATGTAATGTCCATTCTATGTATTTTTTGGACAACTTCAATTTCTTTTGGGACCGCAGACATCTTTTTAAGCAAGATGGACTCTTCCTAAATAGGTCAGGAGTCAAACTGTTTATGTCCAACATATCTTTCTGCCTGCGTCACCAATCTGTTCCCTCCACCAAGGACAAGAGGCAAGACAGGCCGAAACAAACAGGAGATAATCACAAAGGAAACCGAGCACAACCCCCAGCTGAAGTGAGCTCCACTCATGAGAGATGTCAGGACAAACAGGAAGAGGATTCTCTCTGTGAGGTTCAACTGTCTACACCACCCCAAACCCCACCCAGTTCACCATCTACTGTGGGCATGTTGTCGCCTTCGTCCCCCCTCATGGAGTTCACCGACCAAATGAACAAGCTGGTCATCGCTGGGACACAGTTTACCCCCCGCCCTACTGCAATTTTCTCTCCTCTCATTCCCCTGAAACACCCTCAGCCTTCGGTGAAGCTAAGACACACACCACCCCCACCCCTTTCACACAGGCATCATCCTCCCCAAGCTGATAAGAGCTCAGCACACTTAGATCTTTCTGTCTCTTACTGCTGATGTTTTATGGGTCCAGGCTCTAAAGATGTCACTCCTGACTATTCCCAGCGAAAGTCGGGGCCCAGTGTACTGGAAGCTTCTTCAGTTCATGTTATGATCGGTAATAGAAAAAGAATGTTTAAATTGCCAAGAAAGAGTGTAATGTCAAATTTAACATTCATTCCGGGTCCAGGCTACGAAGTTGATATCTTTAATGTCTTCCCCCCAGAAAAGCCGGGGCCCCTTGGAGTTCAGGTAGTCTCCTCGATTCCTGTGTTTACAGGTAATAGAAAAATGGTGAATTTGCTGAGACACAGGAAGTGCCTTAATAAATCTGCCAATCTATTAAATTTAGCTCCCATTCCTCGTCAGCCACAAACTGTCACAAAAGATTGCACAGCTGGTTTTGACTCTTTTAATTTAGCTTTATTAAACATCAGGTCTCTGGCAGGAAAATCTTTTTTAATACATGATTTTATCATCAAACACAATCTTAATTTTATGTTTTTAACTGAAACCTGGTTAGACCAAGACAACAGTGCAGCTGTTCACATTGAATCAAGCCCTCCAAACTTCTCTTTCATAAGTGAGACTAGAAAGCATAAAAAAGGAGGAGGTGTTAGTATTCTGTTTAATGAGTTACTCAAATGCAAGCGAATGTTTTATGGAAATTTTACTTCTTTTGAATATGTGGCTCTTCAGTTAAACTCATCTTCTCGGGCTATATTTCTAAACATCTACAGGCCACCTAAATACTGTACAGATTTTTTTGATGACCTTGTTGAGTTACTGTCTCTTATCTGCACTGACTTTGATTGTGTGTTAATTGTTGGTGACTTTAACATCCATGTCGACAAACCTGAGGACAGATGGACTAAAGAACTGTGTCGTGTCCTTGATAACTTTGGACTCACTCAGCATGTGATGCAGCCCACACACAACAGGGGCCACATCCTAGACTTGGTTATCTCCAAGGGTCTGAACATTCCTAAGGTTCTGGTATCTGATGTTGCTCTCTCTGATCATTACTGTGTTCTCTTTGAGAGTGATATATGTGTGTACACAAATGTTCAAACTGAGGTCGTCTCAAAGCGTTACATCACTGAAAACACCAGTGACATATTCATTGAGGCTTTCTCCTCCACACCTCCCCTCTCCAGGTTCTCCGTCAATGACCTTGTAGATCACTTCAGTTCTAAAGTTACAAATGTTATTGATGCCATTGCACCCACTAAAATGAAGGTGGTCTCTGGTAAGAAAAAATCTCCTTGGAGAAATGCCACGCTTGTCAAAATGGAAAAAAAGGAATGCCGAAAGGCAGAGCGCAGGTGGCGCAAAACTAAGCTCCAAGTTCATTTTGACATTTATAAAGAGAGACTTTACATTTTTAATTTAGAACTGAAAAAGTCAAGGCAGTCCTTCTTTTCAGACATTATCACCAAAAACAATAATAATGCACGTGCCCTGTTTGCTACTGTCGACAGGCTAACAAACCCTCCTGTGCCAGTAGCCTCTGAACATCTATCTACCAGGGCCTGTAATGAATTTGCATCCTTCTTCACTGACAAAATTCAGAAAATTAGACAAGCGGTCTGTGCCACCGTACCTAGTACAGGAGGCGTGTTATCCATGTGTCCACCGAAAACCAACTCTAACACCATGACACAATTTGACCAAATCAATGACAAAAACCTGCAAGAGATAATACAACATTTGAAATCTTCCTCATGCTGCCTTGATATTTTACCAGCAGGGTTCTTCAAAAAAGTTTCAGACTGCATGACTTCAGATCTGCTACAGATTGTCAACATGTCTCTACTTTCAGGCGTCTTCCCCCAAGCCATGAAAACTGCAGTTATTAAACCACTCCTGAAGAAGAACAATCTAGACACATCAGTAATGAATAATTACAGGCCCATATCGAACCTCCCAATTTTAAGTAAAATCATTGAAAAAGCTGTTTTTCAACAGCTGAACAATTACTTAATAGTAAATGGCTGTTTTGATGTCTTCCAATCAGGATTTCGACCACATCATAGCACTGAGACTGCTCTAGTCAAGGTCCTCAATGACATTCATTTAAACACAGACAATGGCAAAATTTCAGTCTTAGTATTACTGGATCTCAGTGCTGCGTTTGACACAGTCGACCACAACATACTACTAGACCGACTAGAAAACTGGGTGGGACTCTCTGGTACAGCACTAAACTGGTTTAAATCCTATCTAAATGATAGAGACTACTTTGTGTCTATTGGTAATTACACATCTGAAAGGATGAAAATGACAAGCGGAGTACCCCAGGGCTCCATTCTGGGGCCTCTACTATTCAACATTTACATGCTTCCTCTAGCTCAGATAATGGAAAACAACAAAATATGTTACCATAGTTATGCAGATGACACACAAATTTACATAACCATCTCACCAGGGGACTACAATCCCATACAAACGCTAAGTAGATGCATTGAACAAATCAATGATTGGATGTGTCAGAGTTTTCTTCAGTTAAACAAAGATAAGACTGAAATAATTGTTTTTGGAGCCAAGGAAGAACGACTCACAGTCTCTGCTCAGCTTCAATCTATAATGTTGAAAACTGCAAACCAAGCCAGAAACCTCGGTGTAATAATGGACTCAGACCTGAACTTCAGCAACCACATTAAGTCAATTACAAAATCAGCCTACTATCATCTTAAAAATATATCCAGGATAAAAGGACTTATGTCTCAGCAGGATTTAGAAAAACTTATCCATGCATTTATCTTCAGCAGACTCGACTACTGTAACGGTGTCTTTACAGGACTCTCTAAAAAATCCATCAGACAGCTGCAGCTGATTCAGAACGCTGCTGCTCGAGTCCTAACAAGAACCAAAAAAGTAGATCACATCACTCCAGTTCTCAGATCTTTACACTGGCTTCCTGTCAGTCAAAGAATAGATTTCAAAATCCTGTTGTTGGTTTATAAAGCACTGAATGGTTTCGGGCCAAAATACATTTCTGATCTGCTGCCACGTTATGAACCATCCAGACCTCTGAGGTCATCAGGCTCAGGTCTGCTTTCAGTCCCTAGAGTCAAAACTAGACATGGAGAAGCAGCGTTCAGTTACTATGCGCCACACATCTGGAACAAACTCCCAGAAAACTGCAGGTCTGCTCCGACTCTCACCTCTTTTAAATCAAGGCTGAAGACCTTTCTGTTTGCCACTGCCTTTCACTGAAGCAATTTTAAGTCTTTGAACTGCACTGTGACTTTTATTTTTTTTCTCTGTGACTTTTGTTTTCCTATTTCTTAACTTGTTTTAATGTTTTGTTTTAATGTCTATTTCTTAACTTGTTTTAATGTTTTGTTTAAATGTCTATTTCTCAACTTGTTTTAATGTTTTGTTTTAATGTATCTTAAATGTTTTACTGTAATTGTATGCGCCTGTAAAGCACTTTGAGTTGCCCTGTGTCTGAATTGTGCTATACAAATAAACTTGCCTTGCCTTGCCTTACAGATCACAGGGGTGACGTAACGCCAGCACAGTTTGGAAATAAGCCACCGTCTCTGTCCTGTCATATCTTCAACCATATCACACATCCGGTCAGCCCCTGCATGAAAATTACAGTTGGTTAGCAACAAATTAAATGACCGGACCTCTTGGTGCTGAAGTATGGTTTAGGTCAGACTCATGGGTTGGCCTGTAGGGGGAGCATACATCAGTCCAAAATAATCTCTATATTCCGACCAGGGCTAAATCCGACCATCCAGAATTCCGACTTTGGACCGAACCGGCTCTGGGTCATGGCTCGAGGCGAAGGAGATTCACAGTCACGGTTTAAATGTTTGCCTCTTTCTTTTCTTTTTGTCACCGGCGCTACTGTTTGCGTCATTTTGTGGAGCAGTGGTAAATGTCTTTGCTGCTTTGCTCTGCTCTCATGCCACTCTTTTACCCCTTGGTCGCACTGCATGCGGAAGCTGAGCCTTCTCGAGCTTGGGTGGTCGCAGTGGGAGCGTACTTCTCCTCCACTCTCCGCGCCCGTCAGACATCGACTGCTGTCGCCCATACTCGTATTCACTCGGTTTTCCACACACACGTCATTTTAAACATATGTGTGTGTGTGTGTGTGTCTCGTGTGCAGACGCAACTGACAAATATTTAGGATATAAACGGACAAGCAACAACTTAATTAATCATCATTTTATTTATTTATTTATTATTTTGAAAATTGACCGGATTCTCTCGCCTTTTCTGTGCCCGACTTCCTGTCTGGTACGATCTGGTCTATCCAGCTTGACAGACGGTGCAAAAATAGAACTGAACCGATCTGAAGCGCTCCAGAGCGCGAGATGTGCGACCAGGCAGACCGGTTAACATGTGCGCCTATCTGACACTGCCTCCGCTCCAGGGCGCTGCGCTTCGGTTCCGCGTGCCCAGGCTGTCACACGCGCGCTCTCTCTCCCTCTGCCACCGAGCAAAACTTCACTTCCCTGCCTGCCACTTCTAATTATATGTATAGGCTATATATATATATTCTGTTGCCCGTGGGACCCCATCAGATCCCCGAGCTGAAAAGCGTTTTGATGACTTTGATGTTCTCCAAACCCTTCGTTGGCATTGCGGTGAGTAGAACATTGGTGAATCATCGATTTCAGGTGGAATATCCCCTGAATTACAGTAAAGCAGCAGCAAAGTTGTGTGTTTCTTCATAAAATAAAACTACATCAGCCTAATATTTTCTTCATTGAGTGATGCAGGTCTGTTGGGTTATAGTAGTATGATCATGTTTTTGTTTAAAATAGGGTCTGTGAATATCATTTCCTCATTTATTGATGCAGTCATTTGGGTACTTAATGATCAGTAAAACAAGATGCCTCGAGTCCATATTTATGTTTCTTCAGTACCTATGGCTGATATCAGACTGCTGTTTGGCTAATTTTAGATAAAATATTGCCCACCCCTGTGTTATTACAGTAACACTGGTGCACGTTGTGCGCAAATGATGCGCTGAGGTCCGGGAGCCGTCCATGGTGCTGATCGGCCTCCATGACGATGCGTCGCAACAGGGCTCTGGGTCAGAGAGGCTCGAGGGCAGGGAGGCTCAGCGCTTATGTATTTGCCACTTTCTTTTATTTTTGCCACCTGATTCTCTGTTTTTGTACATTTTTGTTATCGTGCTTATGACACGCACCGTCCCCTGCAGATTGGCAGCCGACTTAGACAAAGAATTATGCATTAGTGTGTTTTACTATTGTGCATTTCCTTTTGCTGCAATAGACATTTGCTTATAATTCGTGATACAATGGAAACTGGTAAAAACAAACGTGTAAAATTACAGAAAGGAGTGTCAGGCTGGGAAGTGAAGTTTTGCTCAGAGGGAGAGAGAGCGTGAGACTGTTACTGAGTTTTATATGTTAACATCTGAATTGTCAGTGATTTATGATGCTGTGGTTTTAAGGAAATTATATAACAACCTTAAAGTTTAATACATACAGAGGCAATTTTTGCTTAAGTTAGTGCATGTGTCTGTTGAATTACACAGAAGATAAGGAGTTTAACTTTTTTAAATCATTAACTAGGCCTATAAAATAATTCCAAGTGAAAATAAGAGGAAACGTGAATATTTAATTTGCAAGTTGATTTACGCATAATGACATTTTTTAAATTTGCATTCCTAAGGGGCCACTGCGCTCCTACGGTGGTGAAGTGAGTTGGGGTTGTTTCTTAATTGCTATGCTTATATCGTCTTTTCTGTCTCTTGCAGGCTAGAAGCGGACTCGACCCTGACATGTCCTGACGCTGTGGAGGAGTCGTCGAACTCATGGAAGAATCAAAGACTTTTCTCTGACATGTGACATCCACACTCAGGGTGATCTGAGCTTTAATCATCATTCTGATTTAATAACAGTTATAACACAATTTTCTTGTTTGCTGCACATACATAAATATTTTGACTTGGTAATTTATCTTTATCTTTCTTGCGTCATTGTAGCGTCACATTATTTGGTTACACGTATAGTCTGATCAGTGTCGGACAGGTGTAGATGTGGTCGTGAAAAGTTTTTGACCATCACTGTTGTTTATGGACTTTGAATTATTCAGTTTGTTAATTTGATGGCTTTTTCGTTATTTTTGAAATGTATTACTATTATGTAATCAAGTGTGTCTGTGTTTTCACCTGCTTTGGGAAATTAAACCATTAAAAGAACCACACAGTCGCTTTTTTTGTGTCTTGGAGGTGCGTTCAAACGCCACAGGCTGCATTGTCTACGGCATGATGCCTTGACAGATTCACTTATTTACTTAAGGACGATAGGTTTTCTCGCTTTTGCTCATTTTTAATTCCTGTTTTTCGTTTGGCTTTTAAATTTACATTTTAATAAGTTGCATTGACTGTCAAGTTCAATCAGAGGACAGATGATCTGATAATATAAGATCCTGAGAGAAGAGCCTCCACTCCGCTGCAATTGGTTGTGACTTGAACCTGAGCATGAATTAAAGTTTTCTCAACTTGACTTTTGCCTCTTAATTGTACATGCAGCACACATGAATATTTTTTAATGTAAGCATTTATTATTGAATTGTAGAATATTGTAGACTACAGTTCAAAAGTCCCGACCTAAATGAATAACGGTCGTATTAATTAATTATTTATAGGAGAACGCCTGGCCCCGGGCGCTGCTGCTTTCATTGATCGCTTAAACGTCGGCTCGTGGTCGTTTCCTAATGTATACCAACCAACACAATATTTTAAACAATAACAAATAAATGAAGTATAGCCCTATAATAAAATGAAACCAGTAAAGATGTACAGACAGTATGGCATTCTTCAACATATTTATTTTTGGAAAATCGACAGACTGAATTTACAAACTATTAGGCTCTGCGCACACAATTTTTAGAATAAAATAAATAAATAAAAACATCTTAGCCTATTATATAAAATTAAATTAAATTAAACAAATTAAACAAAGGGTATCCACTTGTAGGGTTTTAAAATGCCAACCTAAAAAAATAAAAATGCCAGGCCAATGTAGCCAACTATATACAATATCAGGACCAACTCAGCCATCCTGGAGCAGCAGCCAACTGTTGATGGGCCAGCTGAAAAACAAAGCATAATCTTGGAGTCTCAAGAAACAAGTCATCTGTCTCATGTCCCAAGTCATAAATACCAAGTCCAGGCCCATAGGCAATGGAGTAGAAAGTCTTCAAATTAGGTAACTTCACTCACCTCACAAAAAGTTGTGTAAGGAATACAGCACTGCATCCCAGTACTGCCCCAGCGTGCGGGTCCCATTCTCATACTCCTCCTTCAGCTGGTTCATCCGGCTCTCCAGGCGCCTCCATTTCGCCCTTGTAGCTGGGCGGGCCTCTCCTCGCCGGGCAGCACGGACAGTGTGCTCTGTTTTGCGCTGCTCATTTTTCATGTGGATGATGAACACCCAGATGTTTGGGTGCCGCCGCTCCAGAGCCAAATTCCACCTGTAATGAAAGGCTAAAATAGAAAAAAGCATGACAAGATAATTATGTTCTCGTTTTCATAGAGAGAAAATACAAAGGTTCTAACCACTAGGTCAGTCAACTTTCTCATTAAAAAAGGGATTTGTCCACGATCACTTATAGCCTAGATCAGTGTTTCCCAAACTTGTGAGAGAAGCCTACTTATTGTTGATTAAAAAAAAGGTACATATTACGCCTTAAAGATGCTCAATTTCATGGGCAGCTAGACACACTAATGTTTAAAATGGGCATTATTAATAGATATGAAATAAGACCCATAAACAGGCCTTCTTTAATTCTTACCTTCAACATTGTTGTTGGTCCTGTTGTCAATGACCCGTCTGTAGACATTCCACAGTGCAGGTGGAAATTGGCAGACAGCTTCCAGGTAATTCCTCTGCAGGTACACAATGAATCGCTGCAGGTTTGGGAACTGCTGGATGAGGCAGCGAGTCGATCGCTTTTCAGCCAGGTGCCGGAAGTTCTGGCCGACCACCGCCAGTGGCAGGTACCTTAAATATATTATAGGATTAACAGAAATGATTCATAAAGGACTCTTAACCAGAGATAGGATATAGCAGTTACATGATAATATAACCTATAGGGATATGAATAACTAGGGGGGGCTGCCTACAGCACACTTTCTGGTCCATCCTCACATCTCAGCTTAAACTGCCACTTTGATTTTCACCAAATGTGGTGGAGATGTGTAGTGTGGGAAGGGAAAATACATTAGCTATTCTGACTATCGGTCACCCACATTTGGGCCTATAGCGGTTTACTTTAAAAAACAGAGCACAAACTAAATCACAGTCTCACCAAAATTGATGGAGTTGTGAAATTTTGATAACACTATGACAACTGTTAAAAGCTAATTTGGGGCTTTCTCAGAATTTGTTAGACCTTAAGTTCACAGAGCTATAACTCAATAGACTCAGCTTGGTGATCAATTGTTAGCTAAACAATATAGCAAAGTCTCTTTTTGAGTCTGGCAGGAAGGAAGCAGGCCTGTATGTGTCAGTGTGTACATAAACCAACTCACTGTTTTGACCACATCCTTGATCTTGTTCTAGCTTATGGTATCGAGATTGAAAATCTAACAGTTTCTCCACAGAATCCTCTTTTATCAGACCATCACTTAATAACTTTTGAAGTTCTATTACTGGACTACACACCATTAGGCAAAAACTCCTTCACTAGATGTCTATCTGATAGTGCTGTAGCTAAATTTAAGGAAATTATACCGCTGGCACTAAATTCAATGCCATGTCTTAATATAATAGAGGACTCCTCCGCTAACCTCAGTTCCTCACAAATCGATCATCTTGTTGATAGCACTGCAGGCTCATTGCGAACAACACTGGACTCTATTGCCCCCCTGAAAAGGAAACCTATAAAACACAGGAGGTTAGCACCCTGGTATAACTCGGATACCCGCAAATTGAAGCAAACATCACGGAAATTTGAAAGGAAATGGCATTCCACCAACTTGGAAGAATCCCGCTTAGCCTGGAAAGATAGCCTTAAAATATATAGGAAGGCCCTCCGCAATGCCAGAGCAAGCTATTACTCGTCATTAATAGAGGAAAACAAAAACAACACCAGGTTTCTTTTCAGCACTGTTGCCAGGCTGACAGAAAGTCACAGCTCTACTGAACCATGTATTCCTACAACGCTCAGTAGTAATGACTTCATGAGCTTCTTTAATGATAAAATTTTAACTATTAGAGACAAAATCCATCATCGCTTGCCCTCAACTGGCACTATTGTATCTTTAAACACAGGAACCTCAGAAACAGTTGTAAATTCTGACTTATATTTAGACTGCTTCTCTCCCATTGACCTCCACCAACTAACTTCGATGGTTTCTTCATCTAGACCCACAACTTGTCTCCTAGACCCCATCCCAACTAGGTTGCTGAAAGAAACTTTACCTTTAATTAGCACATCTCTACTAGAAATGATCAACCTGTCTCTATTAACAGGATACGTACCACAATCCTTTAAACTAGCTGTAATTAGACCGCTTCTTAAAAAGCCTAATCTTGATCCAGAAGCTTTAGCCAACTATAGACCTATATCCAACCTCCCTTTCCTCTCCAAGATCCTTGAGAAAGCAGTCGCCAACCAGCTATGTGACTTTCTTCATAACAATAGTTTATATGAGGATTTTCAATCAGGTTTTAGAGCACATCATAGCACAGAGACGGCACTGGTGAAAGTTACAAATGACCTCCTAATCGCTTCTGACAAAGGACTTGTCTCTGTCCTGGTCTTACTAGATCTTAGTGCTGCATTTGATACCATTGATCATCACATTCTACTACAGAGACTGGAACACTTAATTGGCATTAAAGGACCCGCATTAAACTGGTTTAAGTCCTATTTATCGGATCGATTTCAGTTTGTACATGTTAATGATGAGTCATCCCTGTATACCAAGGTTAGTCATGGTGTTCCTCAAGGCTCTGTGCTTGGACCCATACTATTCACCTTATATATGCTCCCTCTAGGAAATATAATTCGGAAACACTCCATAAACTTTCATTGTTATGCAGATGATACACAGTTATACCTATCAATAAAGCCAAATGAAACTAATCAGCTTACTAAACTCCATGCATGTCTCAAGGACATTAAGACCTGGATGACCTGCAATTTTCTGCTGTTAAACTCAGATAAAACCGAAGTTATAGTACTTGGTCCTAAACACCTTAGAGATGCATTATCTAATGATATAGCGAGTTTGGATGGCATTAACTTGGCCTCCAGCACCACCGTCAGGAATCTGGGAGTTATCTTTGATCAAGATATGTCCTTCAACTCCCACATAAAACAAATTTCAAGGTCTGCATTTTTTCATCTACGTAACATTGCAAAAATCAGGCCCATCCTGTCTCAAAAAGACGCAGAAAAGCTAGTCCATGCATTTGTTACTTCCAGGATGGACTATTGTAATTCTCTATTATCAGGCTGCCCTAACAAGTCTCTAAAGAGTCTCCAGCTGGTCCAGAATGCTGCAGCACGTGTACTGACAGGAACTAAGAAAAGAGATCATATTACTCCTGTATTGGCCTCTCTGCACTGGCTCCCTGTAAAATCAAGAATAGAGTTTAAAATCCTTCTCCTCACTTACAAAGCTGTTAATGGTCAGGCACCATCATATCTCCAGGAGCTCATACTACCCTATCACCCAACTAGAGCACTACGCTCCCAGAACGCAGGATTACTTGTAGTTCCTAAAGTCTCCAAAAGTAGAATGGGAGCCAGAGCCTTCAGCTATCAAGCTCCTCTTCTGTGGAACCATCTTCCTGTTTTGGTCCGGGAGGCGGACACCCTCTCTACCTTTAAGAGTAGACTTAAGACCTTCCTCTCCGATAGAGCTTATAGTTAGGGCTGGGCCAGGACAGGCCCAGGCCTGTAATGCATTACTACATACTATCCTTACCATTAATCACTACTACTGTTATCACTAGTAATCACATTTCCATGTGCTTTTCATTATTGTTGCTGTAATACATCTTTATGTACTTTCACTCCTGTCAACCATCGCTTATAATTGAATACATTGTGATCTCGTTGATCTGCTCTGTACATGCGACATCTATTGCACGTCTGTCCGTCCTGGGAGAGGGATCCCTCCTCTGTGGCTCTCCCTGAGGTTTCTTCCGCATTTTTTTTTCCCTGTTAAAAGGGCCTTTTTTTGGGGCAAGTTTTTCCTCACTCGAATCGAGGGTCGGAGGACAGAGGGTGTCGTCTCTGTACAGATTGTAAAGCCCTCTGAGGCAAACTGTGATTTGTGAATTTGGGCTTTACAAATAAAATTTGATTTGATTTGATTTTGATTTGATTTAAGTAAGAGACATGGTGAGGTGGCTTTTAGTGTGTATGCCCCCAGCCTTTGAACACCTTCCCAGAGAACCTTTACAACTGTCAACATTTTAAAGCAAGATCTTAAATTTAACTCTGCATTCATAACATAGATGCTGTTCCTATTTAACTGCTTGACCAACTTGTTGTTGTGTGTTTTATTATTCATATTGCTTTTCATGCAGGCTTGCATTGATGATGATGATGATGACTGTCAAGATCTATTCTTTTATCTTTCACTTTGATGTTTTTGCCCTTCTTTCTATTTTATGTAAAGCACTATGTGTTGCATTTACTTGTATTAATGATAGTATATAAATGAATTGATATTGACGTTCAAATGAAAAATTAATTAAGGATTATTGATCTTATTCACAAATTGATTTAATCTAACACTTACCCCAGTGCCATGAACTTCCGTGAGACGGCGATGACGCCTGTAGTCTTGTGCCAGGCCCAGTTCTTGTGCCCGCCTCCACAGTGACTGGCAAAAATGGAAGTAGCAGGCACTGTGGTGACTTTGGGGGAGCTCAGTCTCGATGGCCACCAGGAGGGAGCTCTCAAAGTCTGTGACCACATGTTGCGGTCTCCACTCATTCCCAGTTACCCTGCGCACCTTGCGTTTCACATGGGCCAAGACCTGCCGATACTGCCCCACTGTTTTGCCCGTCATCAGGCACATGATGAGATGCAGCACTCTACCCATGTACCTGTAAAACCATGTGACATGTTTCAAACTCACAAAATGGTTGAAAGCGTAGTGTTTCTTAATGCAGAATAAATGGAGCTTTTTGCCTACATTTACAATGTCTATAGCCTTTGCAAACCACGGGGCAGGAGCCTAATTCCTGTTTCTATGGCGTGAGGCAGCTTGAATTAAAAGTAAGATATCCTTTGTAGGCCTACCAATCATCCATTATGCTAAATCAATCAGGATCAGGTGATTATGTATTTTTTTAAACCCCTCCCACCTCCTTCTCATTGAGTTATTGATATTTGGGAGCCACTTATTTATTTATTCACTCAGATTATTTATTTATACTTTTTAATAAACATAAAGCTGTCTTTTGCACATTTTACGCTACATGTCTGTCTGTTGATCTGCTGTGTTTAAAGGTGTACAGAAAAGAAAATTGATTTTGAGCCCACTGTGGGTCTTAACATGAGTGTAATAACTCATCTATCAGACGAGAGCCCAAACTTTATGCAAAATTATATTTTCGAGTAAATCTGTCACGTCACGTTGCTCACGATTCACCAGCCACTGATAGTGGATCCGTCATCCGTCAATCAAACGTCTGACACACACACACACACTCACACACACACACACACCGAGCCCAGTCTCGCCCCAAGCTTTGAATATCCCGCCCGCTCGATAACGACCAATCAAATTCGTTTTCCTTACTCGGGTAAACTCGTGCGGCAACTCGTCGAAACTCGTCGCGACAAACAGGACAAACGGCCATTTCTGTACACCTTTAAGTCACTTGTATGTTGTATGTGCAGTGTAGATTTGACTGTGAAAAACTGTGCAGTGTATTATATGTTTTGTTTTGTTTTTTTAAGAGGCCAAATATGAATTTCCACAACAGTGGAAAATAAAAATCTTCAATTCAAAGTAGGCTAAACCCGCTGGACATAACACCACAATGTATTTCATTGACGCTTACCTTCCATGAATGGTCACAAATTGCATGTAAGGGGCCGGGCAACTCTTGAAAGTGCCATCCATGTACAGTAGACCTCTCTGCACCTGAGAAGTCAGTCACAGTTTTTCCTCAATTGTTTACACACAAATACTGGTTGAGACACAATGACCACAACATGTAACTGATGCACCAACCCCCTGAACCAATTCTGCTAAAGTAAAAGCACAATTCCTGCTTTATTACATTCAAATTGCAGCTCTAAAACACACTTTTTTTCAAAACAGAAGGCTACGCACGATTCTCTGCATTTGGCACAGGCTACTGTCTGTCTAGTAAGAATAACACTTTTAAAAAAGGGCCTAAAGCATTATGATGAATGGAGAAGTTTTTTTTTTCCATTCATCATGTTAACTTTATATTGAATGTAAAGCTTCATTTTGCAGGAGATTTGAGGTGTTTTATGTATTTTTTATTTGTGTGTAGAGTTCTGAGAGTATGAGGCATGCTTTCAGAAAATGTGTGTTAACAATCGAGAAAAACTGTAAGTTCATGCATAATGACATTTAAATAATAGACTATGCAAGAAATTGAGGATAAAATGCCTTAACGCACCTGGCAAGAAGGGAGTAGTTCCTGGTGGTACTGAAGACCAGAATCCCCCAATCATGGTCTTGGCGAGCCAGAAAGCGCTTCCCTCCCCAGGTTTGAGCCCACGGACCCACAACGAGCACATCCTCGACCTCGTGGGGAATCGGCAGGAGAAAAGATGCGCGTTTGCGACTCATGATGGACCGCACAGAGTGGAACTCTGGGACGACCTCGCCCCCCTGGGTTGCCCTGACTGCTGCGTTGTACACTCGTCTTATCGGCATTGTAGGGTCGGCTTCGATCAGCTTGTATAGCTTCTCCTTGAACGATGCACTAGATATGAGCTCTGTCTCCTCTGGGTGGTTGTGTGGTGGTGCGCGTAGCACATGGATATTTGGCCGCCGCGCATCAAGGTTGAAGGCCACTGTTTGAAGGAATACCCTGCATGTTGTCCTCCAACAGCGCCAAAATATTTTTTGCCCTTTGACTTTGTTTTTTTGATATCGATAACCATCATGGACGAGGACTTTACCCCCTCGTTTTCCCGTTTGAAGATACGCCATTACCTGTGTACCCAAGTAGCTACGGCAGGCCAAGGCATAAGCAACAGCAGGCCTATTCGAGTCATTCGATGAAATCGGTGCTTTTCAACTTTGAAAAATAAATATATGTAATTGCTATATTGCCTTCGCCCTGTGAGAGCTGGATTTGGCCCCAGTAGCCCCGCAACCCCCCGAAAGGGGGGGATAAAAGTGGCAACACCCCGCGACCCCAATAGGGACATAGTGGAAAGACAATGAGATGAGATGAGATGAGATGAGAGAGATGCTTTATTTTTTTAAGTAGCCAGGAATAAAAGAAAGTTTAAAATGACAAGAAATTATATTGTGCCATCTCATGCTGCGAATTTCATATTTTATAACTGTTTTTCTCCTTACCGACATACTGGAAATAAATCAATCGATGCCAGGAAAATCCAAAAAATTGCCTCTGTATGTGTTGAACTTTAAGGTTGTTATATAATTTCCTTAAAACCACAGCATCATAAATCACTGACAATTCAGATGTTAACATATACAGTAAAACTCAGTAACAGTCTCACGCTCTCTCTCCCTCTGAGCAAAACTTCACTTCCCAGCCTGACACTCCTTTCTGTAATTTTACACGTTTGTTTTTACCAGTTTCCATTGTATCATGAATTATAAGCAAATGTTTATTGCATTAATCTTCCCCACTGTCTGAACCACATACTCAAAGCTCGGCCTTCTGGGCCAAACGGTTGCCGAGATATCGAAGAAAATGTACAGGTCCTTCTCAAAAAATTTGCATATTGTGATAAAGTTCATTATTTTCTGTAATGTACTGATAAACATTAGACTTTCATATATTTTAGATTCATTACACACAACTGAAGTAGTTCAAGCCTTTTATTGTTTTAATATTGATGATTTTGGCAAAAAAGTCAAGAAAAACCAAAAATCCCTATCTCAAAAAATTAGCATATTTCATCCGACCAATAAAAGAAAAGTGTTTTTAATACAAAAAAAGTCAACCTTCAAATAATTATGTTCAGTTATGCACTCAATACTTGGTCGGGAATCCTTCTGCAGAAATGACTGCTTCAATGCGGCGTGGCATGGAGGCAATCAGCCTGTGGCACTGCTGAGGTCTTATGGAGGCCCAGGATGCTTCGATAGCGGCCTTAAGCTCATCCAGAGTGTTGGGTCTTGCGTCTCTCAACTTTCTCTTCACAATATCCCACAGATTCTCTATGGGGTTCAGGTCAGGAGAGTTGGCAGGCCAATTGAGCACAGTAATACCATGGTCAGTAAACCATTTACCAGTGGTTTTGGCACTGTGAGCAGGTGCCAGGTCGTGCTGAAAAATGAAATCTTCATCTCCATAAAGCTTTTCAGCAGATGGAAGCATGAAGTGCTCCAAAATCTCCTGATAGCTAGCTGCATTGACCCTGCCCTTGATAAAACACAGTGGACCAACACCAGCAGCTGACATGGCACCCCAGACCATCACTGACTGTGGGTACTTGACACTGGACTTCAGGCATTTTGGCATTTCCTTCTCCCCAGTCTTCCTCCAGACTCTGGCACCTTGATTTCCGAATGACATGCAAAATTTGCTTTCATCCGAAAAAAGTACTTTGGACCACTGAGCAACAGTCCAGTGCTGCTTCTCTGTAGCCCAGGTCAGGCGCTTCTGCCGCTGTTTCTGGTTCAAAAGTGGCTTGACCTGGGGAATGCGGCACCTGTAGCCCATTTCCTGCACACGCCTGTGCACGGTGGCTCTGGATGTTTCTACTCCAGACTCAGTCCACTGCTTCCGCAGGTCCCCCAAGGTCTGGAATCGGCCCTTCTCCACAATCTTCCTCAGGGTCCGGTCACCTCTTCTCGTCGTGCAGCGTTTTCTGCCACACTTTTTCCTTCCCACAGACTTCCCACTGAGGTGCCTTGATACGGCACTCTGGGAACAGCCTATTCGTTCAGAAATTTCTTTCTGTGTCTTACCCTCTTGCTTGAGGGTTTCAATGATGGCCTTCTGGACAGCAGTCAGGTCGGCAGTCTTACCCATGATTGCGGTTTTGAGTAATGAACCAGGCTGGGAGTTTTTAAAAGCCTCAGGAATCTTTTGCAGGTGTTTCGAGTTGATTCGTTGATTCAGATGATTAGGTTAATAGCTCATTTAGAGAACCTTTTCATGATATGCTAATTTTTTGAGATAGGAATTTTGGGTTTTCATGAGCTGTATGCCAAAATCATCAGTATTAAAACAATAAAAGACCTGAAATATTTCAGTTGGTGTGCAATGAATCTAAAATATATGAAAGTTTAATTTTTATCATTACATTATGGAAAAGAATGAACTTTATCACAATATGCAAATTTTTTGAGAAGGACCTGTATTTTCCCGCCATTTTCAAATTCAAATTGGGGGCATCGATTCAAGTTAAGTCACTTTTTCAACTTTTCTGGCCGCCGTTCGGCGACCTTTGACCCCACGGACCCCAAACTTGGCATGCTGGATGACTGGATACCCCTGATTAAACCTATGAAAGTTTCAGGCTTATAACCCAACCCTGTGGAAGCTATTAAAGTAAAGGCCTTCCAAATGCAGGCCTCAGAAGCTGGACACGACCCTGGACAGTCCGCTGTGACCCTTCTGAAGGTCAGAGAGGTCTGATTTTTGGCATCAACAATCTCCTGTACAGTATGGACAACATACTGAGAGCTCAGCTCCCCAGCTCAAAGTATTGATGATTTATTCAGGGAAATGTGGATAAAGAGCTCAGGTAAACACTCATCGTGACCTCTGACCACTTGTGAAGGTCACACGGCTCTGTAATTGCAGACAGTGGACGAGCCTAGGCCCCTGATGAACCTATGAAAGTTTCGGGCTTATAACCCAAAGCGTGTGGAAGCTATTAAAGATAACTGTTTTATACAGGTGCCCTTTAACCTTGGGTCAGACAACAGAGCGTTGCTTTTTGGCCATTTTGGACCCTTCTGAATGGCGCATAGCTCTGATTTTTGGCACAAACAATCTTCCACTCTGTCTGGAACACATACTCAAAGCTCGGCCTTCTGGGCCAAACGGTTGCCGAGATATCGAAGAAAATGTATTTTCCCGCCATTTTCAAATTCAAATTGGGGGCATCGATTCAAGTTAAGTCACTTTTTCAACTTTTCTGGCCGCCGTTCGGCGACCTTTGACCCCACGGACCCCAAACTTGGCATGCTGGGTGACTGGATACCCCTGATAAACCTATGAAAGTTTCAGGCTTATAACCCAACCCTGTGGAAGCTATTAAAGTAAAGGCCTTCCAAATGCAGGCCTCAGAAGCTGGACACGACCCTGGACAGTCCGCTGTGACCCTTCTGAAGGTCAGAGAGGTCTGATTTTTGGCATCAACAATCTCCTGTACAGTATGGACAACATACTGAGAGCTCAGCTCCCCAGCTCAAAGTATTGATGATTTATTCAGGGAAATGTGGTTAAAGAGCTCAGGTAAACACTCATCGTGACCTCTGACCACTTGTGAAGGTCACACGGCTCTGTAATTGCAGACAGTGGACGAGCCTAGGCCCCTGATGAACCTATGAAAGTTTCGGGCTTATAACCCAAAGCGTGTGGAAGCTATTAAAGATAACTGTTTTATACAGGTGCCCTTTAACCTTGGGTCAGACAACAGAGCGTTGCTTTTTGGCCATTTTGGACACTTCTGAATCGCTCATAGCTCTGATTTTTGGCACAAACAATCTTCCACTCTGTCTGGAACACATACTCAAAGCTCGGCCTTCTGGTCCAAACGGTTGCCGAGATATCGAAGAAAATGTATTTTCCCGCCATTTTCAAATTCAAATTGGGGGCATCGATTCAATTTAAGTCACTTTTTAAATTTTTCTGGCCGCCGTTCAGCGACCTTTGACCCCAGGGACCCCAAACTTGGTATGCTGGATGGCTGGATACCCCTGATAAACCTCTGAGAGTTTCAGGCTTATAACCCAAAGCGTTTGGAAGTTATTAAACTATAGGCCTTCCAGATGCAGGCCTCAGAAGCTGGACGCGACCCTGGTCAGTCAGCTGTGACCCTTCTGAAGGTCAGAGAGGTCTGATTTTTGGCACCAACAATCTCCTTTTCAGTATGGACAACATACTAAGAGCTCAGCTCCCCAGCTCAAAGTATTGATGATTTATCCAGGGAAATGTGCTTAAACAGCTCATTTTAAACACTCATCGTGACCTCTGACCACTTGTGAAGGTCACACAGATCTGTAATTGCACATAGTGGATGAGGCTAGGCCCCTGATGAACCTATGAAAGTTTCAGGCTTATAACCCAAAGCGTGTGGAAGCTATTAAAGTAAAGGCCTTCCAAATGCAGGCCTCAGAAGCTGGACACGACCCTGGTCAGTCAGCTGTGACCCTTCTGAAGGTCAGAGAGGTCTGATTTTTGGCATCAACAATCTCCTTTTCAGTATGGACAACATACTAAGAGCTCAGCTCCCCAGCTCAAAGTATTGATGATTTATTCAGGGAAATGTGGTTAACGAGCTCAGGTAAACACTCATCGTGACCTCTGACCGCTTGTGAAGGTCGCACGGCTCTGTAATTGCACACAGTGGATGAGCCTAGGCCCCTGATGAACCTATGAACGTTTCAGGCTTATAACCCAAAGCGCGTGGAAGCTATTAGAGATTTGCTGTTGAAATATGTCTCCTGTAAATTGAGGCCTTAAACCTGACCATTGCTTTTTGGCCATTTTCAACCCTTCTGAATGTGGCAAAGCTCTGATTCTTGGCACAAACAATCTGCTATACAGTCTGGACTAGAACCTAAAAGCTCAGCTACCCAGCTCAAAGTCTTGGTGTTTTAGTCCAGAAATTAAGGCTAAAATACTCATATTTCACATGAAAAGTTTAAATCTTTAAAGCAGTTGAACATTTTTATTTATTTTAACACACACAAACACACTCACTTCCAACCAAACAATAACAGGCTACGGAAGGGTGTAGGGTGGAGGCCCCTCTGATAGGTCTGGGGGCCCCCAGAGCCCAGCAGCCTCGTAAGATGGCGGGGGCTCGGAGGGCTCGGAGGGCTCGTATGGCGGAGGTGAGCCAGGTGAGGCAGGGGGAAGAGGGGGAGGAGGGGGGTAGTAAGGAGGGGGGGGTTCATATGGGGGAGGCGGATCATTTGGGGGAGAGGGATCCTGTGGGGATGGGGGATATGGAGGAGGGCGCCCCCCGGTTTCCGGCATCTCCCTAGGAGGAAGACTAGACGAAGGAGGAGGAGGGCGACGAGGAGGAGGAGGAGGAGGAGGAGGAAGATGACCACGATGAGGCAGCGGAGGAGGAGGATAAGGAGGAGGAGGGCGACGAGGAGGAGGAGGAGGAGGAGGAGGAAGATAACCACGATGAGGCAGTGGAGGAGGAGGATAAGGAGGAGGAGGGCGACGAGGAGGAGGAGGAGGAGGAGGAAGATGACCACGATGAGGCGGCGGAGGGCGACGAGGAGGAGGAGGAGGAGGAGGAAGATGACCACGATGAGGCGGTGGAGGAGGAGGACGAGGAGGAGGAGGAGGCGGCAGCTCAGGGGGAGACAAGTCTCCGGAGATGGGGGTCCTGGTGGGGCCTGGAGGGCCCTGTCCCTCATCCGCCAACTGGTCCCCACCTCCCGACTCTTCTCCACTCGAATCCATGCTGAGTATTAAGCAGAAAAATGGGGTCAAAATGGTCAGATTTAACACTTGATCTTTGACACTTGTGAAGGTCGGACGGGTCTGTAATTGCACATACTGGATGGGCCTAGGCCCCTGATAAACCTATTAACGTTTCAGGCTTTAATCTTGGCACCAGGGCATTGCTTCTGAATGGCGCAGACCTCTGAAATTTTGCAGTAACAATCTCCCTCACCCTCTGAACATAATAAAAAAAAATTAAAAAAAACACATTTCCCCTTTAATTTTTTTTTTTTTTCTCCGTGTTTTCAAACTGAAAAATAGTTATTTATCATTGCTTTGATTGATGTGACGTCACTGTCTGGCTCGTGTCCGCCGCATGTCAAGCCCTTTGAGCACGTATTTGATGACGTGATCCAGGTATGATAGGGCATTTGATCAGCAGCAGCATCAGCAGCAGCAGCAGCAGCCGTCTGTATCGAAGCAGCATCTGGTGAACAGCAGCTTCAGTGAGCATTCACTTTGATAGATAGATAGATAGATAGATAGATAGATAGATAGATAGATAGATAAAAAAAATATAAAAAAGTAAAGTGTGAGTATTATTTCACAATAATATATATTTTTTTTTTATCCAATTTAATGCAGCAGCAGCAGCCGCGGTTGTGTGGCGAAGCAGTAATTCGACCGAAGCAGCGCGATTACGGCCGACTGGGACCACTTCAGGCCATTTTCGTTTGAAAAGTGTGAGTATTACTTTATAATAATAATTATTATTATTACTATTGTCTATCTAAACTCTTTTAAAGTTAGATTTGATCAAATTAAATTAAATTCAAAGTTTAACTCGGATTTTTTCGACTGAAAATCCCTCAAAAACGTCATTTTAATATATATTATAATAAACCTGGTGTTTTTTAAATGTTTTTAATGTTGTTTTTGTCGAGTTTTGTCGAAAAATAAAATCCTTAATTGGCAGGGGATTAACTGACACGTGCACGGATCATGCTAGCAGCCGACTCAACCTGTACAGTAGTGAATTAATTTATTCACATAAACTATAAATCATCATATAAATCATGAATTTAATGTCATTATTATTGTTATTAGGAATAAACCTGGTCTTTTTACTCACCTTTTCATGCAATTTTGGTCGAGTTAGCCTATATGGAGAAAAAAAAAGTCTGACAAGCCAACAGCTGGTTGAGTGCACGGGAAAAGCAGCTGATTTTCACAGTGAAATAGTTCATTTATCCACATTTTATAAATGTAATGTCATATTTGCGCATATTAGACATAAGCTGTGTGTATTTCATGACGTTTTAATGCATTTTTATTAGTTAAAAACTTTTATTAGTTAAACATTAAATGTTTAATGTTAATGTTTAATGCAAACCAGGATGACGGTGAAGAACGTCAAGGAGGCCATCGGGGGTGACGGGAATGGGTAGCTCATAAACGTAATGCACAAATGATGTGAACACTCTGAAATTCAGGTTATAATATGCATGAATACATTTACCTCATCGACTGCTGTCTTTGCTTTCTGTCTTCTCTGTCTTTTGCAGGTGCTAGACCCCAAGACGGCCAGGAAGTACGGGAATGCACAAATATTCCTGACCGGGCAGGAGATGGGTTGGTGCCACAGGTGGCTCAACCTGAGGAGCAGGTGCGTGGCCACCAACCCATTTTTTTTCAGCTCCTTTGGCCGGGGGGAGGCCAAGGACATGGTCCGGTACGTCCGAGCCGCGTGGACCGAGATGGGGCTGGCCGGGGCCCCGAGCCTCCTGGATTTCAGGACCGCTGTGTCGACCTACGTGAGTAATACAGACACCTGACACTTGATTTTCACATGGTAAATTCAACTCATTCTCAACAAAGCAATAATTGTTCTTTTGTAGAACTTCGAGAAAAACAAGGACCCAGAAACCAGGAGGATCATTTCTGAGTTTATGTGCCACTCCGTAGCCACGCAGGAGCGTTTTTACGCCCTGCACAAGACCCTGGGGAGAGCGAGGGAGGTGCGCCAGCTCTTTGTGTGCCTGGCGGTGGATGAGGCCAGCGTCCCCTCTCCTCAGGGTGTGGTTGCGGGTGGCACAGGGGCGGCCTCCACCATCCCTGGCCCCTCCAGTGGACCCTCCACCAGCCCTGGCCCCTCCAGTGGACCCTCCACCAGCCCTGGCCCCTCCGCTGGACCCTCCACCAGCCCTGGCCCCTCCAGTGGACCCTCCACCAGCCCTGGCCCCTCCGCTGGCCCCTCCACCACCCCTGGCCCCTCCGCTGGACCCTCCACCATCCCTGACCCCTCTGCTGGCCCTGGCCCCTACAAATCTCCCCACAAGTTGGAGGTAATGCACCCATCATTATTTGGTGATTAGTAAACTGTCAAAATTCAAAAAGCTCATTGTATGCCCTCTCTCTATTCCAAATCAGAATCAGAATCAGAATCAGAATTCCTTTATTTGTCCCGCAAATGGGGAAATTTCTTTGTCACAACAGCCAAAGGACAGTATCACACTTAAACAGTAATAAAAGTAAAAAATAAACAATATAATAAGACATAAGAAATAGAATTTAACTGGTATATACATAATATCTACAATATGAAATCGGTATTTACAATATGACATAGTATTTATTATTTATAATATGGACAGTGTAAGTTTAAACAGTTGGTATTTTTATTTACAAACAATAAATAATAAATATGGATATTAAAAATTGTCCAATTTGTGCAAACCAGAAAGTGTGTGGATATGTGCAGAGTTTTTTATTGCACAGTGCACAGTGAGGTCTACTGGGAGCAGTGCTGGTTGTAGACTCTGACAGCAGCAGGAAGGAAGGACCTGCGATACCTCTCCTTCACACACTTGGGGTGTATCAGCCTGTCACTGAAGGAGCTGACCAGTGCTGTGATAGTGGCCTGTAGGGGGTGGGACTCCTTCACCAGCAGCGATGATAGCTTGGCCATCATCCTGCTGAGGAGAAGTTCCTCAAGAAAAAGGTGTCCCTGACTCAGACGACGGCAAAGAAGCTCAAGGACAGAATGTTGTCCCCAACTCCACTACATGCAATTGTTATTTCTAACCCAACCAGGACTCAGAGGACAGCTCTTCCTCAGAAGCCCCCGCCGAGCCCGACAAGGCCCCCAGCGAGCCCGACACCACCTCCGGGGAGCTGCTGATGGACTTGGTTAGTATCACGTGTTTATCTTTTGTTTTCAGTTCACATTCACAGTGATGTTGATAACTCTAGTATGTGCATTTGTCATTTCCAACTATCCAGAGGAGGTGAAGGAGAGGAGTCGGCCCCACCGACTACATCCTCAGCCTCAGCCCCACCCCCACCACAATCCCCACCGACCCCTGCAACATCCCCAGCACCACCACCATCCCCGACAGCCCAACCACCGCCACCACCGCCGCCGCCGCCGCCGCCGCCACAGCCACCAGTCCTCAAGAGGAAGACCTCGGGGGGGAGCACCCTCGCAAAGAGGAGGCTGGACTACGGCAGCGACGAGGGCTCAAGCGGGAGCGAGGTAAGTGAAATGGTTGGCTTCATCAACAATTTTAGACATCTTTAGCAAGTTTATGACATGTTAACAATGTTTTCATTTCCTAGAAGGCAGAGGGGGCAGAGCCGCTCAGCCCGGCTCTCAAAGCTATGCGGTCTGCCCTCAAGCAGTACCTGGAGGGCAAGTCAAAGGCATCCAAGCTGCGCTCCATTCCCTTTGGGGCATCGATTGGTAAGAAATTACACATTGTATATGTGTGCAGGTGTGTGTAAAGTGATTTCTTGCTACATTTGTTTGTTCATGCATTTCGTTTTCACAGAGAAATACCTCAGCGGGTATGAGGAGTTCCTCCGGTGCCCTGAAGGGACCCCAAAGATGAGGCAAAACGCCGTGTCCAAGGGGGCTAGGACACGGTTTTTCATCAAGTTCCTGACCCTGGGACACTCCACAATTACCTATTGGGACTGGAGGTTTGTGGACAACCTCCCCCTCATTAAATCGTAAGTAGTGAAATGTGAAGCACACAACCTTAGCAAGTACTGAAAATAAATGAGTATCACATACTGAAGCCAGAATTTGCTTCCCACAGCTACCCAGCACTCCTGAGAAGCTTTCGCCTGGCCCCGACCACAGTCTCCCTGTATGTGGGCCAGGCGATCGCCTTCATGGAGTACCTCCAGGACGTCCCGCCCCCGCACGCCCTGTTGACGAGGGGGAGAGTTGTCCTCCTCATTAAGGAGGCTAAAAAGCTCCACCGAGATGTGGGCCGCACCCTCCTTGGCCACCAGTCCCTGGTCAAGGAGAGGAAGGGCCAGAGACTCTTGGCCAAGGAGGACCTGGCAGAGTGCCAGCGGCAAGCGAGGGAAAAAATCCCATCGCTGCTTGGTAAGTCACACACACACACGCACAAACTTACGTTTCCGACATAGATAGTTATTCGTTGTTCTCTTCTCTCTTTAACTCTCATTTCAGATGACATGGAGAAGGCACCCCCCAAACATCCCAAATCCCGGTACAGGTTTTTTGGGTACCTCGGGGCCTACCTGTCATCAATTTACGGGCACCGGGCCGGGGTGCAAACCAGGATGACGGTGAAGAACGTCAAGGAGGCCATCGGGGATGACGGGAATGGGTAGCTCATAAACGTAATGCACAAATGATGTGAACACTCTGAAATTCAGGTTATAATATGCATGAATACATTTACCTCATCGACTGCTGTCTTTGCTTTCTGTCTTCTCTGTCTTTTGCAGGTGCTAGACCCCAAGACGGCCAGGAAGTACGGGAATGCACAAGTATTCCTGACCGGGCAGGAGATGGGTTGGTGCCACAGGTGGCTCAACCTGAGGAGCAGGTGCGTGGCCACCAACCCATTTTTTTTCAGCTCCTTTGGCCGGGGGGAGGCCAAGGACATGGTCCGGTACGTCCGAGCCGCGTGGACCGAGATGGGGCTGGCCGGGGCCCCGAGCCTCCTGGATTTCAGGACCGCTGTGTCGACCTACGTGAGTAATACAGACACCTGACACTTGATTTTCACATGGTAAATTCAACTCATTCTCAACAAAGCAATAATTGTTCTTTTGTAGAACTTCGAGAAAAACAAGGACCCAGAAACCAGGAGGAACATTTCTGAGTTCATGTGCCACTCCGCAGCCACGCAGGAGCGTTTTTACGCCCTGCACAAGACCCTGGGGAGAGCGAGGGAGGTGCGCCAGCTCTTTGTGTGCCTGGCGGTGGATGAGGCCAGCGTCCCCTCTCCTCAGGGTGTGGTTGCGGGTGGCACAGGGGCGGCCTCCACCAGCCCTGGCCCCTCCAGTGGACCCTCCACCAGCCCTGGCCCCTCCAGTGGACCCTCCACCAGCCCTGGCCCCTCCGCTGGCCCCTCCACCACCCCTGGCCCCTCCGCTGGACCCTCCACCATCCCTGACCCCTCTGCTGGCCCTGGCCCCTACAAATCTCCCCACAAGTTGGAGGTAATGCACCCATCATTATTTGGTGATTAGTAAACTGTCAAAATTCAAAAAGCTCATTGTATGCCCTCTCTCTATTCCAAAGGAGAAGTTCCTCAAGAAAAAGGTGTCCCTGACTCAGACGACGGCAAAGAAGCTCAAGGACAGAATGCTGTCCCCAACTCCACTACATGCAATTGTTATTTCTAACCCAACCAGGACTCAGAGGACAGCTCTTCCTCAGAAGCCCCCGCCGAGCCTGACAAGGCCCCCAGCGAGCCCGACACCACCTCCGGAGAGCTGCTGATGGACATGGTTAGTATCACGTGTTTATCTTTTGTTTTCAGTTCACATTCACAGTGATGTTGATAACTCTAGTATGTGCATTTGTCATTTCCAACTATCCAGAGGAGGTGAAGGAGAGGAGTCGGCCCCACCGACTACATCCTCAGCCTCAGCCCCACCCCCACCACAATCCCCACCGACCCCTGCAACATCCCCAGCACCACCACCATCCCCGGCAGCCCAACCACCGCCACCGCCGCCGCCGCCGCCGCCACAGCCACCAGTCCTCAAGAGGAAGACCTCGGGGGGGAGCACCCTCGCAAAGAGGAGGCTGGACTACGGCAGCGACGAGGGCTCAAGCGGGAGCGAGGTAAGTGAAATGGTTGGCTTCATCAACAATTTTAGACATCTTTAGCAAGTTTATGACATGTTAACAATGTTTTCATTTCCTAGAAGGCAGAGGGGGCAGAGCCGCTCAGCCCGGCTCTCAAAGCTATGCGGTCTGCCCTCAAGCAGTACCTGGAGGGCAAGTCAAAGGCATCCAAGCTGCGCTCCATTCCCTTTGGGGCATCGATTGGTAAGAAATTACACATTGTATATGTGTGCAGGTGTGTGTAAAGTGATTTCTTGCTACATTTGTTTGTTCATGCATTTCGTTTTCACAGAGAAATACCTCAGCGGGTATGAGGAGTTCCTCCGGTGCCCTGAAGGGACCCCAAAGATGAGGCAAAACGCCGTGTCCAAGGGGGCCAGGACACGGTTTTTCATCAAGTTCCTGACCCTGGGACACTCCACAATTACCTATTGGGACTGGAGGTTTGTGGACAACCTCCCCCTCATTAAATCGTAAGTAGTGAAATGTGAAGCACACAACCTTAGCAAGTACTGAAAATAAATGAGTATCACATACTGAAGCCAGAATTTGCTTCCCACAGCTACCCAGCACTCCTGAGAAGCTTTCGCCTGGCCCCGACCACAGTCTCCCTGTATGTGGGCCAGGCGATCGCCTTCATGGAGTACCTCCAGGACGTCCCGCCCCCGCACGCCCTGTTGAAGAGGGGGAGAGTTGTCCTCCTCATTAAGGAGGCTAAAAAACTCCACCGAGACGTGGGCCGCACCCTCCTTGGCCACCAGTCCCTGGTCAAAGAGAGGAAGGGCCAGAGACTCTTGGCCAAGGAGGACCTGGCAGAGTGCCAGCGGCAAGCGAGGGAAAAAATCCCATCGCTGCTTGGTAAGTCACACACACACACACACGCACAAACTTACCTTTCCGACATAGATAGTTATTCGTTGTTCTCTTCTCTCTTTAACTCTCATTTCAGATGACATGGAGAAGGCACCCCCCAAACATCCCAAATCCCGGTACAGGTTTTTTGGGTACCTCGGGGCCTACCTGTCATCAATTTACGGGCACCGGGCCGGGGTGCAAACCAGGATGACGGTGAAGAACGTCAAGGAGGCCATCGGGGATGACGGGAATGGGTAGCTCATAAACGTAATGCACAAATGATGTGAACACTCTGAAATTCAGGTTATAATATGCATGAATACATTTACCTCATCGACTGCTGTCTTTGCTTTCTGTCTTCTCTGTCTTTTGCAGGTGCTAGACCCCAAGACGGCCAGGAAGTACGGGAATGCACAAGTATTCCTGACCGGGCAGGAGATGGGTTGGTGCCACAGGTGGCTCAACCTGAGGAGCAGGTGCGTGGCCACCAACCCATTTTTTTTCAGCTCCTTTGGCCGGGGGGAGGCCAAGGACATGGTCCGGTACGTCCGAGCCGCGTGGACCGAGATGGGGCTGGCCGGGGCCCCGAGCCTCCTGGATTTCAGGACCGCTGTGTCAGAATCAGAATCAGAATCAGAATCAGAAAGGACTTTATTGCCAGGTACGATTTCACACATACGAGGAATTTGTTGTGGTGATGCTGGTGCATGCAGTCAAATGACTGTTAAACATTAAAATATGACAATATAAACTATTAAAAAGTAGAAAATATAACAATATAAATTATTACGAAGTAGAAAATATAACAATATAGTATATACACAGACGGGTGGCAAGAGCAGTCCAGCTGACAGTTAGCGATTGCTAAAAACAATGTGCAATGGAATGTGCAGAATAAGAAGAAGTCCAGACTGAGCGTTAATGTGACGCATAGAGTTATGGTACTGTCAGTGTGACAGTAGAGTCAGAGGCGGAGGTGGAGTGTGAAGAGTGTCAGGGGGGGTTCCGAGCCTTGTTGATAAGACTGACAGCAGACGGGAAAAAACTGTTTTTATGGCGTGAGGTTTTGGTCCTGATGGACCGCAGCCTCCTGCCAGAGGGGAGTGTCTCAAAGAGTTTGTGACCGGGGTGGGAGGGATCAGCAACAATCTTCCCTGCACGCCTCAGGGTCCTGGAGATGTACAGGTCCTGGAGAGACGGGAGGTTGCAGCCAATCACCTTCTCTGCAGACCGAATGACACGCTGCAGCCTGCCCTTGTCCTTGGCGGTGGCAGCAGCGTACCAGATGGTGATGGAGGAGGTGAGGATGGACTCAATGATGGCTGTGTAGAAGTGCACCATCATTGTCTTTGGCAGGCTGAATTTCTGCAGCTGCCGCAGGAAGTACATCCTCTGCTGTGCTTTCTTGATGAGGGAGCTGATGTTCGGCTCCCACTTGAGGTCCTGGGAGATGATAGTTCCCAGGAAGCGGAAAGACTCCACGGTGTCCACAGTGGAGCCACAGAGGGTGATGGGGGCAGGTGAGGCTGGGTTCTTCCTGTAGTCCACAACCATCTCCACTGTCTTTAGAGCATTGAGCTCTAGGCTGTTCTGTTTGCACCAGGTCACCAGGTGGTCAACCTCCCACCTGTAGGCGGACTCGTCACCATCAGAGATGAGTCCGATGAGGGTGGTGTCGTCCGCAAACTTCAGGAGCTTGACGGACTGGTGACTGGAGGTGCAGCAGTTAGTGTACAGGGAGAAGAGCAGAGGAGAGAGAACACAGCCCTGGGGGGATCCGGTACTGATGGTCTGTGGGTCGGAGATGTGTTTACCCAGCTTCACGCACTGTTTCCTGTCAGACAGGAAGTCTGTAATCCACCTGCAGGTGGAGTCAGGCACGCTCAGCTGGGAGAGCTTCTTCTGTAGCAGAGTTGGGATGATGGTGTTGAAAGCAGAGCTGAAATCCACAAACAGGATCCTGGCGTAGGTTCCTGTGGAGTCCAGGTGCTGGAGGATGAAGTGGAGGGCCAGGTTGACAGCATCGTCTACAGACCTGTTGGCTCTGTAGGCAAACTGCAGGGGGTCCAGGAGAGGATCGGTGATGTCCTTGAGGTGTGAGAGCACAAGGCGCTCGAAGGACTTCATGACTACAGAGGTCAGGGCGACGGGTCTGAAATCATTTAGTCCTGTGGACCTTGGCTTCTTAGGAACAGGGATGATGGTTGAGGTCTTGAAGCAGGCTGGCACGTGACAGGTCTCCAGTGAGGTGTTAAAAATGTCTGTGAACACTGGAGACAGCTGATCAGCACAGTGCTTCAAGGAGGATGGGGAGACAGAATCTGGTCCAGCAGCTTTCCTGGGGTTCTGTCTCCTGAAGAGTCTGTTGACGTCCCTCTCATGGATGGAAAGAGTCGTCACTGGGGAGGGGGGGGGCATTAGGGTGGGCATTGGTGGAGGTGACTGGAGTAGGAGCTGTTGGGAGGTGTCGTGGGGGATGGTTTCAGGACTGTCCCTTTGTCTTTCAAAGCGGCAGTAGAACTCGTTCAGGTCGTTGGCTAGGCGTCGGTCGTTGAAGGAGTGGGGGGCTTTAGGCTTGTAGTTGGTGATCTGCCTGAGCCCTTTCCAGACAGACGCAGAGTCGTTAGCTGAGAACTGGTGTTGGAGCTTCTCAGAGTATAGTCGTTTAGCCTCTTTCACCGCCTTGCTAAACTTATACTTCGCCTCTTTAAATCTGTCTTTGTCCCCACTCCTGAAAGCCTCTTCCTTTGCCAACCTTAGCTGTCTGAGTTTGGCTGTGAACCAGGGTTTGTCATTGTTGTAACTCACCCTGGTGCGTGATGGAACACAGCAGTCTTCACAGAAGCTGATGTATGACGTCACAGCCTCTGTGTACTCATCCAGACTGTTGGTAGCAGTCCTGAACACATCCCAGTCAGTAGAGTCCAAACACGTCTGGAGATCCTCCACAGCTTCACTGGTCCACTTCTTTGAAGTCCTCACTACAGGTTTGCAGAGCTTTAGTTTCTGCCTGTAGGCAGGAATCAGGTGGAGCATGACATGGTCGGAGTGACCCAGTGCAGCACGGGGAACGGCGTGATAAGCATCCCTGACTGTGGTGTAACAGTGATCCAGAATATTCTCCTCTCTGGTCGGGCATTTAACATGCTGTCTATATTTAGGGAGTTCCTGAGTGAGTTTACCTTTGTTAAAGTCTCCAAGAACAATAACTAAAGAGTCCGGGTTGGTCCGCTCCACACACAGTATCTGGTCGGCGAGCATGCGCTGTGCGTCCTGCACGTTGGGCTGCGGCGGGATGTAAACACCGACCAGAATGAATGAAGCAAACTCACGGGGTGAATAAAACGGTTTACAGTTAATGATAAGAGATTCCAGGTCAGGAGAACAGTGCTGCTGGATCACTGTTACGTCGTTGCACCAACCACTGTTGATGTAAAAACAGATTCCTCCACCTTTAGTTTTGCCGGAAAGTTCCGTGTCTCTGTCCGCGCGGTACAGTTGGAAGCCTGCCAGCTGTAGCGCAGAGTCCGGTATTAGTCCACACAGCCACGTCTCCGTGAAGCACAAAACCGCAGATGAAGAAAAGTCCCTGTTTTTGCCCAACAGCAGTTGCAATTCTTCCACTTTGTTGGGCAGTGAGCGCACGTTAGAGAGAAATATTCCCGGTAACGCTGTGCGTAATCCGCGCTGGCGAAGACGTACGAGCGCACCGGCCCGCTTTCCTCTCCACCGGCGTTTCGCTGCGTGAGCAAAGGTGAGCGCACCTTTGACCAAAATGTCCAAAATTTCCACGGTTGGGAGGAGAAATTTGGGGAAAAAATCCACTGGAGTTGTTGCCCTGATGTTCATGAGCTCTTCTCTGGTGAAAGAGCTCCGGGTACCGTCACAAAAAATAAAGTTAAAGCACAAAACAAAACAAAACAACGCGCACCAGCACACCGAGGCAGCCGTTCGCGGCGCCATCTTGAAAGATGGCCTACGTGAGTAATACAGACACCTGACACTTGATTTTCACATGGTAAATTCAACTCATTCTCAACAAAGCAATAATTGTTCTTTTGTAGAACTTCGAGAAAAACAAGGACCCAGAAACCAGGAGGAACATTTCTGAGTTCATGTGCCACTCCGCAGCCACGCAGGAGCGTTTTTACGCCCTGCACAAGACCCTGGGGAGAGCGAGGGAGGTGCGCCAGCTCTTTGTGTGCCTGGCGGTGGATGAGGCCAGCGTCCCCTCTCCTCAGGGTGTGGTTGCGGGTGGCACAGGGGCGGCCTCCACCAGCCCTGGCCCCTCCAGTGGACCCTCCACCAGCCCTGGCCCCTCCGCTGGACCCTCCACCAGCCCTGGCCCCTCCGCTGGCCCCTCCACCACCCCTGGCCCCTCCGCTGGACCCTCCACCATCCCTGACCCCTCTGCTGGCCCTGGCCCCTACAAATCTCCCCATAAGTTGGAGGTAATGCACCCATCATTATTTGGTGATTAGTAAACTGTCAAAATTCAAAAAGCTCATTGTATGCCCTCTCTCTATTCCAAAGGAGAAGTTCCTCAAGAAAAAGGTGTCCCTGACTCAGACGACGGCAAAGAAGCTCAAGGACAGAATGCTGTCCCCAACTCCACTACATGCAATTGTTATTTCTAACCCAACCAGGACTCAGAGGACAGCTCTTCCTCAGAAGCCCCCGCCGAGCCCGACAAGGCCCCCAGCGAGCCCGACACCACCTCCGGGGAGCTGCTGATGGACATGGTTAGTATCACGTGTTTATCTTTTGTTTTCAGTTCACATTCACAGTGATGTTGATAACTCTAGTATGTGCATTTGTCATTTCCAACTATCCAGAGGAGGTGAAGGAGAGGAGTCGGCCCCACCGACTACATCCTCAGCCTCAGCCCCACCCCCACCACAATCCCCACCGACCCCTGCAACATCCCCAGCACCACCACCATCCCCGGCAGCCCAACCACCGCCACCGCCGCCGCCGCCGCCGCCACAGCCACCAGTCCTCAAGAGGAAGACCTCGGGGGGGAGCACCCTCGCAAAGAGGAGGCTGGACTACGGCAGCGACGAGGGCTCAAGCGGGAGCGAGGTAAGTGAAATGGTTGGCTTCATCAACAATTTTAGACATCTTTAGCAAGTTTATGACATGTTAACAATGTTTTCATTTCCTAGAAGGCAGAGGGGGCAGAGCCGCTCAGCCCGGCTCTCAAAGCTATGCGGTCTGCCCTCAAGCAGTACCTGGAGGGCAAGTCAAAGGCATCCAAGCTGCGCTCCATTCCCTTTGGGGCATCGATTGGTAAGAAATTACACATTGTATATGTGTGCAGGTGTGTGTAAAGTGATTTCTTGCTACATTTGTTTGTTCATGCATTTCGTTTTCACAGAGAAATACCTCAGCGGGTATGAGGAGTTCCTCCGGTGCCCTGAAGGGACCCCAAAGATGAGGCAAAACGCCGTGTCCAAGGGGGCCAGGACACGGTTTTTCATCAAGTTCCTGACCCTGGGACACTCCACAATTACCTATTGGGACTGGAGGTTTGTGGACAACCTCCCCCTCATTAAATCGTAAGTAGTGAAATGTGAAGCACACAACCTTAGCAAGTACTGAAAATAAATGAGTATCACATACTGAAGCCAGAATTTGCTTCCCACAGCTACCCAGCACTCCTGAGAAGCTTTCGCCTGGCCCCGACCACAGTCTCCCTGTATGTGGGCCAGGCGATCGCCTTCATGGAGTACCTCCAGGACGTCCCGCCCCCGCACGCCCTGTTGAAGAGGGGGAGAGTTGTCCTCCTCATTAAGGAGGCTAAAAAACTCCACCGAGACGTGGGCCGCACCCTCCTTGGCCACCAGTCCCTGGTCAAAGAGAGGAAGGGCCAGAGACTCTTGGCCAAGGAGGACCTGGCAGAGTGCCAGCGGCAAGCGAGGGAAAAAATCCCATCGCTGCTTGGTAAGTCACACACACACACACGCACAAACTTACCTTTCCGACATAGATAGTTATTCGTTGTTCTCTTCTCTCTTTAACTCTCATTTCAGATGACATGGAGAAGGCACCCCCCAAACATCCCAAATCCCGGTACAGGTTTTTTGGGTACCTCGGGGCCTACCTGTCATCAATTTACGGGCACCGGGCCGGGGTGCAAACCAGGATGACGGTGAAGAACGTCAAGGAGGCCATCGGGGATGACGGGAATGGGTAGCTCATAAACGTAATGCACAAATGATGTGAACACTCTGAAATTCAGGTTATAATATGCATGAATACATTTACCTCATCGACTGCTGTCTTTGCTTTCTGTCTTCTCTGTCTTTTGCAGGTGCTAGACCCCAAGACGGCCAGGAAGTACGGGAATGCACAAATATTCCTGACCGGGCAGGAGATGGGTTGGTGCCACAGGTGGCTCAACCTGAGGAGCAGGTGCGTGGCCACCAACCCATTTTTTTTCAGCTCCTTTGGCCGGGTGGATGCCAAGGACATGGTCCGGTACGTCCGAGCCGCGTGGACCGAGATGGGGCTGGCCGGGGCCCCGAGCCTCCTGGATTTCAGGACCGCTGTGTCGACCTACGTGAGTAATACAGACACCTGACACTTGATTTTCACATGGTAAATTCAACTCATTCTCAACAAAGCAATAATTGTTCTTTTGTAGAACTTCGAGAAAAACAAGGACCCAGAAACCAGGAGGAACATTTCTGAGTTTATGTGCCACTCCGTAGCCACGCAGGAGCGTTTTTACGCCCTGCGCAAGACCCTGGGGAGAGCGAGGGAGGTGCGCCAGCTCTTTGTGTGCCTGGCGGTGGATGAGGCCAGCGTCCCCTCTCCTCAGGGTGTGGTTGCGGGTGGCACAGGGGCGGCCTCCACCAGCCCTGGCCCCTCCAGTGGACCCTCCACCAGCCCTGGCCCCTCCGCTGGACCCTCCACCAGCCCTGGCCCCTCCGCTGGACCCTCCACCAGCCCTGGCCCCTCTGCTGGCCCTGGCCCCTAAAAATCTCCCCACAAGTTGGAGGTAATGCACCCATCATTATTTGGTGATTAGTAAACTGTCAAAATTCAAAAAGCTCATTGTATGCCCTCTCTCTATTCCAAAGGAGAAGTTCCTCAAGAAAAAGGTGTCCCTGACTCAGACGACGGCAAAGAAGCTCAAGGACAGAATGTTGTCCCCAAAGAAGAGGAGGCGGCCCATGGTCCTTCTTAAGAGAATTTAAGTTCTTTTTGTTTTTGTTTTTTTTGTCTGTTTGTTAGTGTGTATTTTTTTAATTAAAAAAAATTCCCCTGTGGGAAAAAAAAAAAAAATCCTTTCTGGGACACAAAAAAAAAAAAAAAAAAAATCCCTTTTGGGACAAAATAAAAACAAAACAAAAAAACCCTCCACATGGGTACTGCCGTGACGTGGCGTGGGGGTTTACTGCTCGTTTGGCTTTAGAGCAAACCAAAGTGCCCTAAACCATGACCAGTCTCTTCTCCAGGTTGCCAGGGGTGACCAGCCTTTGCACTTGGCACTTTGGACTTTTTAAAGTGCCTCATATCCACCTGGGGCACTCTGGGCTCCAACAGAGTCAACCGGGCACTAACCCTAACCCAAAGTGCCCGGTTGACTCTGTTGGAGCCCAGAGTGCCCCAGGTGGATATGAGGCACTTTCACAGGTTCCAAAGTGCCCCAAAGTGCCCTGTTGGCCCCAAGTGGATATGGGGCACTTCACGGGGTCCAAAGTGCCCCAAAGTCCCCTGTTGGAGCCCAGACTGGCCCAGGTGGATATGGGGCACTTCATGGTGTGTGTGTGTGTGTGTGTGTGTGTGTGTCAGACGTTTGATTGACGGATGATGGATCCACTATCAGTGGCTGGTGAATCGTGAGCAACGTGACGTGACAGATTTACTCGAAAATATAATTTTGCATAAAGTTTGGGCTCTCGTCTGATAGATGAGTTATTACACTCATGTTAAGACCCACAGTGGGCTCAAAATCAATTTTCTTTTCTGTACACCTTTAAACACAGCAGATCAACAGACAGACATGTAGCGTAAAATGTGCAAAAGACAGCTTTATGTTTATTAAAAAGTATAAATAAATAATCTGAGTGAATAAATAAATAAGTGGCTCCCAAATATCAATAACTCAATGAGAAGGAGGTGGGAGGGGTTTAAAAAAATACATAATCACCTGATCCTGATTGATTTAGCATAATGGATGATTGGTAGGCCTACAAAGGATATCTTACTTTTAATTCAAGCTGCCTCACGCCATAGAAACAGGAATTAGGCTCCTGCCCCGTGGTTTGCAAAGGCTATAGACATTGTAAATGTAGGCAAAAAGCTCCATTTATTCTGCATTAAGAAACACTACGCTTTCAACCATTTTGTGAGTTTGAAACATGTCACATGGTTTTACAGGTACATGGGTAGAGTGCTGCCTCTCATCATGTGCCTGATGACGGGCAAAACAGTGGGGCAGTATCGGCAGGTCTTGGCCCATGTGAAACGCAAGGTGCGCAGGGTAACTGGGAATGAGTGGAGACCGCAACGTGTGGTCACAGACTTTGAGAGCTCCCTCCTGGTGGCCATCGAGACTGAGCTCCCCCAAAGTCACCACAGTGCCTGCTACTTCCATTTTTGCCAGTCACTGTGGACGCGGGCACAAGAACTGGGCCTGGCACAAGACTACAGGCGTCATCGCCGTCTCACGGAAGTTCATGGCACTGGGGTAAGTGTTAGATTAAATCAATTTGTGAATAAGATCAATAATCCTTAATTAATTTTTCATTTGAACGTCAATATCAATTCATTTATATACTATCATTAATACAAGTAAATGCAACACATAGTGCTTTACATAAAATAGAAAGAAGGGCAAAAACATCAAAGTGAAAGATAAAAGAATAGATCTTGACAGTCATCATCTTCATCATCAATGCAAGCCTGCATGAAAAGCAATATGAATAATAAAACACACAACAACAAGTTGGTCAAGCAGTTAAATAGGAACAGCATCTATGTTATGAATGCAGAGTTAAATTTAAGATCTTGCTTTAAAATGTTGACAGTTGTAAAGGTTCTCTGGGAAGGTGTTCAAAGGCTGGGGGCATACACACTAAAAGCCACCTCACCATGTCTCTTACTTAAATCAAATCAAAATCAAATCAAATCAAATTTTATTTGTATAGCCCAAATTCACAAATCACAGTTTGCCTCAGAGGGCTTTACAATCTGTACAGAGACGACACCCTCTGTCCTCCGACCCTCGATTCGAGTGAGGAAAAACTTGCCCCAAAAAAAAGGCCCTTTTAACAGGGAAAAAAAAATGCGGAAGAAACCTCAGGGAGAGCCACAGAGGAGGGATCCCTCTCCCAGGACGGACAGACGTGCAATAGATGTCGCATGTACAGAGCAGATCAACGAGATCACAATGTATTCAATTATAAGCGATGGTTGACAGGAGTGAAAGTACATAAAGATGTATTACAGCAATAATAATGAAAAGCACATGGAAATGTGATTACTAGTGATAACAGTAGTAGTGATTAATGGTAAGGATAGTATGTAGTAATGCATTACAATAATAGTAGTGGAACGTATGTAACAGAGATGTGACTAATATTAGCGACAGTAGTGGTGGGTGTCAGGCAGGGTCATGGCAGTTGGCGCATCCACGATCCGGCAGGGCCATAGCAATAGGCGCATCCACGATCAGGCAGGGCCATAGCAGTAGGCGCATCCACGATCAGGCAGGGCCATAGCAGTGGGCGCATCCACGATCAGGCAGGGCCATAGCAGTGGGCGCATCCACGATCCACAACCCGGGTGCGGCCAGGATCCATGGGAGCCTGTAGGACTAGAAAGCACAAGGACTCCGGGGAAGAAGTAAGTCAGTGACATGCAGAGATGGGGCATGTATACAGGCATAATGTATACAGATGGAGAGGAGAGGAGAGGGGAGGAGAGAGAAGCTCAGTGTGTCATTGTCCCCCGGACTAGGCCTATAGCAGCATAACTAAGAGCTGGTCCAGGACAGGCCTGGGCCTGTCCTGGCCCAGCCCTAACTATAAGCTCTATCGAAGAGGAAGGTCTTAAGTCTACTCTTAAAGGTAGAGAGGGTGTCCGCCTCCCGGACCAAAACAGGAAGATGGTTCCACAGAAGAGGAGCTTGATAGCTGAAGGCTCTGGCTCCCATTCTACTTTTGGAGACTTTAGGAACTACAAGTAATCCTGCGTTCTGGGAGCGTAATGCTCTAGTTGGGTGATAGGGTAATATGAGCTCCTGGAGATATGATGGTGATGATTAACAGCTTTGTAAGTGAGGAGAAGGATTTTAAACTCTATTCTTGATTTTACAGGGAGCCAGTGCAGAGAGGCCAATACAGGAGTAATATGATCTCTTTTCTTAGTTCCTGTCAGTACACGTGCTGCAGCATTCTGGACCAGCTGGAGACTCTTTAGAGACTTGTTAGGGCAGCCTGATAATAGAGAATTACAGTAGTCCAGTCTGGAAGTAACAAATGCATGGACTAGCTTTTCTGCGTCTTTTTGAGACAGGATGGGCCTGATTTTTGCAATGTTACGTAGATGAAAAAATGCAGACCTTGAAATTTGTTTTATGTGGGAGTTGAAGGACATATCTTGATCAAAGATAACTCCCAGATTCCTGACGGTGGTGCTGGAGGCCAAGTTAATGCCATCCAAACTCGCTATATCATTAGATAATGCATCTCTAAGGTGTTTAGGACCAAGTACTATAACTTCGGTTTTATCTGAGTTTAACAGCAGAAAATTGCAGGTCATCCAGGTCTTAATGTCCTTGAGACATGCATGGAGTTTAGTAAGCTGATTAGTTTCATTTGGCTTTATTGATAGGTATAACTGTGTATCATCTGCATAACAATGAAAGTTTATGGAGTGTTTCCGAATTATATTTCCTAGAGGGAGCATATATAAGGTGAATAGTATGGGTCCAAGCACGGAGCCTTGAGGAACACCATGACTAACCTTGGTATACAGGGATGACTCATCATTAACATGTACAAACTGAAATCGATCCGATAAATAGGACTTAAACCAGTTTAATGCGGGTCCTTTAATGCCAATTAAGTGTTCCAGTCTCTGTAGTAGAATGTGATGATCAATGGTATCAAATGCAGCACTAAGATCTAGTAAGACCAGGACAGAGACAAGTCCTTTGTCAGAAGCGATTAGGAGGTCATTTGTAACTTTCACCAGTGCCGTCTCTGTGCTATGATGTGCTCTAAAACCTGATTGAAAATCCTCATATAAACTATTGTTATGAAGAAAGTCACATAGCTGGTTGGCGACTGCTTTCTCAAGGATCTTGGAGAGGAAAGGGAGGTTGGATATAGGTCTATAGTTGGCTAAAGCTTCTGGATCAAGAATAGGCTTTTTAAGAAGCGGTCTAATTACAGCTAGTTTAAAGGATTGTGGTACGTATCCTGTTAATAGAGACAGGTTGATCATTTCTAGTAGAGATGTGCTAATTAAAGGTAAAGTTTCTTTCAGCAACCTAGTTGGGATGGGGTCTAGGAGACAAGTTGTTGGTCTAGATGAAGAAACCATCGAAGTTAGTTGGTGGAGGTCGATGGGAGAGAAGCAGTCTAAATATAAGTCAGAATTTACAACTGTTTCTGAGGTTCCTGTGTTTAAAGATACAATAGTGCCAGTTGAGGGCAAGCGATGATGGATTTTGTCTCTAATAGTTAAAATTTTATCATTAAAGAAGCTCATGAAGTCATTACTACTGAGCGTTGTAGGAATACATGGTTCAGTAGAGCTGTGACTTTCTGTCAGCCTGGCTACAGTGCTGAAAAGAAACCTGGTGTTGTTTTTGTTTTCCTCTATTAATGACGAGTAATAGCTTGCTCTGGCATTGCGGAGGGCCTTCCTATATATTTTAAGGCTATCTTTCCAGGCTAAGCGGGATTCTTCCAAGTTGGTGGAACGCCATTTCCTTTCAAATTTCCGTGATGTTTGCTTCAATTTGCGGGTATCCGAGTTATACCAGGGTGCTAACCTCCTGTGTTTTATAGGTTTCCTTTTCAGGGGGGCAATAGAGTCCAGTGTTGTTCGCAATGAGCCTGCAGTGCTATCAACAAGATGATCGATTTGTGAGGAACTGAGGTTAGCGGAGGAGTCCTCTATTATATTAAGACATGGCATTGAATTTAGTGCCAGCGGTATAATTTCCTTAAATTTAGCTACAGCACTATCAGATAGACATCTAGTGAAGGAGTTTTTGCCTAATGGTGTGTAGTCCAGTAATAGAACTTCAAAAGTTATTAAGTGATGGTCTGATAAAAGAGGATTCTGTGGAGAAACTGTTAGATTTTCAATCTCGATACCATAAGCTAGAACAAGATCAAGGATGTGGTCAAAACAGTGAGTTGGTTTATGTACACACTGACACATACAGGCCTGCTTCCTTCCTGCCAGACTCAAAAAGAGACTTTGCTATATTGTTTAGCTAACAATTGATCACCAAGCTGAGTCTATTGAGTTATAGCTCTGTGAACTTAAGGTCTAACAAATTCTGAGAAAGCCCCAAATTAGCTTTTAACAGTTGTCATAGTGTTATCAAAATTTCACAACTCCATCAATTTTGGTGAGACTGTGATTTAGTTTGTGCTCTGTTTTTTAAAGTAAACCGCTATAGGCCCAAATGTGGGTGACCGATAGTCAGAATAGCTAATGTATTTTCCCTTCACACACTACACATCTCCACCACATTTGGTGAAAATCAAAGTGGCAGTTTAAGCTGAGATGTGAGGATGGACCAGAAAGTGTGCTGTAGGCAGCCCCCCCTAGTTATTCATATCCCTATAGGTTATATTATCATGTAACTGCTATATCCTATCTCTGGTTAAGAGTCCTTTATGAATCATTTCTGTTAATCCTAATGGTGGAATCTGGGTGTTCATCATCCACATGAAAAATGAGCAGCGCAAAACAGAGCACACTGTCCGTGCTGCCCGGCGAGGAGAGGCCCGCCCAGCTACAAGGGCGAAATGGAGGCGCCTGGAGAGCCGGATAAACCAGCTGAAGGAGGAGTATGAGAATGGGACCCGCACGCTGGGGCAGTACTGGGATGCAGTGCTGTATTCCTTACACAACTTTTTGTGAGGTGAGTGAAGTTACCTAATTTGAAGACTTTCTACTCCATTGCCTATGGGCCTGGACTTGGTATTTATGACTTGGGACATGAGACAGATGACTTGTTTCTTGAGACTCCAAGATTATGCTTTGTTTTTCAGCTGGCCCATCAACAGTTGGCTGCTGCTCCAGGATGGCTGAGTTGGTCCTGATATTGTATATAGTTGGCTACATTGGCCTGGCGTTTTTATTTTTTTAGGTTGGCATTTTAAAACCCTACAAGAGGATACCCTTTGTTTAATTTGTTTAATTTAATTTAATTTTATATGATAGGCTAAGATGTTTTTATTTATTTATTTTATTCTAAAAATTGTGTGCGCAGAGCCTAATAGTTTGTAAATTCAGTCTGTCGATTTTCCAAAAATAAATATGTTGAAGAATGCCATACTGTCTGTACATCTTTACTGGTTTCATTTTATTATAGGGCTATACTTCATTTATTTGTTATTGTTTAAAATATTGTGTTGGTTGGTATACATTAGGAAACGACCACGAGCCGACGTTTAAGCGATCAATGAAAGCAGCAGCGCCCGGGGCCAGGCGTTCTCCTATAAATAATTAATTAATACGACCGTTATTCATTTAGGTCGGGACTTTTGAACTGTAGTCTACAATATTCTACAATTCAATAATAAATGCTTACATTAAAAAATATTCATGTGTGCTGCATGTACAATTAAGAGGCAAAAGTCAAGTTGAGAAAACTTTAATTCATGCTCAGGTTCAAGTCACAACCAATTGCAGCGGAGTGGAGGCTCTTCTCTCAGGATCTTATATTATCAGATCATCTGTCCTCTGATTGAACTTGACAGTCAATGCAACTTATTAAAATGTAAATTTAAAAGCCAAACGAAAAACAGGAATTAAAAATGAGCAAAAGCGAGAAAACCTATCGTCCTTAAGTAAATAAGTGAATCTGTCAAGGCATCATGCCGTAGACAATGCAGCCTGTGGCGTTTGAACGCACCTCCAAGACACAAAAAAAGCGACTGTGTGGTTCTTTTAATGGTTTAATTTCCCAAAGCAGGTGAAAACACAGACACACTTGATTACATAATAGTAATACATTTCAAAAATAACGAAAAAGCCATCAAATTAACAAACTGAATAATTCAAAGTCCATAAACAGTGATGGTCAAAAACTTTTCACGACCACATCTACACCTGTCCGACACTGATCAGACTATACGTGTAACCAAATAATGTGACGCTACAATGACGCAAGAAAGATAAAGATAAATTACCAAGTCAAAATATTTATGTATGTGCAGCAAACAAGAAAATTGTGTTATAACTGTTATTAAATCAGAATGATGATTAAAGCTCAGATCACCCTGAGTGTGGATGTCACATGTCAGAGAAAAGTCTTTGATTCTTCCATGAGTTTGACGACTCCCCCACAGCGTCAGGACATGTCAGGGTCGAGTCCGCTTCTAGCCTGCAAGAGACAGAAAAGACGATATAAGCATAGCAATTAAGAAACAACCCCAACTCACTTCACCACCGTAGGAGCGCAGTGGCCCCTTAGGAATGCAAATTTAAAAAATGTCATTATGCGTAAATCAACTTGCAAATTAAATATTCACATTTCCTCTTATTTTCACTTGGAATTATTTTATAGGCCTAGTTAATGATTTAAAAAAGTTAAACTCCTTATCTTCGGTGTAATTCAACAGACACATGCACTAACTTAAGCAAAAATTGCCTCTGTATGTATTAAACTTTAAGGTTGTTATATAATTTCCTTAAAACCACAGCATCATAAATCACTGACAATTCAGATGTTAACATATAAAACTCAGTAACAGTCTCACGCTCTCTCTCCCTCTGAGCAAAACTTCACTTCCCAGCCTGACACTCCTTTCTGTAATTTTACACGTTTGTTTTTACCAGTTTCCATTGTATCACGAATTATAAGCAAATGTTTATTGCAGCAAAAGGAAATGCACAATAGTAAAACACACTAATGCATAATTCTTTGTCTAAGTCGGCTGCCAATCTGCAGGGGACGGTGCGTGTCATAAGCACGATAACAAAAATGTACAAAAACAGAGAATCAGGTGGCAAAAATAAAAGAAAGTGGCAAATACATAAGCGCTGAGCCTCCCTGCCCTCGAGCCTCTCTGACCCAGAGCCCTGTTGCGACGCATCGTCATGGAGGCCGATCAGCACCATGGACGGCTCCCGGACCTCAGCGCATCATTTGCGCACAACGTGCACCAGTGTTACTGTAATAACACAGGGGTGGGCAATATTTTATCTAAAATTAGCCAAACAGCAATCTGATATCAGCCATAGGTACTGAAGAAACATAAATATGGACTCGAGGCATCTTGTTTTACTGATCATTAAGTACCCAAATGACTGCATCAATAAATGAGGAAATGATATTCACAGACCCTATTTTAAACAAAAACATGATCATACTACTAATGGATATTACAATTAACCACTCAGATAACCCGAATTAGTCTTTTCCTTCTATTTTTTTCCTTCTACCTACAACGGTCATAAAAAAAAAAATAATGACCTTCTATGATTTTATTAGCCTTTGCAGCAGAGGTGGGGGCTGGGGGTGGGGCCATGAGCATCAGGGCTTAGTCGGTGGGGGCGCTTGAACCGGGGAAAGCCTTATTGGGGGTTACTGTTACCAAGGATACGGAAATAAAAGTAGCGAAGCTCCGGACAGAGTTGCGGTGATTGTATCCAGTGTATGAAACGTTATGAAAACACATGTGTCTATCACAACAACGGATTTTCCAGGACAGATCAAATCCGTTGGATTGTCACGCTGATTATCCATAAGAGAGGTAGGCTGCCGGTTCTCACGGCCCGGACTTCTGACAATAGTCAGGGGTTTGGGCGCGTAAGGCTGTAATCTTAAGCGTTCCCTCGAAAAATAGCTTTTAGAGCCAAAAGGGAGAGCAAGTTCACAAGAAGTCCCGCCCGTTTTGGGAAGTCCCTGCCCCGCTTTACGATTGACTGCTAACCCCGGCCAATAAAATGAGATCAAGCCCTATATAGCCTGAGTATTTGAGGCCAGTTTTCACACAACACTGAGGACGAGGAGGGAGACAGACAGACACACACCCAGAAAAAACGAAAACATTAATGCCGTAATTTCAAGGTTTTGGATGGTGTTGCACATGAGGAGATGCCCTGTGTGCCGAGTCAGGTACGCGAATGTATCCGAACACCTCCGGGATGTCCACGGAGTCACGGACAAAATAGAGAGGAGGCTCCTCAGCTCACTGCAATCCGGACGGTAAGTAAAAGATTTTCAGAGAGACTAGGGAGGTTCGCGATGACTGTGCGGTGCGGTGCGAATTTATGACACTTTTTTCGTTTAGATATGGAGGACCACTCCCCTGCCACGAGGCACGGTGCCGCGGCCAAATGTTTGTCCGGCTGGACAGGCATCTAACAAAGGTCCACAGAGTGATGGTGTGTGTGTGTGTTGTTGTTTTTTTTGCTGGCCAAGTACTCGCACACTTCCAAATGGCAATCGAATAATGTGTTCTGTGTTAACAGGATGAGAGGAAAAAAGCAGTGATGAATGCGGCGAGACGCAGCGCAATCAAGAAGAGGTTGAAAGCGGTCCGCGGAGAAAAGGACAGCGGAGAGGCTGTCGAGGGAATCCGGCTTTTCCTGTGTGACCTCCGAAAGGAGCTTAAAATGCTGAGAAATCGAGCACAACGCGAGGAGAAAAGCAGAGAACCTGCAGAGACCAAGGGGCATCTGGAGGGTCTGCTAGGGAGATTCAAGGCGGTGATGTTGGGCTCCAATCCCGGCCGGAGGGGCACATCAAATGTGAACCAACTCGTGGCGCACGTCAAGGTGTTCCTGGCTTACATGTGGGGGAGAGAAGGCCCACCCTCGCTGAGTCTGAGGTTCTTAAAGGACACGGAGAGAGTTATATCGTACATTTTCTGGGGGTTTGGTAACCGTTTCCATCGCTGCGTCATTCATTCATTCCCGTTTATTCTTTGTCTCAGGTGGGTAAAGGAGCTGAGGAGGCAGAAGGTGGCTACAACCGTCAAGCACTACCTCATCGACGTCAAGAAATTTCTGTCATTCCTCCGGGAGGATGACTGCCAACAAGTACGGGCGGGGTCGGGTTATCTTTCTCCCGGGGTTCGGGCTCTGTCAAGAACGCGTGTAAATGACTCTGGATGTGTCTTTTTTTTTCCCCCGCAGGTTCGTCTTTCACAGATCCAGATGCTCTCCCTCGAGAGGACCCTTAAGAGGGAGCTTGCTGTCCTGGGCAAAGAGATTGTCATCCACCGTCAGGAAGTGCGTGCCGAAAAGAGCAGTAAGTACGACTTTTTTCCTTTAATATTCGTTATTTTATGTGTAACTTGTCACCGTGTAAATCGTACGACTCTTTGCCGTGACAGAAAAGCTTCTGACAGCGGAGCAGATACGCACGTTCAGGGAGTCCGCTGCCAAAGAAATCCCCGAGAGTCTCAGTAAGTGACCGAAAGTGCGGGTTACAAGCCGTAATCCTAAGGTCTTTCAAAGGTCCGTAAATGCGGGTTTAAAGCCGTAATTATGGGTGTTTTTTTTTTTCTTCCAGAGAAACTACAGAAATACCCCTGCAGGGACACCTGCTTACGGAAATGCGTGGGTCTGCTGGCGGGCTACTTCTTCACCTTAAGCGGCCACCGAAAAGGGGTCCTCGTGTCCCTTCTCGAAAAGGATCTCCACGAATGTGACAAGAGCGACGACCACTACGTCGTATACGTGAGTAAATGTTAACTTAGCCGAGCATCGGGTGTATTTTTTCATCTCGGTTGTAACACGGTCCATCTTTTTATGTCGGACTCCAGGCCAAAGCGCACAAGACTGCGGCCACGTACGGAAGGGCCAAGCTGGCCCTTACCAAAGCCGAGTACACCTGGCTAACGGACTTCGCGAAGCTGCGGCCCTTACTACCGGGCTACAGCCCCGAGGTTCCCACACTTTTCTTTAACTCTGCCGGTGGGGAGCTGGAGAAACTGGGGGCCATGGTGACAGACGTCTGGCGCAAGGCCGGCGTGCTGGACGTCACCATCACTCGGATCAGATCGAGTCTGTCAACTCTGGTAAGTTCACGGTTGTTTTTTGCTTTTTTTACTTGCTTTTTGGCGGATCGGATCGGGGTTGGGGGCCGGTGCTGAGCTCTGTTTTACCTTTCCCTAGGCCCAGAGACGTCTGGAACCCTGTCAAAGGAGCCACGTCACCAGGGCCATGTGCCACAGCAACTCGACCTCCGACAAATATTACGTGGGAGAAGAGAGCGTGTCCGAGGCACACGCGACCCGAAGGACATTAGACCAGGCACTTTCTCCTCCTCCTCCCCCTCCCTCGCCTGCAGCTGAGCCCGGGGCAAAAAGGATGCGTATGGCATCCAGCAGTGTCTCGGACTGTGATGAGCCTGCACCTGCCACCAGGACATCCGCCTGGACACACGACCTGAAAAACGGCATCAGAAAAGCATTTGCCGGTGTCTGGCAGGAGGTGATCACCGAGGACGTGGTAAATATCCTGGTATTTACTATGAAAGATATATGTCATGTCGTGGAAATTATTCATGTAATTAAGACGGATTTCGTTTGACCCTTAGATTGCTGGAATTCTGAGCCGGGATGATGAGCTCTTGAAGCAGTGCGCACTCCTTAACCTGCGGATGAAAAAGGTCTCAGAGTTGATTGCAGAGCTCCAGGCTGAAGACTCCGGGAAGACTGAAGACATCTGATGCCATATTTATATATATATTTATATATTTATTACATTTTTGCTAATAAATTTGAGGAAGAAAGTCTGTTGTTTCGTTTCATTTCATGTAGTGAAAAGCGGATAAAGTCTGGCACAGGAGGGGCACTCTGTCTCGGGCATAGGCTGCCTCAAACGGCCCCATGGAAGTCTGGACAGACTTCCAGGAACACACACGGCTAACAGCAAGCCCGCCATGGGGTCTCTGTCTCGGGCATAGGCTGCCTCAAACGGCCCCATGGAAGTCTGGACAGACTTCCAGGAACACACACGGCTAACAGCAAGCCCGCCATGGGGTCTCTGTCTCGGGCATAAGGTGCTTCAAACTGCCCACTTCAAAACCTGGGGCTCTCTAAGAGCCAGGAACACACAGCCACACCTAACAGCTAGCGCAGGGCAGGCGCAGCCAGGCTCCAGCAATCTGCCTTCCACACGCAGCCAGACGCCCGACACTAACCCCTAACCCGCAGCCAGACGCCCGACACTAAACCCTAACCCCAGTTTTTTTTTTGTTTTTTTTTTGGAGGGTGTGTGTGTGTGTGTGTCGAGCGGACCCGTCTAGAGAAACATGCGCAGGCTTTTATTTAATTTAGAACAAACCTTATGCTCAGCAAAGATGGAAAATATAGCCTACAGTCTAATATATAATAATGGTTCTGTTGTTTAAAAGAATCAGAATATAAGGAACGCTTCGGATCCAGAGCAGCATTCATTTACAAGTTTAATCAGCACCAATTAAACTTCTTCTAAATAAACGTAAACATTCAGTAACTCGGGTCAGGTCGGACCACGGGCTTCTTCTTTTTTCTTCCTCACAGGAGAAATAAGGCGTGCGCTGTGCTCACCTCGCTTCTCTCTGAGGCGTCGGTGCTCTGTTTGTGATTTGTCTGCTGCCTTGAGTCCGTCCTTTATACGTGCGCGTTCACAGATTCACAGCAAGACAAGCCGGGGTTGAGTTAACGAGTTGATAACCAGCGTCGTGGTACCGCTGATCCGGAGTGACAGTGTTGTGGATAGGTTCAGCTGGATAGGCTGAGAGTAACCCCGGGTAGGCTGAGCTTGCTTTTATTCATAAAATAATCAGAGCACCAAAGTTACCCGGGCCATGCCCCCCCCCTGGTTCCGCGGTGTATGATTCGGGGTCACCTCTAGTGTTAACAAAAGTCCAAACTAACGGAACATAACTGCAGCCTACCCAGCACCCCTCAAACACAGCACCCAGCACTTTTCAAAATAAACTGACGCCCCACTTGTGCAGCCTCTTGTCTGTGGATTTCACTGAACAAACTGTCATGCAGAGATTTTTTTTTTTTTTTAACTTTAGTTTCTTTTGGATTTTTGTGCGTATTATGGAGACGTTTTGGTCCGTGTTAGTAAGTCTTTTTTTTCCTGGATAAAATTTTCTAAAGTTGCAACACTTCCCAGCTGACACAGGACGTTGTATTAACGTTGGTCCTTGGTTGGATATGGGTTGCAACGTTAACCAACTAAAAGGTAACGTTGAGATAACGTCTAAAGCTGACGTCATTTCAACATAAAATAACAACGTCAAGCTGACGTTGTTATTTAGTTGTTTTTAAGTAATGTTGGCTAGCAACCAACACCCAACGTCTAGTCAACCTCACCAGTTTACGTAAAATATATGTAGAATTCTGACATTCAGTTGCAGGTCTTTTGACCAAAGCCCAACGTTTTTTCAACGTTATATTGACAACACATAAACAACGTCAAAATCTAACTCCTAGCTGACTTTGTTATTTAGTTGTTTTTAAGTAATGTTGGCTAGCAACCAATATCCAACGTCTAGTCAACCTCACCAGTTTACGTGAAATATATGTAGAATTCTGACATTCAGTTGTAGGTCTTTTGACCAAAGCCCAACGTTTTTTCAACGTTATATTGACAACACATAAACAACGTCAAAATCTAACTCCTAGCTGACGTTGTTATTTAGTTGTTTTTAAGTAATGTTGGCTAGCAACCAATATCCAACGTCTAGTCAACCTCACCAGTTTACGTGAAATACATGTAGAATTCTGACATTCAGTTGTAGGTCTTTTGACCAAAGCCCAACGTTTTTTCAACGTTATATTGACAACACATAAACAACGTCAAAATCTAACTCCTAGCTGACGTTGTTATTTAGTTGTTTTTAAGTAATGTTGGCTAGCAACCAATATCCAACGTCTAGTCAACCTCACCAGTTTACGTGAAATATATGTAGAATTCTGACATTCAGTTGAAGGTCTTTTGACCAAAGCCCAACGTTTTTTCAACGTTATATTGACAACACATAAACAACGTCAAAATCTAACTCCTAGCTGACGTTGTTATTTAGTTGTTTTTAAGTAATGTTGGCTAGCAACCAATATCCAACGTCTAGTCAACCTCACCAGTTTACGTGAAATATATGTAGAATTCTGACATTCAGTTGAAGGTCTTTTGACCAAAGCCCAACGTTTTTTCAACGTTATATTGACAACACATAAACAACGTCAAAATCTAACTCCTAGCTGACGTTGTTATTTAGTTGTTTTTAAGTAATGTTGGCTAGCAACCAATATCCAACGTCTAGTCAACCTCACCAGTTTACGTGAAATATATGTAGAATTCTGACATTCAGTTGTTGGTCTTTTGACCAAAGCCCAACGTTTTTTCAACGTTATATTGACAACACATAAACAACGTCAAAATCTAACTCCAAGCTGACGTTGTTATTTAGTTGTTTTTAAGTAATGTTGGCTAGCAACCAATATCCAACGTCTAGTCAACCTCACCAGTTTACGTGAAATATATGTAGAATTCTGACATTCAGTTGTAGGTCTTTTGACCAAAGCCCAACGTTTTTTCAACGTTATATTGACAACACATAAACAACGTCAAAATCTAACTCCAAGCTGACGTTGTTATTTAGTTGGATTTTAGTTATGGTGGCAAGCAATCAATATCCAACGTATAGTCAACCTATTTAATCAACCTGATTAAATATTCACACTCTTGTCTTATGTACATTTACATTTTACATTTAGGGCATTTAGCAGACGCTTTTGTCCAAAGCGACTTACAATAAGTACATTTGTCACAAGAAAGAAACCACAACATATCTATGTACAAAATCATACATGGACTTGAGCCTCCCGTATTGAACCAGTTTATAAAAATGGCATCAACATCTACACGGAGTGCAGCTAGAGGAGACTGTGTTGTCCCGTTGAGAAAAAGTACTTTTAGCCAGTCTGCATTTTCAATCAGGGCTGCTCGTGAACTCTATTCCAACTCACATTAGAAATCTTTCAAACTATGCCTCTTTTAAATACTTTTTTAAAAAGTGGCTAGTGGTCAAAGCTGTCAACATTAAATTTTAGTATTTAATAATTTCTCCTCACATTTGCTGCTCTGCCTGTCGGTGCTTCCTGATGCCATCCGTCATGTTGTCTGTCAGTTTATTAATTGTCTAGTATTACTGTTGTTTTTTGTGCATGGCTTTTAATGTGTTTAATGTTTGTGTTTTGCTTGTTTGTGACCTGCTGGCTTGTGTCTTGTGTAAAAAAATTTTTGTCGATGTTGGTGTTGCTGCTTAACGTTGCTTCTGTTTTGTCTGTAGCGGCTGCTGTTTGAGCTGAGTTTATGTTAGCTTGTGTGTGTATGTATGGACTTTTGCTTAGTTCTCTGCCTTTTAACCTTTTTTCAGATTTTGTTTTCCAATCCTTTAATGTATTATTTGTATGTCGATAACTCAATCATTTTATTTTCTTTTAGGGTTACTCTTAACATCAGTCCAGGGACAGCAGATTTAAAATAGCCTTTTGGCTAATTCTGGCATGTTTACATTTGTTAAAATGTTTTATTAATGTGCATTGTCCCTGATTATTAAAGCTTTAAATAAATAAATATAGGCTACGTAGAATTCAGACAGTAGGCTCCTTGATTTTTCTTCAAGAGTTGTTGATGAAATTGAAAATTGCTCTTTGCTTTGATGTCATTGCCATACAAACCATCCATACAATCTCTCATAGAATTTTTTTTAAACAGTGATATAAGAAGCTTTATTGTCATTGCAACAAGTGGCTACAACAAAATTTTGTTCGGGAACACCTATTGTACAATGGTCATAAAATAGCCTATATTAAAAGGTAATAGCCTATAAATTAGCAGTAAGACTATATGCAGTTTAGAATAAGTATTACAGACTGTAATAGTCTGTACCAGAAGTGCAAGTAGGCTACACAAGATATGGTGGAAATGACTGTAATACTGTGTGACAGTTATATTTTTGATAATAAAAAAAACATGTTGATGGCTGTCTCACATAATGTATTTTAATTATTTTACAGATACTTATTTCAGGAACATTTTTCGACTATATCATATTTCTGAACATTTTCATTGTTGAAGTTTGTCTGGGAGTTTGACAAAGAAAGTGGAATTTGTATAAAATGATGTTTAAAAAAATGCTCAAAGAAGATAAAAGTGAGAACAGTTGCAAATATTGGGAGTTCCAATACAGGCTGACACTTATCCACCTGATTCAGATGCAGATGGGAAATGTGAACAGTGTGGGGTAACTGAATCTGTGCAACATGTGATAATGGAATACATATGGGAGAGCACTGAAGTTTAATTTAGAAAATCTTGAGGTGAAGGAAGTAGTAGAGTAGTAAAGTAGTCATTTTATTTAATTATTTATTATTATTTTTTTTATTTAAATTTTATTTAAACTAACTGCCACCCTCCTCGGTCTGCACACACCCTCCTCACTGGCTTATCTCTTGTCCTACATCCGGCTCGGTAGCTGGCGGTAATGCTCCCTGAAATAGTAAACTGTCATTAAACACATGAGAAGAAGAAGAAACTTGTGCGCGCATGATGCAGGCATGCCAGGCAGACGACTCTTAGAAACGAAGGAGGTGACTACGAAATCTGTTCTGGTGAGTTATCCCCAAACAAGCTAACATGGTTGAAGTTAAGCTGTGTTTAGGCTAGTGCAACTCAATTTTACAGTTACAGTTCTTTTTTTAAATGTTCAATGAAAATAATCCTATACACTTTTTGTGAAGACACAAATCCGAGTCCTCACTACCTTAAGAGTGCACTGAAAAAATTGTGTTAGCTTCGCAGCTAACGTTAGCAGCGTGCTAACCCATAGCGGAGTTGTTGCTGGCAGTGTGTTTGGTGTTCACTGTTTACAGCCATCAATACCTATAAACACAGGCTCGCTATCACAATTGTAATATTTGGAGTCATACATGGACCGAAATGCTATGTTATCCTTAGCTTCAACATTGGTCACTGCAAATTCAAACTGAGCAGCTAACTCTTGCTAGTTTTGATTCCTCTGTGTTTTGTTACATGAATAGATTGAAACACAGTTAAACAGATTCACTTTATTGACCACAAATTTAGTAAAAAATGATTAAGAGCAGCTGTTTTTCCAGGCATTGCAAACGAAATGAAACATTAGAAAATGGAAATGTGTGTCTATTGGAAACAATAGCTCAATACAAAAATATAGGAGTATTGAAAAAATGCATGTTGTTAGTCAGATGATGTTTAATATTATGTTCGTTTAATTAAGCTGGCAAAAAAAATCAAAGCCTGGTGATTGCCATAAACAAAAAAACAGCACATACTTGCTTAAATTGAATTGTGAATTGACTGAAAAGCTCTTTTGGTTAACATGTTGATTTACGGTGTGTGTGTCCCTAAATTTTCTCTCCATACATTAGGAGGGCATTTATCAGAATCTGACATCTGTGGACCGACGCTAAAAAGATTTTCACTCACGCAGAGAAAGAGGGTAAGGAGTGTTTGCCATGATGACACATTATTGGTTAATTGTATTTCACAGACATAGCTTGGGGGTTGTGCAATATAATTTTTATTCACGACAAAAAATAACTATAGTGGTATAAATGTATTGGTTGATTTTATTACCTAATTGCTAATCTTTTCTTTTTTTTTTTTCCTTTTCTTTTGGGGGGGGGGGGGGGGAGAAGATGTCTTATCTGAGGCGCTGGAGAAAAATTCGTTCACAAGCCGCATCAATTGCACTGTAAAGTAGCAGTGAAGGTAGTGGCCCCGACAATTTGGTGTCCAATCAAGCTGAAGCCCAAAACACTGATTCACAATCAGAAGGAATTGGTCCTTCAGTAGGTGTTTCTGAAAGTCTGGAACCCAGTCAGAGTGATGTAGATTCACCAGTAGAAGGAAACAGTAATTCTGATCAAACAGATGAACTTTCTGATCTAGATTCAGATTTTGGATACAATGCACGTGTTTTAACTGACTCTGAACAAGACTCAGAATCTGCACAGGAAGATGAAGTGACCCTCCAAGAAAAGCTTGCGTCCTGGGCTTCAACAAGTAAATGTGGAAGAAGTAACCTTAATGAACTCCTTGGTATTTTGCGGGACGAAGGTTTACCACTACCAAAGGATTCCAGGACATTACTTGGAACACCACGTTCCATACCGACTGAGGAAAAGTGCGGTGGACAGTACATTTATCTCGGGATTACATCCTCTGTTGTGAATATTATCAAACAGAATACTGCGTTTTTGGACAATTCAAACTCTGTGGACTTAGTGGTGAACATTGACGGAATTAATGTTTTCAAGGCATCTCCTCGCCAGTTGTGGCCAATTATCTGTACTTTCAGTGATTTTGAGCCTTTCGTTGTGGCACTGTATTATGGCACCTCTAAACCTGACTCTGTTGATGATTATCTTGCGGCCTTTTTAGCAGAATACACACAACTACAGGAAAACAAAATAGTTGTAAATGGCAAAGAAATTAATGTTCAGATCAAAGCATTGGTTTGTGATGCCCCTGCTAGAGCATTTGTGAAATGCATCAAAGGGCACACTGGATATTACAGCTGTGAAAGATGCATTGTAAAGGGAGAGTATAAAAACAAAAGAGTTGTGTACTTGGGAGACTACCCTTTAAGGACAGATGTAGCATTTGCCAATGGGCTTTATAATGACCACCAGCTTGGGGTATCCCCTTTACTTAATGTAGGGATAAATTGTGTCACAGGTTTCCCACTAGACTAGTGTGTCTTGGTGTTGTGAAAAGACTGCTGTGCTTCTTTAAAAAAGGACCACCTGAATGTAGACTGTCACAAGGTCAGTTGCATGAGATTTCAACTCTTCTTGTCTCTCTGTCTGGGAAACTTCCTAGTGAATTTGCTCGCCAACCAAGATCCCTAACAGAGTTAAATTGGTGGAAAGCCACAGAGTTCAGACAATTTGTCCTATACACTGGACCTGTTGTGTTAAAAAAGGTATTGCACAAGGATGTGTATGACCACTTTCTCTGCCTAACGGTAGCTCTATCAATACTTCTGGACTCATGTGAGAGAAGGCGTGTTGCTTACATGGACTTTGCAGAACAACTCTTAAGCTACTTTGCAGCAAAATGTGAGCATATATACACAGCAGCTTTCCTGGTCTATAATGTCCATAGTTTGAAACATCTGGCAGATGACTGTAGGAATTACCAGTGCTCTCTCAATGACATATGTGCATTTCCATTTGAGAATCATCTGCAAGTTCTCAAGAGATTGGTGAGAAATGCCAAGAATCCAATCAGTCAAGTGGCAAAGAGACTCACTGAACAAGAGAGGGCAGGGGGCCACCCAAAAGAGACAGGCAAGAAGAGTTGGCATTTTGTTGCTGAAAATGAGAGAAATGGGTGTTTTCTCTTGCACAACGAAGACTTTGCCTTTGTTAAAGAAAAACGAGATGGCAGTTTGTTGTGTGACATAATATCTCAAAACAGCCTGGAAAGTTTTTATACTGTGCCTTGCGACTCCAAGCTCATTAATGTGGTGTTTGTTAGAAACTTGGACAGAGTACGGAAACACCGCAGGCTTCTTGACGTGTCTGATATTGAACGTAAAGTGGCTTGTCTGCCATATCGTTCAGGATATGTGCTTATGCCTTTACTTCATCGATTTGAGCGAAAAGTATAAAAAGAAAATAACTTCTAGATGGAATTTTGACAGTTTTTTTACCTAAAGGGGAATTTTAACTGGGGTCCCCCACTCAAACACTTAGAAAAGGAGTTGGGGCAATACATTATTTTGTTTGATGGTGCTATTGTGAGAATATAGTCAATCTACCACACAAACTCTCTCTGGCAGGGCTACTGTTCGCTATATATTTTGTATGCATGTTCAGTGTAGTTTATAGGATGGCTTGGGTTCGTGCAGCTTGGAAAGAAAGGGACCGCGAAGAAGAAGGTGTGGTGCCAGCAAGCTGGGTTGACATCGACAAGAAGTTAGTCTTTTGGCCAAATGTTGTAAATGCAGCCAAGTTCATCATTGCGCGCCGCAAACCAACTGATGGATGGAAACGGTTCACTCTGGTCAAAGTGAAGCTCAGATCTGGTATGTACAGTCATATTACAGTAAATACACTTTGACTTGAATATCATGCCATGTCAATGTTTTGCATTGATAACCTTTTTGGTTTGGCAATGTTTCATAGATGATTGCCAAAAATGTGAGAGCTGGGACCAAACAAGTGGTGCAGAAACAGAAGGAGGAGCACAGTGCACCAGAAGAAAAAATAAAAAAAGGCGACATGAAGACTTCGATTATGAGGAAGGTAATTGTGCTGTGCCTATTTAAGTAAATATTGCATATGCTAAATATTTGATTACATGTCTACTTCTTTAACACCATCTATTCTCTTTAAATTACACAATAAGTATCAGGGCCTGAAATTTGCTGCGGGATTGCGGGTATTGCGCATAATTGGACCGATTCCCGCAAATCTCACACTCATAATGCGGGAAATTCCCGCACACATTTCAAACCAGCCAACTACTGGTACACACTACAGGAGCGCTGCGTTAGACAGTCTGACTTAAATGACACACACGTCTTTGTTTGTATAGTTTAGGTAGCCTACTGTACTGAATAAAGTTAGATGTTATAAAACACACACGCTGCTGCAGCTGTGCAGCACCACATCTGTTGCGCTCTGGTTCAGCCATCGGTGCTCAGATGTTGGTTAAATCTCTTCCAATATTGAACTCTTTTTATACAACATGCAGCCAAACACCAGGTTAAAGAGAGAGGAACAGCAGAGCTCCTCTGACAGCTCCTTCCTGCAACGAGCAGGGTTTTTTTTTAGCAGCGCCGTCTTTAGAGGTGAAGAACACGCACATGTCCGCCTGACTTTAACACAGGGTTTTCCTGCCTATCTAAGGTGATTTTGGTGCCCATGGGGGGCGATCAGATGCAGCGTCTTGCACCAACTCACCGTTTAAAAGGAGAAGGAAGCCTGTATGTGGAAAGACATCGCGAGATGTAGAATGAGTTTTATAGACGAAAAACACACATGTCAGGACCGCTGACTTACATAATCAGAACAGACATGTCCTGTGATTATCAGCCTTGTTTCATATTTAATAGAGGAGGGACAATATCTGAAAGTACAACTGTCAAGCCAGGGAAAACCCTGTAACACTGAGTTTGCAAACTGAGTATTATACCTCAGCATGTGACAAATAAAATTTTGAAATGCTGTGTAGTTGCAGCATCATTTATATCTGAAGCATAACATATAATATAGACCTGTAGTCCCCCCCAACAAAGTAAAATCCCCCCCCCATGTGAAGCCCTTAGGGGGGGGAATTCCCCCCACTTTTGGAAAATGAATTTCAGGCCCTGAGTATCAATAACACAGTGTATCATATTGCTCCTTGATCATCAATGCTAGCATCATACACAGGCATATCGTAAGTCTACTGACAGTTTTAGTTTTATATTTCAAGTTTTTTCACTTTCCCACTGGACATTTGTCTCTCAATTAGGTGCTTGTGGTGGCAGCTTTGTGGAGCCTGAACACATGGTAGAATCACCTGATTTGTTTGCAGATGATGATCATGCCATCAGTGATGAAGGTAAGTTAAACTGCCTTGTGACAGGAGTGATGTTGATAGGAATATTGAAGCAACTTTTAAATTTGAGGATTTGGTGACAGCCAGCAGATTTTAAATAAATCAAGCTTTAAAATATAGAACTTTTCAAAGAACGGCATCATTAGATAAGATTTTCATGACTTTTTTTATACAGACTATATTCCAGAGCCAGAGAGCCAAGGTAGTCCAAAAAGGTGCAGCTCCAATCCAGTGGCAAAACATGGGTCTGCTCCTAGAAAAAATAGAAAAGAGCCTACACTTCCAGCTGCTCCACAGAAAGTGCGACCTCTCCACCAGTCTCCACCAAGTTCGGAAGATGACGACACTGCACCCTTCACATCAAGGAAAACCCCTTCCTGTCCACCGAAAACAAAAGGTTTGTGTACAGTTCTATTTCATTATGGCCTTTCTTTTTTGATAGTTGGGCTGATTTTTGACCTGATTTGTTTGAAGATGATGATGATGACCATGCCATCAGTGATGATGAACCTGAGATCAGGGATGATGATCATGCCATCAGTGATGAAGGTAAGTTAAACTGCCTTGTGACAGGAGTGATGTTGATAGGAATATAGAAGAACTTCTAAATTTGAGGATTTGGTGACAGCCAGCAGCTTTCAAATTAATCAAAGTTCATTTATATAGCTTTACAATATAGAATTTAAAAAACAGCATAATTTGATAAGATTTTCATGACTTTTTTTTTACAGACTATATTCCAGAGCCAGAGAGCCAAGGTAGTCCAAAAAGGTGCAGCTCCAATCCAGTGGCAAAACATGGGTCTGCTCCTAGAAAACATAGAGAAGAGCCTACACTTCCGGCTGTTCAACAGAAAGTGCGACCTCTCCACCAGTCTCCACCAAGTTTGGAAGATGACGACACCGCACCCTTCACATCAAGGAAAACCCCTTCCTGTCCACCGAAAACAAAAGGTTTGTGTACAGTTCTATTTCATTATGGCCTTTCTTTTTTGATAGTTTGGGCTAGTTCATAGAAATATAATGATTCTATTAAATAGTTCTGCTTGATGTGTTTGACCAGAACGAACACTTAACTGTGTTCAAACAATGTTTACAAACATTTTTTGTTTTACATTTTGGAGGTTATTTCTATAGAAGAAGCAACAGCATACAATTTCACCTTCTCATGAAGGCATGTCTCACCAAACAGGAAAAAATAGAGGCTCAACACCAAGTGTGTCTCATCACGCAGAAAAAGGAAGAGGCTCAAGACCAGTCATCAGCTCCCCATTTAAAAAAAGACCAAGCTCCCCATACCCAATGACACAAGCTAGTAAGTACACACACACACCCTCATAGACACAACCAGATCACTTAAACCCAAATCCAGACCCTTTATCTTTATCAACGTACTGCATAAAAGTGTGTTTGTGCAGGACTGTAGGTTTAAAAGACACGCCCTAATGTCTTCAGACTTTGTGACGTCTGGATAATTTTGATACACAACTGGTGCACATTTGTCAGTGAAACGTCATCTACAGCAGTGGTTCTTATCCTATTTAGGCCATGACCGCACCAAAAGATCATTTGAACTGGGGACCCCCACCCTGAAAACATTTGGCAGTGTTAAAGCTGGAGCGTTACATTTTGTTGGACTCGGTTCCGCAAATTGATATTCCAGTCTACTTGCATACATCCAGGGAGAGGTGAGAGGATTGAGGGTCCATGTGGTGGTTGGGGGGGCGTGGATTGAGTGGGGAGACATGGGTTTATGGAGGGAGCCTCGACCACAAACAGAGGCGAACAGGGTTTGTAAGGAAATAAAACAAAGTCTGCTATTCAATGACTCACGAGTGCTGAATATGCTGTTAGGACACAGCCGGCTAAACTGACCACAATAGTCAACGTTCAAGCAACGGGCGCCCCCCGGAGAAAAATATGTACCATGATATAAATGACTATGAACAACAGTTGACACAGAGTCATGAACCCATGCAAATAGAATCATGACCTGGCTCAGTTTATTTTTTTTGGCAAGTGTAAGTTGCTACGGTAAGGTGTTGATGATTCTAGTTATGATTGTCTTTCTTTCAATGCTTTTAGGATTTCATAGAAAGGTTATGGAGCTGCTGGTAGAGATCCGTGATGGGTTAAAGGACTTAAAGATTGCCCATCAAGCAGAAGACACTGTTTTTGACCAGGCTACAACCCTCGAGGAGCTTGAACACCTGGAGGAGTCCCTCAAATCAACGGAGGAAAGGCAGAAACTAGTAGGTTTTGTAAATTGACAAATCCTCTAGCACATCTTTACCGAATGCCTTGGAAACCAATCCGGATACAATGGCAAATTATCAGGGATCACACAGTTGTTTTTTTTTGTTTTTTTTTTATCTCTGACATTTACATTCAGTTGTAGCACCTACATTGAATTTAGATGTTAGAGACGTATTGGTAAGAAGAAATCTGGCAGTATTAGACTACAGTAGTGATACCAACGTAATGAATTTTTTCTCAAATGTGCACTGTTGAAATCACCTTGTAACAGACAACAGTCATGGGATATACTGAACTCTAAACTTGCTCTTGTTTTTGTACACTGATTTCCTCCAATTTCAGATCCAACGCTTGTCCATGGTTGGAGGAGGGACATCAACCAAAAACAACGTGAAATGGATCTTAGACAAGTAGGTTTTTTTTTTTCATATCATTGTCAGTTGTCTGTTATTAAGGAAGAATTGATTGAACCGGAATTGACAAAACAATACACAGACACCAGGACAAAGTGTAAAACCAGTGTTATACACATCAGTGTTGTTGATCAACTAGGGCTGGATGACAAAGAAATAAACATATTGATATTGAAAAATTCAATATCGTTAATTAACAAAAAAATTAAAAAATATTTTAAGTACGGCCCCGGCCATCTTATCAGGGGTTAAAGCAAAATAAAATCTTCTGACTGAATTTTTTTCCAGGCCAGGGCAATGTGTCTATTCTAAATATGAAAAGAAAATCAAACCACTTTTAATTTCTGCTCATTCCTTTTTCGTTTTGACCAGGAAATTGAAAAGCTATTTAAATTAATTTCAATTCAATTATTATTTCAATTCAAATAACCACGTTTTTTGTGGATTAAATTTAAGCATTCTTCTTAGTTTTTTACTCTGGTAGATTTTATTGCACTTACAGTAACATAACGAGTGTAGCTCACCTTGAGTTTTCACCTGGATCACTGTCTCTGTGTGACATACAGCTCTTTAGAACAGATCATAATGTTGCTGCTGTATTTTAAACATCAGAGTGTTTCAGATTGAGAGGTTTGAGGTGGAGCTGCAGGGTTGGGTGGAGGTGTGTGAAAGTTTATTTGTGCTGTTGAACGTAACCGCTGTGAAACAATCATTAAGTAATGTGATATTGATCTTATTCACCAGCTTCTTACTGTCACCGCTCCCTCTCTTCATCAGCTCTACCTCACTCCACCACAGCTAACATTGTCTTGTAGCTGCTCTCTGACGGAGTGACTCTGTCTTCCATTTGTTTTGAACTTTTATAAATAAAAGCAAGGAGGAGTAAAGTAGTAGTCTTCCTGCATTGATTGTACTGTCTGAGAGCAAAAGAGAGCGTCACCATCTCTGTCACACACTGAATCTGTTAGCTGCTCCTCTCCTCCGTATCAGCGGGCACCTGAGTGCTGTGTGACAGACAGCGATGTTGTCTGACTATTTAGTTTAGATGCAGTTATGGCCTGCTTGTTTCCAGCACCATTTTCACCATATAGGGCGGTCAAAATTAATGCGTTAACCTGGGATGATTAATTTCTGGAACAATTTTTATTTACGCAATTGGCACATGTGCATAACGACCCGCCTCGTATCCCACAACTCATTGATGACGGTAACTACAGTGTATTTCAGTAGCCTGCCTCTTCCCCCAAACAAACACTGTGTGTGTGTGTGTGTGTGTGTGTGTGTGTGTGTGTGTGTGTGTCTGTGTATCTGTTTAATGCAGGAATAGTTATTAATAGTTACAATAGTTATTCCTCATCACTGTTGTGTATCAAAGGTCCAGACATATGGGGGACAGAGCTGTCAGTAAGCGGTTACGGGACACCATTGTGTTAGCTGTGGTGACACATTCAACAGCACAAATAAACAGCAGTAGCATTATTCTGCTTTGGTTGGTTTAGTTTTAAAAAGTCTTAATGAGAGATCTTCTTTATTTCATCTGTGCAAAAAATCAACTCTGATCCTGATCCACTGCTAAGTCATCTGGAAGGCTTTATTGATAAGCAAAGAGTTTAGTTATTTGAAGAAAAAAAAACCAATGTTAGAAAAACAAAATTACTGAAAAATGTCAAGATCTAACCTTGTTTTCCTCAGTAATTAACTAGTTGAATTTAAAAAGACTGCTTAAGGCTGTGTCATCATCACTCAACCAACCATCAACCAACTACAGTCACAAGTTAAATTAGAAAAGTACAATCATTATTATTATTATTATTATTATCATATTTTTAATTTTTTTATATATATAAATATAATCTCTTAATTTTGCTCTGAGTGCACCAGAATGATACATTTGACTTTAACATGTACAATATTATCTTCCAGGGAAGCATGCCATCGAATGACCTTATTCTGTCTAGATTCTGTGGGAAACACTGGATCACTTTATTCATTATATCAAATTATAAGTGTGTTGTTCTACTGTTGGTCTATTGGTGCTATTGGCAACATGTTAAGAATCATAATAATTAAAATAACTATCATAATACAAGTTTGCGTACCCCCCTTGCACGTCATGTTCACCTTTTTCATGTCCACCTTACAAGTTTATTATTTTCAATCCTTACCTGTTTGCATCCCTGTATTTAGGAATGTTGATTACTTTTGATTAATCCACAGCTACCCTGTGATTGATTAGATTAAAAATTGTAATCGTTTGACACCCCCACTATTTGACAGCCCTACTATTTATTTAATGTTTTTCTATCGAACTTTTTATTGGCCTGTTTTTTTTTTTCTTATTGAACCACGCGTCTATCCATCGATACATATTGTCATATTGAATTATTGCTTAACATGTGCAACATGAGATGCAGTGCAACAAAAATTAAATGTATTTTTCAGATTTTGTAACATAATTTGTATGCTTAACATTTCTTATTTTAGTAGTAAATCGTACTTGCTTAATGTTACCCAGAGGCACCATCTGACTTCTTACTGACCTGTCATTATCAGCTGGCTGGACCGGGACCCTGTCAAACTGGTTCCTGGCCAGGAATCACTTAAAAAATTGATTGGTGTCATTGGTGTAGCCAGATGATGTGCCGACTTGTGCTGCACTGACAATGGCTTCTGTATAATTGTATTCAAATTCCCTTTTGTACCTACAGGTTGATGACCCAAAACTTGCAGGCACAATTCAATTTGTGTGGAAGGGGACCTCAAAAGAAGCTTTCATTTGAGAAGCTCCGCCTCTACTCTGTTGTAATAGGTAAAAAAGCACATCTATACTATAGTGCTCCAAATCTAACACTGTCATATTTCTTCAACCACTCGACGGATTGAGATGAGACATAGTGGATATCTTCCTTGGAGCACAAGAATGTTCCTGTATTGACTTTTAAGTTGATACCGGAACCGACGTGCCTGCACAAGATGATTGTTTGCCAGTAATGGTGGTTTGGCTTCACCAGCAGGCTCCAGCGGTTATTTGAACAGAAACAGCTCTGTCACTCTTTCAGCACATAAACAAATGCAAGCAAAGCTATTCTGATGGTGAAAAATATTACCAAACCTCAATCCCATTTTAAAAAAATTATATTTAGAAAGTTACACTTGGTTTTGAAAAGTAAGTAGCTTATATATCAGCTGTTTTGTTGCAGTCGCAACTAGTTGTGTAGGTGTGAACTGAGCTTTAGAGCATCTGCAGCTGAATATTTTCACTGCTTTCTACAGCCAATCTTATTTCATGTCTTACAGATAGTGTCCAGAGGAGCACGCCTGACTCAGAGGTGAACATTCGTCGGGTGATCGGCGAGCACCTGAAATTTGCCCCAGATAGGCAAAAAGGCGGCAGAAAGAAGGTGGATGACGGGAGTGAGGAAGTGTAATATATTGTAAAAATGTAAATAGTTAAAGGGGACTTCGGCCATTTTTGACCCCATATCATTTTGTAGGTGGTTGTATCATTTTCAGTCAGTTTTTTGAAAAAAAATGACCAGAGTTCTACTGTTTAAAAGGTTTGTTTTAGTCTAGATGTCATTTGTTTGTACGGATATTTGAATTGTTTTTTACTTTCATTTGAAAGTGTCTTCTCTTTATATTTTTAGGAAGTTTTTAATAAATGTTGGTTACCGATTTTTGCTTTTAAACTTTTTTCTAGACTTTGAGATTGGAGGCTGATTTCAACCCAACATTCAATTTTGATGTCAAGCCAACGAGAACTCTTAAGCTCAATTTGATATAATATTGTGTGTGTGTGTGTATACATACATACTAAAACAATTGTATTCAACGTGAGAGTCCAAACATAATCCAAGATCTCTGTAACACAGGAGGTAAATGTAATGTCAACGTTGGGATATGACGTAATCCATATGACAACCATAATGCAATGGTCATCCAACGTTAGAGTCTAACTAAAATCCAATGTGTATTTAGTGGTGGTGCTTGACGTTAAGACAACGGTAGGGTTTGACGTAGACCTAACTTTGAAATCAATATCATAATCCAATGTCTATATAACGTAAAAGGTTGACGTCAAGGCTACGTACAAAATCAAATGTCTATTTAACGTTCAGGGCTGACGTCCAGCCAACGTTAAGTTTTAACATAAACCCAATTTTCAAATCCATATCATAATCCAATTGTAATCCAACGTTGGAGTACAACCAAAATCCAATGTCTATTTAATGTAAAAGGTTGACGTCAAGCCTACGTCAAAATCCAATGTCTATTTAACGTTCAGGGCTGACGTCCAGCCAACGTCACATTTTAACATAAACCCAATTTTGAAATCCATATCATAATCCAATTGTAATCCAACGTTGGAGTACAACCAAAATCCAATGTCTATTTAACGTTCAGGGCTGACGTCCAGCCAACGTTAAGTTTTAGCGTAAACCCAATTTTCAAATCCATATCAATATCCAATGGTAATACAACGTTGGAGTACAACGTTGTTCTAATGTTGCATCAACGTCAAGTGTCTGCTGGGTAGAGATGCTTTTAAAAAACATTTGTGAAAGTGGTCTCTTATTTTTTTCCAGAGTGCTACACACACACACACACACACGGAAATTCTCATTCCAGTGTTAAGTTTGATTTGTGTACAAAATATATAACTGTCACTGCTCATTACACCACCTGGCAACTGATTTCGGACAGGAAAGACAGGAGTCTGCAGCAGCAGGCACAAACAGGTGCTGGCACAACAACACTGAGCTGGTTAACTCATCACACAGCAAACATTTATGAAAATATAAAGCATAAATACGAAGGCAGTCCTGTCACCGCGGCACCGCGAACCGCACACCAGAGCCAGGCCTGGTCGCACTGCACGCGGAACCGAAGCGCAGTGCCCTGGAGCAGAGGCAGTTTCAGACAGGCGCACATGTTAACCAGTCTGCCTGGTCGCACATCTCGCGCTGTGGAGCGCAGTGCGCGCCTGCAGTTCGGTTCAGTTCTATTCTTCACGAGCGCCGCGAGCACCATCTGTCAAGCTGGATAGACCAGATCGTACCAGACAGGAAGTTGGGCACAGAAAAGGCGAGAGAATCCGGCCAATTTTCAAAATAAAATAATTAAATGCTGATTAATTAAGTTGTTGCTTGTCCGTCTATAAATATTTATCAGTTGTGTCTGCACACGACACACACACACGTTAAAATGACGTGTGTGTGTGGAAAACCGAGTGAATACGAGTATGGACGACTGCAGTCGATGTCTGACGGGCGCGGAGAGGAGGAGAAGTACGCTCCCAGTGCGACCACCCAAGCGCCCGAGAGCCCAGCTGCACGCACCCTTTCTCCTCGACACATTCATTGAAAACAATGCATGCGCCAGTAAATGCACGCTTCCTGGAGGCACCACAGTTAAAGCTTAGTTAACCTTACCTCCCACATCACCCGTGGCCGCGACCGCATGAACTGTGCTCACCGACAGGCATGTGAAGCAACACGTGCGCGTGCCCGAACACGGCCCAGCTTGCCGCTATATTATGCTAATGCTAATGAATAACTAACAGTGAGCCAACAGCAACACACTGCATGAACACTCAACTTTAAGCTAACGTTCCGATATTAAACCAAGAGAGTCCCGCCCGCAAACTACTAACCTAACGTTACATGTCCAAGCACAAACTACCAACAGGTCTGATATTTAACGTTAGGCTAACGTACATTTCGCTAATGTTCGCAGGGCTGAATGATAGCTGGTGTGGTTAGGTCCGTTTACTAAACATTTAACGGACTTAACAATACAGTTGGAGTATTTTTATATTTAACATATTAAAATATTTGTTCTACATTTGACTTACCTTCAAAGACGATGGAAAAAGTAATATCTTCGGTCCGTATTCCCAAATTGTTGGAGCCGAAAAAATGGCGTCTCAACCGTCCACAGGTAGAAAATTCTGGAGAAGGCGGAGACGTCATGACGTCAGACGCACAGCGTCATGAGAAACCTAATTGATGCAGGTTCACTCAAATGAGAATTGCAGGTTAGATGTGTACTGAGGGAACAACACATAATAACAAGTTGATATACTCCACAAATGTAGACTGCCTCCACTAAAGAAGAAATCTTAATGAAACTCACTCAGAACCTTACGTAACTTCAACTACTGCTGAAATACACTTTTTAGAGTGTACATTAAGTGTGTTAAGGAATAAGATTTGGATTGCTGTCACTGAAAAGTATAGTACTAGCCTACAGCTATTCTCAGTTAATACCACATTTGAGCATTAGTACATATCTCTTGATAGTGCTTTAAAGCATTGTATAAACCGTAAAACAAACAAAATAAACTTCAGTTTTACCTGAGTATACTTTTAGCCCATTTCCACAGACTAAAAAAGGGTTTTCTGAAAGAAAAAAAAAAAATTGGTTTGAATCTACAACAATGCCTAGGAGAAGTAAGAAGTCCCAAGCTGTACGCATGCGCTGGCAGAGATCAGGTGAGATGCACTGTGCTACAACAGCTGAACAGGAAGCATGTGTTGGTCCCCAGAGCAGTGGAGAGGTCATGACGTCTGCAGCATCTCATGTGCCAAGTGTTAACCAGGCAGGTCAACATGATGCATTGTGCTCACCACGCATTTCTTATGCTGACGTTGTAAAGACGACACTTCACAGTAATGACCCAAGTGCATCAGCTACTTCAAATGCTAACCAGGTAAACTATTCAGGTGATGTGCCTTCGCCACAGGTCTCTTATGCTGACATGTTAAAGAGAGGATGTCACAGTAATGATCCCATAGAAAAAGTTAGCTCCCATGCTGTAAGCTATTCGGGTGATGTGCGCAAGATCTCACATTCTGACATTGTAGAGGCAGACCTCAGTGTAGCAGGACCATCCAATGCAGACTATGTGAACCTCACAGAGCAGCCTTCTGAACAACACGTCTGTGCATCACGCAGCCAGGCCTCTCTCAAATATGGCAAATTCAGGAACCAGCAGTGTACCTGTAACTCATTAACCTTTCTTGCATTTCTCTATGAGAATGAAAACATCACCAGAGCAGACCTTGACCTTGTTTTGGATAAAGGTAATGTGTTATATAAAGAAGCCAGGAAAAGGTTCCCTGATCACAGCCATTTGACTACTGATGAGCTACCTCATAAGGTTCGTACACGCAGGCACAGACTTCATGCAGACATGAAAATACTGTCAAGATACGGGACGTTTGGCGAACCTTTACCTGGAGCTGTAGATGACTATCTGGACCTGGAGGCAGGACTGAGCTGTTTGTTATCAGAGGTCCAATATGCACTGCTGCTGATGAGATCGTTGTGTATTGCAGTATTCAGAACCAAGTCAGGCAGATACGGTTTCTTTGATCCACACCCCAGAACAGCCAAAGGTTTGCCTTTACCCCTGGGTTCGGTCATGGCTGGTGCAGCTGTCATGCTGACATTCTCACATCTCAGTGACATGATTGACAGGCTCATGAAGCAACATAAGATGATGGACATACATTCCTCCTGTACCTATGAGTTGAAGCCTGTGGAGTTTTACATTGTGAACACAACAAACCTGAATAGAGCCATGTCAGACACACACAGTCCACCTACCACTCAGACTGCTGCTCTATCAACTGCTGTGCTGGATGATGCTCTTCAGAAAGAGGCAAGCCTGAGTGCTCCAAGGTTAACCACTGTTGTTACTGATGTCTGCAATAACACTGTACATGAAGCATGCACTGACATGGAAACTGAACCAGAGCCATTGAGCCCATTCACTTTGAATTCAGACACATCACATGATGCTCCTCAAAATGAATCAAACTCTTCTGCACCAATAATTGATACAATGGTGAGTGATAGTGCCTTACATGACATTGCTCATAAACTCGAAACTTAGTAGGCAGGCAAAAATAAAATATAAGAGGAGACTTCTGTGCTCTGGAAAGGTATCTCAAAGAAAGGAGAATCAAAAGAGGAAAGAAAAGGAAAAGTATGCTTCTGACAAAACATTCAGAGCAAAGAAAAAATCTTCTGCAAACAGGCAAAATTCTGACGAAGAACTCAGACAAAGAAAACAAGCGAATTCAAGAAACCGTTATAGAAAAAAGCCTGAATTAAGACAAAAGAAGAGAAATAATATAACAACTGCATATAGAGAAAATCCTGAATTCAGACAGAAACAAAAAGACTTCATAATGAACCAGTACAGACACAATCCTGAATTCAGAGAAAAACACAGAGGCTACATAACAAACCAGTACAGACTCAATCCTGAATTCAGAGAAAAACACAGAGGCTACATAACAAACCAGTACAGACTCAATCCTGAATTCAGAGAAAAACAAAGAGGCTACATAACAAACCAGTACAGACTCAATCCTGAATTCAGAGAAAAACAAAGACAACTAATGAGACAACGAATGCGAGAGAAGCGTAACAACAATCTTGCATTTAGGAGTATGCATAAGATAAGATGTGCAATGAAAATAACAAGGAAATACAGACAAATACAAAGACAAGCACATGAGAGTGACAGAGAGGCTGAAAACCCCTTAATCAACGAGGCCATATCTGTTTTCAGATCACAAATAAAGGCTGGTCCCACATTTTGTTGCACTGTGTGTCATAAGGCTTCATTTCCAAACCAAATTCAACGCTGCACAAGGTCAAAGTATGTAACAAATCCAGATATGGTTGAAGCATGCCTGACTGGAAAGTACGTTCATATTTGTGACGAAGGCTGCAGAAATGAACAGTGCAAAGTACCTGACGAGAGAAAGACAGAGTGGATTTGTCACACCTGCCATAGTCACCTTAAAAAAGGAGCCATGCTCAGCCTTGCTGTAGCTAACAACTCGGAGCTTACTGATATTCCACCTGAACTGTGTGATCTCAACATATTGGAAAGACATCTAATCGCCAAGTGCATACCATTTGCAAAAATTATTCCTCTTCCTAAAGGACGACAGCAATGTATTCGAGGGAATGTTGTCTGTGTTGTTACGACCAGGGCCTAGGGGAAACCCTGGCGCAACATGAAAGTGAGACTCCCCTCTTCCCATCACCCAAGCACCACCAGCAGCAAAGCATTTTTAAAGGTTTTATTAACAAACCTAGGTTGTCCACAATCAAACATGCTGGTAGTCTGGTTGAGAGAGGAGAGCCCCCCAGGAACTGGAGAGGAGCCGGACCTTAAACCCTTGGCTTCCAGGCAGGAACCAATCAGCTCACCTGGGCAACCTGCAATCAATCACACACACACACACTCACACACACTCACACTCAACAGGGTTATTTAGGCAGAGAGACAACATATATGACCTCTGGGGTTGTAACACCTCCCCCCTTAAAAATGAACATTTCTCCCCCAAAGAAATGTTCAACTTCAGGAATGTGATAAGGTGTCACACCTATCACAAATCCGTCACCCTTTCCTGTTGAACCACAGTCTACATAAAAGCCTTATGCACAGGACCAAAAGCAAGTCAGTGGGTGCCACTCCCACTAACAAAATGGCCACCACCATGAGGAGAGAACACAAAAAGCAAATACACCAACTGTGGTAACACACACACCGAAACAGCAACAGGTGACCAACACAACCGTGGAGTGCAACAGCCACCATACAAAAAGGCATCACTGTAGTCACTACTACACACATGTTGCCAGCTTACACCTAAGCTGCAACCACAAGTGACCCAACAAAAGGTGAACTCTCACTACCACACCCAAAATGGACACCTTGTGATCTCCAACCACACGTTACTGTAAAGGAGTGTAACAAAAGAGACAAAGTGACCAAACGAATTGGGAAGCCACACCCACCACTCAAGATCCACTGATCTGTGGAGTGTCTCCATCCCAAACACTAACTGTAATTAAACTAAAGCAGTAACACCTACATGACCACACCAAAATCGGACTGCAACAACCACCACACAAGAAGGCGTCACTGTGTAGTCAATACTACACACAAATGTTGCCAGCTTACACTTAAGCTGCAACGACAAGTGACCCAACAAAAGTGGAGCACAGCCACCACAAAAGGCCACAAACCACCAGTTACTGCAAAGTTTTAACCACAGCCACACATCACAACATGACTAAAGTAACCAAAACAAAAGCAGCCATCTCACACAAAAAAACAAGTTGCTGTGCAAAGTATAGAACGACGAAAAACAAACTGTCGAGACACCCAGACTTTACCTGCTCACCAAGATGAATAACTCACCTAGCTAGTCTTCAGTGGCTTGCCGAGCTCGAGGCAACTTTAAACGCTGAACTCAGTGCATCACTGAGACAAAATCCATCATCGCTTGCCCTCAACTGGCACTATTGTATCTTTAAACACAGGAACCTCAGAAACAGTTGTAAATTCTGACTTATATTTAGACTGCTTCTCTCCCATCGACCTCCACCAACTAACTTCGATGGTTTCTTTATCTAGACCAACAACTTGTCTCCTAGACCCCATCCCAACTAGGTTGCTGAAAGAAACTTTACCTTTAATTAGCACATCTTTACTAGAAATGATCAACCTGTCTCTATTAACAGGATACGTACCACAATCCTTTAAACTAGCTGTAATTAGACCGCTCCTTAAAAAGTCTAATCTTGATCCAGAAGCTTTAGCCAACTATAGACCTATATCCAACCTCCCTTTCCTCTCCAAGATCCTTGAGAAAGCAGTCGCCAACCAGCTATGTGACTTCCTTCATAAAAATAGTTTATATGAGGATTTTCAATCAGGTTTTAGAGCACATCATAGCACAGAAACGGCACTGGTGAAAGTTACAAATGACCTCCTAATCGCTTCTGACAAAGGACTTGTCTCTGTCCTGGTCTTACTAGATCTTAGTGCTGCATTTGATACCATTGATCATCACATTCTACTACAGAGACTGGAACACTTAATTGGCATTAAAGGACCCGCATTAAACTGGTTTAAGTCCTATTTATCGGATCGATTTCAGTTTGTACATGTTAACGATGAGTCATCCCTGTATACCAAGGTTAGTCATGGTGTTCCTCAAGGCTCCGTGCTTGGACCCATACTATTCACCTTATATATGCTCCCTCTAGGAAATATAATTCGGAAACACTCCATAAACTTTCATTGTTATGCAGATGATACACAGTTATACCTATCAATAAAGTCAAATGAAACTAATCAGCTTACTAAACTCCATGCATGTCTCAAGGACATTAAGACCTGGATGACCTGCAATTTTCTGCTGTTAAACTCAGATAAAACCGAAGTTATAGTACTTGGTCCTAAACACCTTAGAGATGCATTATCTAATGATATAGCGAGTTTGGATGGCATTAACTTGGCCTCCAGCACCACTGTCAGGAATCTGGGAGTTATCTTTGATCAAGATATGTCCTTCAACTCCCACATAAAACAAATTTCAAGGTCTGCATTTTTTCATCTACGTAACATTGCAAAAATCAGGCCCATCCTGTCTCAAAAAGACGCAGAAAAGCTAGTCCATGCATTTGTTACTTCCAGACTGGACTACTGTAATTCTCTATTATCAGGCTGCCCTAACAAGTCTCTAAAGAGTCTCCAGCTGGTCCAGAATGCTGCAGCACGTGTACTGACAGGAACTAAGAAAAGAGATCATATTACTCCTGTATTGGCCTCTCTGCACTGGCTCCCTGTAAAATCAAGAATAGAGTTTAAAATCCTTCTCCTCACTTACAAAGCTGTTAATGGTCAGGCACCATCATATCTCCAGGAGCTCATATTACCCTATCACCCAACTAGAGCATTACGCTCCCAGAACGCAGGATTACTTGTAGTTCCTAAAGTCTCCAAAAGTAGAATGGGAGCCAGAGCCTTCAGCTATCAAGCTCCTCTTCTGTGGAACCATCTTCCTGTTTTGGTCCGGGAGGCGGACACCCTCTCTACCTTTAAGAGTAGACTTAAGACCTTCCTCTTCGATAGAGCTTATAGTTAGGGCTGGTCCAGGACAGGCCCAGGCCTGTCCTGGACCAGCTCTTAGTTATGCTGCTATAGGCCTAATCCGGGGGACAATGACACACTGAGCTTCTCTCTCCTCCCCTCTCCTCTCCTCTCCATCTGTATACATTATGCCTGTATACATGCCCCATCTCTGCATGTCACTGACTTACTTCTTCCCCGGAGTCCTTGTGCTTTCTAGTCCTACAGGCTCCCTTGGATCCTGGCCGCGCCCGGGTCGTGGATTGTGGATGCGCCCACTGCTATGGCCCTGCCTGATCGTGGATGCGCCCACTGCTATGGCCCTGCCTGATCGTGGATGCGCCCACTGCTATGGCCCTGCCTGATCGTGGATGCGCCTACTGCTATGGCCCTGCCTGATCGTGGATGCGCCTACTGCCATGACCCTGCCTAACACCCACCACTACTGTCGCTAATATTAGTCACATCTCTGTTACATAAGTTACACTACTATTATCGTACTGCATTACTACATACCATCCTTACCATTAATCACTACTACTGTTATCACTAGTAATCACATTTCCATGTGCATTTCATCATTATTGCTGTAATACATCTTTATGTACTTTCACTCCTGTCAACCATCGCTTATAATCGAATACATTGTGATCTCGTTGATCTGCTCTGTACATGCGACATCTATTGCACGTCTGTCCGTGCTGGGAGAGGGATCCCTCCTCTGTGGCTCTCCCTGAGGTTTCTTCCGCATTTTTTTTCCCTGTTAAAAGGGCCTTTTTTTGGGGGCAAGTTTTTCCTCACTCGAATCGAGGGTCGAAGGACAGAGGGTGTCGTCTCTGTACAGATTGTAAAGCCCTCTGAGGCAAACTGTGATTTGTGAATTTGGGCTATACAAATAAAATTTGATTTGATTTGATTTGATTTGATTTGATTTGATCACCGAAGACCAGGAATCTAGTCAACTGCGATACACTGAAGCGTGCCCCCACTCAGGATTACCACCAAAAATAAAAAAGGCAAAATAATAAAGTGGCAATTCTTGAATTTGCCCAGCAGCTATCTAGTCAGGGTGCTCAGTCAAAAACACAACAACATGCAGCAACAACAAAATATTTAACAAATGAGATGACCACTAAACTTAACTAAAGGCTACTTACACAAACAAACTAAACCACACTAACCTCACCTCATGGGCATTCAGATCCCGGACCTCTCGCACCCCAAGCGAGAATCATACGAGCCCCCAATTGTTACGACCAGGGCCTAGGGGAAACCCTGGCGCAACATGAAAGTGAGACTCCCCTCTTCCCATCACCCAAGCACCACCAGCAGCAAAGCATTTTTAAAGGTTTTATTTAAAAACACATTTAGCAAACGAACAAACATGCTGGTAGTCTGGTTGAGAGAGGAGAGCCCCCAGGAACTGGAGAGGAGCCGGACCTTAAACCCTTGGCTTCCAGGCAGGAACCAATCAGCTCACCTGGGCAACCTGCAATCAATCACACACACACACACACACACACTCACACTCACACTCAACAGGGTTATTTAGGCAGAGAGACAACATATATGACCTCTGGGGTCGTAACAGTGTTCCATCTCAGATTGAGGAAACTGTTAACGCTCTGCCAAGACTGAGAAGTGAGTCTCAAGTACTGAGAGTAAAGCTAAAGAGGCGGCTGTGTTACAGAGGTCATCAGCTGTTCCAGACTGTTACCTGGTCTAAACTGGTGCAAGCACTGAATAAACTCAAGCACATTCACCCACAGTATAAGGACATTACTATCAGAGATGAGGCTGAGCTGTGTGACCCAACGCTTCCCGATGAGGAAGATGATGATGATTGTGATGATGTTAATGTGACCATGGAGGATGTTGATTATGATGAAGATGATTTAATGGAAATTGACATGTGTGAGAGAAATGCACTGTGTGAGGCAGAAAATGGTCATGAAAATGAAGTGGACAACAATGAAAAGCTAATTTGTGATGACAGCCAACCAGAGGAGCAGAATGATGATCCAGAACAAGAAGGTGACATGCCAAATGGTGGTCTTGCTCTAGAGTCATGCCTTCAGCCACGCGATGTTTCAGAGGACATATTGTGTTTTAGTGAAGGAATCTACTCTGTTGCCCCTGCAGAAGGAAACAGTCCAGTCAGCTTTTTCAAAACACCTAAACTTGAGGCCATGGCTTTCCCTGTTCAGTTCCCCACTGGTCAGAATACACTAGATGAACAGAGACTTATCAAAATAACACCCAGTGGTTATTTCAAAAGCAGGCTTTTAGGTGTTGATGATCGCTTTGCCAGAGACACAAACTATTTGTTCTTCGCACAGTTTGTGAGTGAAATACACTTGGCCACGTCCAGCATGACAATTCAATTACGTAAGGGAAAACCTTTCACCAGAGATGGACGCAAAATAACGTCAGGAATGTTGCGAGACAAACGAGAGGTTGAACGACTGGTGAGACATAAAGATGCAGTCAGATTCATGCAGCCGCTGAGAGGGACACCAGCCTATTGGGAGAAAACAACGAGAGATCTGTTTGCCATGATAAGACAGCTCGGAACTCCTACTTTCTTTTGTACGTTTTCTGCAGCAGAAATGCGTTGGCCCGAGGTGATTGAAGCAATAAAACGTCAACAGGGTGAGGAAGTTGATTTCGATGAACTCGACTGGTCCACAAAGTGTGACATATTGCGAAGCAATCCTGTGACTACAATGCGCATGTTTGATAAGCGTGTTGAGGCCTTATACAGAGATCTGATCTTGTCGCCTGCACAACCCCTTGGCAAAGTTGTTGATTACTTTTACCGAGTTGAGTTTCAGCACAGAGGAAGCCCGCACATACATTGCCTGCTATGGGTAGAAGGAGCTCCTGTTTTTGAGGAAGACAGTGATCAAACTATCTGTGACTTTGTGAACAAATATATCACTGCACAGCTACCTGACCCAGTTACACAACCTGACCTGTACCACAAAGTCACAGAAGTGCAGATGCACAGCAAAAACCACACACGGACATGTTTCAAAAGTGCTAGCTCTGGATGTCGTTTTGGTTTTCCCCAACCACCTTCCAGAGATACAATGATAACAAGACCTGGAGAGAAAGATGATCCAGAAAAACTGGCAGAAGCAAAAGAAAAGCTCAGACCGCTGAACTTGCTGCTGAATGAACCTGAAACTGCCTCGCTGAGTTTAAACCAGCTCCTGGATCGGTGTGATTTAACACTCAGCGAGTATGAGAACTGTCTGCACGTGATGAAACGATCAAATGCGGTAATACTGAGGCGTGACCCAAAAGACTGCTGGGTAAATCCATATAACGCAGCTCTACTTTCTGCCTGGGATGCAAATATTGATGTTCAGTTCATACTGAATTATTACAGTTTGATCAACTACATCTGCACATATATTTGCAGTATTTATTTATGTATATATTTGCATATATTGCAAGTGAAAACTCTGTCAGTGAGTATCTCAAAACGCTAATTGAAAACTCCAACAGAGAAAATGTCAATGAGTGTGATGAAATGAGGGAAATCATGCAGTCCTATTCCAAAAAGAGAGAGGTCAGTGCCCAGGAGTGTGTTGCCCGTGCATGTGGTATCAAAATGAAAAAGTGTTCACGTGGTGTCGTATTCATACCGACAGATGACAACCCAGTGAAAATGAGTCGCCCCATGTCAGACCTGCAAAACACAACATCAGAATGTGTAAATGTGTGGATGACATCTTTGACAGACAAGTACAAAGCCAGGCCTGAAAGTTTGAGGAGATGTGTATGGCAGACTTTGCCTCAACTTGCCTCCTCTGCTGAATGAGATGGGATATGTTCAAAAGAGAGAAAACGATAAGCCCGCTGTCATCAGATTTCACCGCACATCGCAGGAGAAATATCCCGAGCAGTTTTATGGCACATTACTGAAACTGTACGTTCCTTACCGATCAGACGATGAACTGAAACCTTCTTATTTACCCACATATGAGTCATTCTACAACCGTGGCCGTGTTGAACTACCAGGTGCTAACCGTCCAGAGTCCGTCAAACGCATTGTCAAACGAAACAGAGAAAAATATGAAAAAAACAGTGAAGAAATTGAGAGTGCAATTGAGGAGTTTGAAGAGAACAGAGGTGTGATTGATGAATGGTGTAATCTGGCACCTGAATCTGAACTAGTGAGGTTGGAGTGCATTGAAGAACTGGAAGCAAGAGCGCCAGATCATGAAAATGTACAGGAGGATGTCCCAGAATATGCAAAGCAGGCTAATGCTGTAACAGAAGCCAGAGCCATCAGAGAACCCCCTGCAGTTGACCCCACAGTCTTACGTCAAATGTATCAGAATCTGAACCAGAAACAGACATGTGTGTTCCATGCAGTCAGAGACTGGTGCATAAACCGTGTCTGTGGCCTTGATCCTGAGCAATTCTTCTTTTACATAAACGGTGGTGCTGGAACAGGAAAGTCACATCTCATCAAATGCATCTACTCAGAAGCATCTAAGATACTGTGCAAACTGCCGAGACGTGCTGAGGAGGCTGACATATCAAACCCCACTGTCCTGTTGACTGCTTTCACTGGAACCGCAGCCTTTAATATATCAGGTTCAACACTGCACTCTCTGCTCAAGCTGCCGAGAAGCCTAAAACCCCCATTTCAAGGACTTGGTAATAAACTGGATGAGGTCAGATCAGATCTGTTAAATGCTGAAATCATCATCATTGATGAAGTGTCCATGGTGTCAAAGCCACTTTTTGCATATGTGGATGCCAGACTGAAACAGATTAAAGGCTGTCAAAAACCATTTGGAGGGATGTCAGTAATCGCTGTTGGAGACTTCTATCAGCTACCACCAGTGAGACACAGTAAACCTCTCTGCGTCCAAGAGCCTTTACAAATAGACCTGTGGGGACATTTTAAGATGGTCACACTGACTGAGATCATGCAGCAGAAAGATGATGTGGTCTTTGCAGAGATGCTGAACAGGATCCGTGTGAAAGACAAGTCAGATGAGTTGTCTGAAGCAGACAGAGCTATGCTGTCACAGACCATCACTGAACCGGCACTTTGTCCGACTGATGCCCTGCACATTTTTGCAACAAACAAACAAGTCAATTCCCACAACTCTGCAACGTTAGCTCTGCTCCATTCTAATATCACTACCATTGATGCAGATGACTATAAAAAGGACCCACACAGTGGCAAAATGGCACGACAAGTCGAACCATTAAAAGGAGGCAAAAATGATTTACCAGATTCACTAAATGTTGCTGAAGGCGCACGTGCCATGCTCACCAGAAACATCGATGTCTCTCAGGGATTAGTGAATGGATCCTTTTGCACACTAGAAAGGATAATTACCTCTGAACAAAGTGGTTTTACACACGTCACCATGCTTGGGCTCAAGATGGATGATGAAACAGCTGGAATGCGTTACCGCAATAGAGCACCAGGAGGACCCGATAATCTTGTGTACATTGACAGAGCGGAGGAGGATATGAAACAGAAAGGAGTGGTACGCAGACAGTTTCCCATTAAACTTGCCTTTGCTTGCACAATACATAAGGTTCAAGGTATGACAAAGACATCAGCTGTAGTCTCACTGAAACACATATTTGAACCTGGCATGGCTTATGTGGCTATCAGTAGAGTGACCTCTCTCAGTGGACTGCACATGCTGGATATAGACGAGAAAAAAATCTATGCAAACCAAGACATCACTGCAGCCTTAGAGACCATGACACATGTCAACTTGGACAACATGATGCCTCTTCTCCATTTCAAACAAACATTGAGCAGACATGACACTCTGACCATTGTTCACCACAACACAGAAGGACTGCCATCACATGTGAATGACATCAAGAGCCATCATGAACTGTGTCTTGCAGATGTTCTGTGTCTCGCGGAAACCCACCTACAAGGCTCCTTTGTTGCACACAGCCTCCATTTAGACGGCTACAATATGTTCAAGCGCAACAGACACATGTCGTACACAAATCTCCCACAAATGGCAAACAGAGGTGGTGGCGGAGTTGCTGTTTATGTTAAAAACCACTTTCAAGTGCGTGAAAAACAGTATCTACATAATGTGACTGATCTTGAGTTTGTGGCTCTGAAGGTTGAAGCCCCTGTGAGTGCACTGATTGCAGCTGTGTACAGACCTCCAGACTACAGCATTGCATCATTCCTGTCAAACCTGGTAGGCCTTTTGGATTCACTGGAGATCATGGATTGCCACCCCATCATTGTCTGTGGCGATTTCAATGAGAATCTCTTATCCAACGGAAGTATGCCAATACTGGAGCTGTTTCGGTCTAGGGGATATGCCCAACTAATCACTGCTGCAACTACAGAGAAGAACACACTGCTGGACCTCATTTTCATCTCTCAACCACAATGCTGTCTCAATTCAGGTGTCTTGAAAACGTACTACAGTTATCACAACCCTGTGTACTGTGTAATCTCCTGCAGCAGTTCATAAAGAAATCCGGTGAGTGACATTGAAAAATACTAGGACTAAGGATTTGTTTGTTTTCGTGGATTAAGGGATTAAAGGTAGGGTGAATGATGTTGGAAAAACGGTTCGAGCACACAGCATTTAGAAAAAAAAACAATTCAAAAGTCCAAACCCCTTTCCTCAGCCTTCCCCCCCGAAGCCACGCCTCCAGAGTACAGGAACGCGCATCGCTTGTTCCCGAGGGTTCACGCGTCAATTTGCAAACCTGCGCTAAGCTTTTCTCATGGCACATTCACAGGTAAGAAAATTCCTCACAACATCATAATGAACTTAAACAACGAATATGATGATTGTTTCAAGTTATATTTATCAGTATATTAGATTAGAAGTTGGACTTTTCAGTTTGTATTTTGATAGGTGTTACAGCTAATTGCTGTAAGATTGATGTCCGCCTTGTAGTGGGGTGACCATTTGATTTCCAAATTAGAGGACATGGGTCATACCTGTCAAGTTTTGGATTTGAAAATAAGGGGAGGGGGGGGATGCGCGCGCGCTGCGCTGCCGTGTCGGACTGCCTCGGGTCCGGGCTCATCATCATACCTAATGTTAGCCTATCTCAATTAATCAAGTTTGCAATATGTAACTGATCAACAAGTGTGCTTTGTTTGACTTTTAGATGTATAAATCGTTTGTTTATTTAGAGCTTCCATGATGAGAGCCTCGTTGGCTCTGATTCAGATTACACTCCGGAGCCATCCACATCCAGAGAACAACCCCGGCGACAGGTGAGAGGAGCATCGAGGGGCCGAGGACAAGGATGAGGAGGAAGAGGAAGGGCACACAGAGATCAGACAGGGGGTCTGGGAGAAGAAGACTTGAGAAGAGTTGAAGATCTACAAGCCCGAAGGATTGCGGATGAGCAGGTATTTATTTATCACATTACTTCTCTCTTACCTCTTTAAAACAGCCTATCATGACTTATTTTATTTTGTTATTCAATTATATTGTTTTCATGCATAGCCTATGTAGCACTTTGAGTTTTTAATCAAAAGTGCATTACAAATAAAATGTATTATTACTTTTTAAATTTATCTTGCCTCTGACAAAGTACATTTTTTCTTATCTGAATAGAGTGGTCAGTGACTTGTAAGCTGACCTAGCATGCACTGTATACACACAATACTACAAGGGCCGCGTTTCCCAGATTTGATCGTTCTTAAGGACTTAAGAAGGCTCTTAAGAAGGGTTCGGCTAAGAAGGAGCGCTAAGATACGGGTGTTTCCCAGATGCGTTCTTAACTGCCTTCTTAGGAGAACCTTAAGATCAAGCCAAAGAAGCTTCTGAAGAAGCTCTTAGTGGGAGCTGTCCACCGCGGTGCTGCTGTGCTGAATCAATCGATGCCAGGCAAATCGATCACCCACCTCTTTATCAGCGCATAAGTGTGTGTGTGTGTGTGTGTGTGTGTGTGTGTGTGTGTGTGCGCTGTCAGACCGGGCTGTCCAGGCAAAGAGATCCAACGGCCGTTGGATCTCCGCACGGGGCAGCCGGTACTTTGCCTGGACAGCCCGGTCCGACAGCACGTCCAGTGGGGAGAAGTGCTGACGCACGTATGCATTTATGTAAACCGTCTGGCTTCGTGCACGGCGACGCTGTTGGTTCGCAGGGAGAATGTGCTGTATTGCAGCCATGGTTTCTCACACGCGCGGACTTTGGCAACGCAGAGTAGCAGGTGAAGCCTCTCTGGATGAGGTTCAGCTGAGTTTAATACATCTGTTCCCTTGATATCTGTGAAATGCCACAGGGTTGTTGTTTTTTTTATGTGTAGTACTATAAACTCATATATGCAGATGTTGCGGAAAACTTAAACGTGTAATTCAATAAAAAGGTTTTTTTTCATCTACCATTTTCTTATTTTTTTTTCTTGCGCCAGTGGTCCGCAGCTATGAGCGCATTTCAACACTGAGCATTGTTTTATTATTTCGCAAAGTGGATGATATAAATTTCCCTGACGCGCTTGATCACTGAGCATTCGGTCACTAAGAAGGCTGTTAAGAGTGGGTCAGCTCGATCTTACATTTCCTTCTTAGTGAAAGATCTTCTTAAGCTAAGAGCGACTCTGGGAAACGCATCCTTCTTTCACAGCGTTCTTAAGAGCGCTCCTAAGAAGATCTTAGCACTTAAGAGCTTCTTAACGAATCTGGGAAACGCGGCCAAGGACAATAGGGCTGTTCTTTAGTGTTTGTTATGCATTTCTTTACAGGCCAGGATTCAGTCACTGAATTTGCAACAGTCTCATCATCTGCTGGAGCTCTGTCTGACCCGTGACCCCAGTCTGATGTTCGACGTGCTACAAATGGCATCCGGAGCCCCTCCATCAGACCCCCCAGCTGCAGGTCAACCCACCTGGTGTGTCTGCACAAATTGCCGGGAGATGCCCACAGACACAGAGAGGAAATGCTGTGGACAACTTCAAGACTCCTGCATCTCCATGCTGTCACACATGGATTTATACATCTTACAGGAGGGGGTTCTTCGCCTTGCCAGGAGGATATGGAATGACCTCCGGGCTGAGGCAGATGTTGCAGACACAGGAGAAAGCAACAAACAATTCCGCTATGCAGCATACAGACAGTTTGTTGTGTGGCAGTATGGGGCACTTGGACAGGGTCGGCGTGTCATTATACCCAGTTGCTGTGTCTGGAAAATTCGCGATCGTTATCCAGATCCACTCGGACAATACAAGGGCTTTGTCCCAAGTAGAGTGTAATAAAACCTGATCTCAATGTACATATTTAATTCCTTTATCAGTATTTATTTGTTTCATATTTTATAGTGTTATGAACCCTGTTTGGTTTGGCTTTAAATAAATAATAATAAATCTGTTCATTTGAAATACCTCTGGTTGTGGTCTTCTGCATAAACAATTTGTCATACCATCCCTTTTCAATCAGGATAAATAACCACAAACAAAATGTATCAACACTGAGATGTTTAATGGTATATTTTGGGGATATATATATATATATATATATATAATACAGCATAGAAAAATAGTAATGATACATGACAATTACAAGAACTTGAGCACAACTATATACATTTTTAGGGAAAATATTTGGTCACAGCTGATCCATTTGGTCGGTGCTGGCTGGGAGGTCAGGCACATGCTGGAGAGCCTAGTCTGTCGGCGGTGGGGTCTGTGCTGTACAAAGAATACCACAATTAAAAACACATACTGTATCTTACAATAATAACATTAGCAAATTGTAAGTTCTATCAAACATACCAAGCCTGCTGACTTGCTTCTGCAACAGCTCCTGGGTTGTCGGGGGAGGGACACCTGATAAAACTCCCAGTGTTCGAGGATCCTCTGGTCTTGAGGGTCGGCTCTGTGCCATTCCTCTTGGAGCAGCAAGTCTCTGACGCAGGATGGCGCTCTGGAGGTCTGGGATGTAACTGTAGTCCTTTGCAACCTTCAGAGTGTACAGCCTCCATGACTTTGATCTCTTGTTGTACACCTTCCCATATCTAGCAGAAGAAATTAGTAAATGGTTCAGATTATAGTTTTGCCAAAATAAAGTTTTGTAGTAAGCAACAGTTATTCATTTTTTTTCAATCAATGTAAATGCATTCACTTTATCAGTGTGACTGTCAAGACTCTTTCAAGTACATTTACACAACTACATAGGGAAGCTTATAATACTACATACTGAAGTGAGCCATCTTCTTTTCTCTTGGCTGGTCTGTGGAGGTGATGATTGTAGTCGAGGCCAGCCAACATGGTCCGGGCTTTATAAACTGCTGGGGAGAAGCTGAAGCGCTTACTTGCATACATAAGTATGTGGTTATGGAATGATTCCAAATCTGCGGTTGACCTGAGGGTGAAATGTAAACAATTATTATTCATTATTTACGTTCACCTGAACCCACACCTCCCTATTTAGAATACCAAAGGGTCATTGGTATAGTGGAAGTCATGTAAACTTGCCGGTGTACCTGAAATGCAGATACTTGCGGACGTTCTTCAGCCAGCGTCCATCAAGAATAATCTCTCTCAATCTCTGATGTGCCAAAGAGCCCTGCTGTATCCAGTCTTTCTCTCTGCTCTCCTCCAAAGGGCCATGGTGACAGGCACCAAGGGCCCATGCATGCTCTCCTGTGACATGGTGCAGGAGTCCCATCCACATGTCCTGAGGAGAAATAGTTTGAAGTTTTTTATTTAGCACAATAAGACAAAGAGCAAAGAAATAACAACAAAAGAGAAGTCCAAGGTAGCAGCAAGAAACCCAAAGGGCTTATACAATGTCTCTACCTACATTATACTAAAAATCACAAGATTCAAAACAACTATGAAATAGAGAGACAGCAATAGAGCAAATTATAATGATAATAGAATAAAAAAATATATTTTTTAATATAAGGTGTGTGTGTGAATGTGTACTAGTGCACATGCGTTACATGTATAAATGTGAGAACTATTTAGTGACCTTGGCTATCAGAGCAGCCCCTAAACTCCTCCTGCATGTGTCAAGAGAGAGAACTGTATGGAACTATTAAATTGATCATTCCAAAGTATTGTACCCCTGGATTTTAAGGAAAATAGTCCACGGTTTGTATGATACTGAGGAGGGTGAAGTCTTGTCAATTGTCTTGTACTTATGTAATTGTGACTTGACTTGGACAAATTCACTGAAGAATTCACTGAAGAATTTGGAATGTAGATGTACTTACAGATAAAAATGCATATATGGTATATATTGATGTCATTATCTTGAGTTTTTGGAAAAGGAGTGGAAGGATCTAGTCGTTTTGAGAATGTGGCAGTTCTAACAAACCTTTTCTGAACTAGATAAATACTATGGAGTTTGGAGGCCTATGTACTGGCCCAAACAATGCAGTATATGAGGTGTGGATAAATCAGGCTTTGATATAAAGTAAGTAGACAGTTAGAAATGTACTCTAAATAAGGAATCTCACAAATACAGTGTGCACAACAAAAAGTCTGACACAGGGTCCAAGCTGTTGGCCAAAACAGAGATGGTTTAAGAAATATGGAATGACAGTTGGTACATAGCATGATTGTGTAACCTATGTTACTGGCCATATTACTACACCATTCCAAAAAACAGTCAAAGTACATCCAAATTTACACTGCTCCATAGATTGCATGTAGGATAACATCAATCACTGATATAATGAGAGGGGTTTGACCGCTATTTAGCTGTGTTGTCTGGACAAAGAAGACAGCCATTACAAAAGATAACATTTCTGTAATACTTACCATGAACTCTTCATAACTGGTTGCCGTCTTACAACAATGCCAGAAATGGTTGCAGACGTCTTTGCACCACATCAATAGGTTAGAGCATCCCTTTTGCTGCCCTGCCTGGAAATTGAACAACAATCTTTTGTTTCGACATGATATAAACAAGGTTCACAACAAAAGGTAGATGTAGGTAATGTACAATCGGAAAGGAGATCCAGAACATACTGCCACAAGTCTTTTGCTCAAGTTCTTCGATCCATGCCAGATGTCCAAAGAATGGTGTATGCCACTGTCTTTGTACGGTCCTTTAGCTAAAGGGCATAAAAGGAAAAAAAAATCATGCTAATCAAAACAATGTCCAGTCATGGTAATATGGCTATACCTGTGGTGTAGCTGCAATGTATTGGAGCAGTGAAATCCTACAGAAATTACATTAAACCCACTTACTGAATAGGGCTGCAATTTGAGTGTGAGCATCTGTGCAAACTTCGGTCACGTTCAGCTCCTGACGAAGTGTCTCCAAGGTACGCACAAAGCCCTCCTTCTCCATAATAACAGAGTTTCTCTGCGTCTCCCGCTTGTCAATGCTGATCATGGATATTATTTGCTTTGATGTGTTGTCCATGGCCGTGTACGTGCAGTATTGTGCACAGAACCCTGGACTATCCATCCGAGCATCACCTTTGAATAGAAAGAAGAGAATTACTTACTCTGTATGTGTTCATGCTTGTGTGTATGTGTATGTGTGTGTGTGTATGTGTATGTGTATGTGTATGTGTGTGTGTGTGTGTTGAGGAGGCAAATACACAATCTCTAGGACGGCACCCCCTGCTAACGTCACACGTCTACGTCTGTGCCACACCCAAGTCCTAACCAGGAAGTCTTAACACCCCCCCCCCCGCTCACACCGCCCGCTCTGCGTCACTAGGCTCACCGTATTCTGGAATACTAATAAAATCTCACCACCACAGCAAACATTGAGCAAGACTTTGGAAGTGTTTCTTCGACAGTGTGAAACTCACCAAGCACCACAACAGGCCCTTTTGGCTGAAGCTGGGTTATCACTTTGGCTCTCTTCTCATTCCAGAACTCACTTATACTGTCAATACAGAAAGAGTCCTGGATCCGGAAGAAGTTGGACCTCTCAACCATCCCCATGTTCATGAATTTAAAAAGGAGCGATATTTTGGCATAATTGTTGCCAGAAAGCAGTATATTGCTTGCCAACATAAAATCTCCAACCAACATCCCATACTTAAAAATGGGCTGGGTGCTCCATCTCCATACAGAGTGACCTTGAGGACACATCTAAAAAACACACACAAAAAATCAGGTTAGGAATTTCATGAAAGCAGTGACTTTATCATATGACAGAGATAGAAAAGAATCCAAGTATATGCAAGCTCACCCATTCAACAACAGCTGCTGTGCCTCTGGATTTGATACTAACTTCAAAAGGTGGTTGTGCACTGTTGCTTAGTCACTGGGTCTTTTGCTGTACACATGGTCATTGGCAGCACAACGTATTCAGCAAGCTGTCTCAGGCAATCATGGTAGACAATTGATGCAGAATGGCCTACAACATCATCTTCCACAAGGATTTTAATAGCCTCTGGTGGTGGCTCTTTGCTCGCTGCATCATGGGAGGGGTTGACATGATCATGCACTGTCTCCTCTATGTTGACAACTGGCAGTGACTCCAAACATATGTTTGTTGTCAGAGCAGCACCTGTCCTGTGGTAGCACCAAGATATCCAGAAATTAAAATGTGAAAAAACAACAACAACAAACAGATGTAGTGCAAGTTGAGATACAGAATACCGCTTACCGCACACAAACACGAGGCACATAATCGCTGTCATCACTGTCGTCATAGTCTGTGTCTACTTCCTTTGTTGTATCCTCTTCCGAGCATGACACAGACTCAGTCTCCATGTCAGGATACCAGGTCTCATCATCCCAGTCAATTCTAGAGAAGCATATTATTTGCAAAGCAACACATTTTACACAACAATTTCCCTGTAAGGCATGGGAAATACATGTCAAAGTGTAGTGACTTACAAAGAATTTTGAATGTTATTGTACTCATCCTCATTGATGTCATCAACATTTAGATCCAATGCAGACATACTAAATTGAGACAAAGAAAAGGAAACAAAAGTCATGACCTCATGTCACTAAATCACAGTAGGGACCAGTTACAGAAAATTACAAACACTGAATTATGGCTGGAAAATGTTTTGATAAACCTTTCTAAAACCAAATACCTTGTATCAGAAACCTCAACAGCAGCCTCCTGAATTCTGCTGTCCAGCTCCTCATTCCCTCCAACTGAGAAGTCATCATCTCTGTACAACAGACAGTCATCACAGAATTACTTGTCAATATGTTCCCCAGCCTGAAAGTGTTCCTTGTACAGCTGTTGCTGCCCAGAAACCAAATCTACATTCACTTGTGATATGAAATAGGAATTTACATAGGCTAGGTTATAGATATTAGGCTTTCAAGCATTGATTTTAGTAAGCATGAGACCAAAGACAACATAACAGTTTCACTACTCACCGGTCGGAGGAGGATTCAGAGAGAATTGTGGATACAGGGGGAGGAGGAGGGGGTCTCAGGAAACCATGTTTCACTGGTGTAGAACTCAGTATGTCCTTCTTCTCATAACTAACAAAAATATATAAATATGTCATAATTCGTGCCTCTGAAGGGTAGTAATAGCGTTTTAGCAGCATAACAGAATACATGACATGAAAATAATCCTCAAGAATGTAATACAGCAGACATTATAGTCCATGATTGGCAGCAGTAGGCTAATGTACTTTGTGTTTAGCAAACTTAGCCCGGTAAAAAAAAAATTGCAAGCATTACTAACATTGCAATTCGTCCAATTCGTTTTATCCTCAAACTGAATGGATATTTGTTAAAATTAGGGATGTCCCGATCACATTTTATGCCCCAGAGTCAGAGCCATTTGAGGAGCAGCAAACAGAGGCTAACACTAGCTAGCTAATCTTCTTCTCTGTATCACAGGGTGCAGGTAATCCGGTGCAGCGGTGATAGAGAAGTGTCGTTTCAACTTGACTCTGTCATGCAGTGGCCTGATTGCTTCCTAAACCATTTTAACTATTTACTGAAATTTGGAAACTGACATTTCAATTGATGGAAATCCGACGTAGCGGTGGAGAACTGTAATCCCTGGCAGTGTTTACAACACTACAATCCATTGAAAATTACGTGATCGGATCCGGGACATCCCTAGTTAAAATTACAACATAATGCCAGAAACCAATGACTACTCTCAAAAATCATAAAGACATAATGTTATCTTACCTATCAAGTAGAAATAGGGCCACCATGACGTCGCTTTGCAGCCCTCGCTGTTGCTTCAGTTGACGCCACCGATCATATGCCGCACCGATGCACACTCTCGTTTTGTTGCGCTCTTCGTCAGCCTTTTTCTTGGCTGTAGCCTTGTCAAACATAGATTTTCGCTTCCGACTAGTTGTTGGCACCTTTTCTGCCATACTGACACTAACGTGTCCACCGTATTTTCAATGAGCAGCCCGTGACACTATGTGACATGTAGCCAACTAGCCAGTAGCCTCTGAGGACGCGCGATTCGTTCGTGCCTGAAGAGGAGTACGCGCAAAGGAGGGAGGGGGGGGGGGGCAGTTGAGGTTGATAGACATATCACCATCCACCATCTAATCGTCATGAGCGTCACGCTCAAGACGATTAGATGGAGTTTTTTCAGTCCTGCCCATCCCACAGGCGACTATTTTTTTTGGTGTATGTGTCATATCATTTAATTCATTGGTTTCAATCTGTGTGTGAAGGAGATTTTAAGCAATATGATAAAAAGGGTTAAAAAAATGCTCCAGGAAAACATCATCCACCCTACCTTTAAGAAAATTGTTTAATACCATTTTGTGTGAAAAAGTATAATATGTCTTGCGCATTTTGATTTAAAACACAAAACTTAAGCTGACAATGGTAAAATCTAAAGTTTATATCACAATGATCATCGTTTACTGAAAATGCAATGTACAGAATTTGACAGATCATGTAGTTATACAGACTTACAAAGCAAATAGTCAACAATTACTCAGAGTCGGGGTATCCTCTTTGCAGCCTGGCTTCACAACCTTGCCGGCTGCCTCAGTCTCTCTGAGACTGTGTGGGAGGGAGGGTGGACCAAGAGGATACACCGCTCAACACTTGATATGAATGTTGGTTGTATTGTGTCTAAGAGAAATTGATCTACAAGGACATTATGTTGCTGAGAGAATTACACACAGCTAACTCTCCAATCTGGTTCAAAATTAAAACCTTGGCTAGTAAAAAATGCTCCAAAGGATGGATAAAGGTAGATGAACATTTAAAAAACTTGACTAATACAAAATGGCTAAAGGTTAAATTGTTTTACAGGCTAAAGGCAAAAAGATTAATTTCTTTTACAGGCTAAAGGCAAAAAGGCTAAATTGTTTTACAGATAACTGCGGTAATGGACCATATTCCCAGCACATTTTGGCCTGTGCATTTGTCAGGGTGGGTCTGGGTCAGGGTTGATAAATGCACAGGCCAAAACTATTTTTAAGCAGCTGTATACATCTGCCAACATTTACTGTAGCAAAAATACATCAGAAAGTATGTGTTTTCAATGTAACATACTTTCCAATGTACTTACACCTACCAGCTGAAACCCCACATTCCCACCAAATTTGCCACTACTCTCTCTAGCAGGGTGGGTGGCCTTGCCAGATACTCTAAATTATGCAAGTTTACTGTCCCTCTTTGTGATGGGAGACACAGTGCTCCTCTGTGACGACACCTGTCCACCTTGGTCCTATTTTCTTCAATACTGTGAGGACCAACTCATGACCAGCAACACCATGGTGCCACAGACGAGGCAGCTGCACCAGCTTAACTGTCAGTCGACAATGGAGCCATCACTGCTGGATCACATAGAGACATGTGCTTCCCCTCTCAGTGCAATGGTTTCTTCATAACTCAGCATAAGGTAGGCCATTAAGGGTTTATTTTTGAACAGATATTCTTGTATGTGCTTTGATAGAATTGTCTGTGTATCAAACAGTTTTTGTAGCTTTTGACTTTAAAGTTACAGTTGGGAGTGTATTTTGAATGAAGTTCTTTCTTCAGGTCTTCCTCCACTGTGGTCCAGCCACTCCACAGCTGAGACCTCCAGACTGCCCAGAGAGTTAACATGCATAAGACATTCAGCAATTCAAAACCTCTCTGTGTGAAGAGGGAAAATGGATTTCTGCCCTGCAGCAGTGTGCAAGGTAGTCGATTACTTTGTATGGTGCAACTCTTGTGTATGTTTTGTGTCATGGTCTTCAGATTAAAGACTTTCTGTTGTCTTTTCTCAGGGCGAGCTCCATTCCCCTGCCTCTCAGAGCCTCTGTGTCAGTGACGCTGTCCTCACGCCAAACGTGACCTGACAATAGGGAGCAGCAGTTCTTCCAGCCACTGAACATGTCAAAGTTCATGACACTCATTTACATCTTCACACTGACAGTGTGCTCCGTTGACAGTTTTGGTTTGTGGCAGCAATGAAAAGATTCAACAAACAGCACCATGACAGAATCACTAGTGAAGATTACACTACTGACCCATGGACCATATAACCGAATCTGAAGAATAGGACACCAGTTAAGTCTGTTTTGTTAATAATAATATTTATGTTATATGATTCATTGAAAAAAAATTTTATTTTGCATTTCATGAAAAAATTCTGATTTCATGCCATATGTTTATTTCATCTCTCAACAGAAACCAGAGAAGGTGGAAAAGTAGGCCTTACTCCTGGGGGTGATTGAGAACAATCAGGAAGGGTTCCTCCAAGTGCTTCTCTCTGACGACTCCATCCTCGAGATCCGGAGGGAGCTCTGGAGTCCGATTGCCCCCCTCCTGGAAAAGGGGTCCATACCAGTGAACCTGACAATGGAGGGAACACTCATTGTTAAAATCCATGCACTCCAAAAAGAGGAATAGAGAGGTGGAGAGTGCTAATCAGTTTTGAAACGTTCTGTTTGATTTTGTAATATTTAATGTTTTGTTATGTATTAATGTCGTTCCTTTTTTGATTTTGTTCATATGTTCAGTTTTGTTCAATTTTGTGAATAAATGTTTTTAAGTCGGTCAACGTCCTCTATGTCTTAGAAAGGAAACAATATATTAGTTTAACTACAAATGACGACTAAATACTTCTCCATCTCAGATCTGTGTATACTTGAATATATAATAGCCCTTATGCACAACTCCACTACTTCTTGAACTTGAGCCGGCTCCTTTATTTCCTGTCTTACATTATTGGACGAATTGATTAATCCAGGTGTGTCTGACTTCAGTAGTCACAATGGTCACACACCAGGATTAATCAATTCATCCAATAATGTAAGACAGGAAATAAAGGAGCTGGCTCAAGTTCAGGAAGTAGTGGAGTTGTGCATAAGGGCTGTTTGGTTGGTATTAAGGTCACACAGCTTCTCCCTTCTGTTTGTTTGGGTTGGAGTTCCACACCAACGCACACACTTGAATTCGAAAGGTTAGTAATTAAGTATGCTGGATATGATTCTTCTACCAGTTGCTGCGGGAGTACAGTGGACAGAGCAGGTGACCGGGGATCGGATCCCTGTCGGGGAGTATCTTTATACTCTTTTTGTCTTGTATATTAGCCCACACACACACACCGGCCGCAGACCCTAACCCTAACCCCCAGATGACTGATTGTATATTATTATATTATGGTGAGCTGTAAAAAAGAACATGATAACTGAATTAAAAACATAACGGACCGTCTACAATCGTTTTTATATTGAATGTGTAATGTAAACAGGAGAACGTAGGCCTTCATGGATAATCATACTTTTCACACACAAAAATACAATGATGCAAAAGGAAGATAGATTTAATCAGGACTATATACAGCATTTTATGACAGAAAAAGACTCATTTCTCAACCGGAAATTGAACCCCCGACCCCAGACTGAAGGGCATCTACTCGCTCCACTATACTATCGAGACGGAGGGCAAGCAAGAATATTCAGCAAATTAGACATCTTCCTTCACCTTCGGAATGCCGACCCTTGATTGTTTTTGAAAAAAGGCCGCCATTCTGAACCTGGTAGCACAGTGGTTAGAGCAGTGACCTCCGGTGTGGTTGGCCAAGGATCAAATCCCCAACGGGGCCTATCCTGTTATTTTTTTTGTCTTGTATATTAGCCCACACACACCGGCTGCGGACCCTTGTAAGTTCGGAATGACGGACCTTCCGAAATTTTCGGAATGGTGGTCCTTCGGAAAGGGGGTCGCCTCCCGGTTAGGTTGACGTCATTGGAACAAACTGATACGTTTCTTACACAAAGAAAACATTTCTTCATGTATAACATTTGCCGAATGAACAACTGTGCCCAAATAGTTAAGAATACGTTGTACACTGCGTTTCACAAAGTTTATACAGTTTCTCCTAACGCAACAAGTTTAAAAATTGTTGTTTTTTTAAAGGAGTCTGGCGACGAAGTAACAGGCTTATACAGCGATGCCGCGAAGAAACTGACACTTTTCACAATGAAAGACAAATCGTAATGTATTGTACTTAATGCCGAATTTGAAAGAAAGAAGGCACCAATGAGTTAAAATGTGTCATAAGTGTTCCAAAAAGTTGATTAAGCTTCTCCTCATGATGCAACAACTCTTAAAATCACTCGATTTGTAAAGGAGTCTGGGATATTGCCGTTACTAGTGACATTCATCACTTCATTATGTGGTCCATGTCCATGCCTTACACACACGCACATTTGAAATTTTTATTTATGCCCACATAACAAAAAAGTACAAGGGTTCTTGCACAAGGGACATAAACACTGCCAGTGCAGCATACACACAAACACGCACACGCACACACACACACACACACACACACACACACACACACAACTTCTAGTGGTGGTGGTAGTAGAAGTAGTAGTAGTGGTAGTAGTAGTAGAAGTAGTTGTAAGACAAGTAGTAGTAGTATTAAAAGTAGCAGTATTAGTTGTGGTGGTAGTAGTACAAGTAGTAGTTGAAGTAGTAGTAGTACAATTAGTAGTAGTAGTAGTACAAGTAGCAGTTGAAGTAGTAGTTGAAGTAGTAATAGTAGAAGAACTAGGCCTATTGCTGAACGTATGCTGAAGCAGTAGCAGAACAAAAGTTGAAAATGTTCCCAGGAGAATCAATTTAGCAGAAAAAACTGGCTGAAAAGCTAAAAAGTACAAGGTTGAAAGAACTTAAAAAGCTGAAGATTTGGAAAGCCGAACGGTTTCTCTAGCTGAACATAAAGCTGAATATTTGAAAAAGCTGAAAAGGTTGAAAAGTATTAGACTGAAAGAGCTCAAAGCTTAATATTTTGAAGGTTGAATAGTTTCTCTAGCTGAACATGAAGCTGAATATTTTGATAGTTGAACAGTTACTCTAGCTGAACATGAAGCTGAATATGTCAAAAAGTTGAAAAGGTTGTAAAGCTGAAAGTAATAGGCTGAAAGAGCTTAAAAAGCTGAACAGTTTGACAGCCAAACAGTTTCTGTAGCTGCACATATGCTGGAGCAGTAGCAGAACCAAAGCTGAAAATGTCCCCATAAGAATGAATGGGAAAACACCTCCCAAACACCTGCAGGTTTAGAAAAAAGCGTAATGGTTATGGCAAAAATATGTATACAGCGAGTAACAGGAGACATTGCTGAACCATGTGATGCCTTTTTTATTTCTGTAGAGTGAAAAATGAGTGCACAAGAGCGAGAGACAAAACCGGTACCGTCTGCTCCACTCCAGAGATTTAGGCTCAAAGTTAACACTGCAGCTTATGGGGGAGTTGCTGGAGTGCTTGCCGCTCAAGGGCTTCTACAGCCAAAAGTTGAAGTCCTACAGTGGGTACTAGTTTCATTTGGATGATTTCATGCGAGATTCACGCGCGAGTCACGGGAGAGTCACACGGATTTTTTGTGGAGGAGTAATTGTGTTTTCACCAGAAGCTGCAATGTGCCCAAACAACCGCCAGGTGGCATCTGTGAGCAGCAGGACGCCTCCATAAGACAGCAGCACGGAGCAGTGAACACAAATGGGGAATGCAATATAAATACAGTAGGCTATAGTTTTTCAATGAGACAAATGTAACAACTGCAGCTACAGTATACGTCTCACTCTCTTTTTTCGGTCCTCAGTCTCGTCAGCTCCAAACACACCCGTCTGTGTTTTTAAAATGAGCGAACTACTGTCCGCAGATTTCTCATTCCCCACCTTGTTTGATTGAGAGTGTTGCTGGATGATTTCTCATGAATGAACGGGCTGTGTCATTTTCGGGCTGGGCGATAAAACATAGGATATCCTGAAATAACTTTTCCTCGATAGAAATAGGCAACAAGACGCGGCCGATACAAAGTTGATAGGTTTCATTCATCCATGTTTTGACAGACAACACAAACAGCCAGTGATAATGAGACCGGTGACACCGTCAGCCAGCCGGCCTGTACTGCGAAGGAGTCCAGCTCAAAACCTCAAGCCCCGGTCCGAGTTAACACGGTACTACGAAGCTGGTTATCAACTCAGCCTCATGCTCTGTGCGAGTTCACATCAAAGGAGGCGTGTGTGTGTTTTATTGAAAGCGAGGCTGGGTGTGTGTATGAAAATTGCCATGGACCGCGGAACGCATCTGGACAAGGGGGGCATAATTTCAAGTCAAGCGGGGAGGGGGGGATCCTTGTACCTGGGTTACTGTTACCAAGGATACGGAAATAAAAGTAGCGAAGCTCCGGACAGAGTTGCGGTGATTGTATCCACTTTATGATAGGCTACA